>NC_092126.1:62443672-62751922 GCF_043159975.1 Macaca nemestrina | reverse complement strand
TCAGTATCTCCTCTGACCACTTCAATCACTTATAGACATGTATAATGAAAATATATTCTTCTTACTTAAAAAAGATTACCTGACGTCAGGAGTTTGAGACCAACCTGACCAACATGGTGAAACTCCATCTCTACTAAAAATACAAAAATTAGCTGGGCCTGATGGTACATGCCTGTAATCCCAGCTACTTGGGAGGCTGAGGCAGGAGAATCCCTTGAACCTGGGAGGCAGAGGTTGCAGTGAGCCAAGATTGCACCACTGCACTCCAGCCTGGCTAACAGAGCGAGACTGTCTCAAAAAATAAATAAATAGGGTGGGGGTGATGGCTTATGCCTATAATCCCAGGACTTTGGGAGGCTGAGACAGACAGATCACCTGAGTTCATGAGATCAAGACCAGCCTGGCCAACATGATGAAACCCCATCTCTACTAAAAATATAAAAAACTAGCCGGGCATGGTGGCAGGTGCCTGTAATCCTAGCTACTCAGGAGGCTGAGGCACAAGAATCGCTTAAACCCGGGAGGCGGAGGTTGCAGTGAGCCAAGATTGCGTCGTGGAACTCTAGCCTAGATGACAAGAGTGAGACTCTGTCTCAAAAAAATAAATAAATAAATAAATAAATAAAACAAAATAAAAAACTATGCCATGATTGGTTACTTTAACCACATTTATTTACTTATTTTTTTTTAGACGGGGTCTCGCTCTGGAGTGCAGTGCCATGATCATGGCTCACTGTAACCTCTGCCTCCCGGGTTCAAGCGATTCTCCTGAGTAGCTGGGATTACAGGCATGCACCACCATGCCCAGCTAATTTTTGCATTTTTAGTAGAGACGGTGTTCGACCATGTTGGGCAGGCTGGTCTCGAACTCCTGACCTCAGGTGATCCACCCGCCTTGGCCTCCCAAAGTGCTGGGATTACAGGCATGAGCCACAGCGCCCAGCCTAACCACTTTTAAAATATATTTAAGTGCCCCCAATATCACTGCTTTCTAAACTATTTCAAAAACTGAAGGGTAATATTTGTATAATAATAAATTGTTAGAGTGTAATATTCACAGTGGTAATTCAGGTAATGAGTATTTTACAAGGCAGAACTAATTAGGTTGGAATAAAACAAAATCAGACACCAACAATAACTCATGTGTCTCAAATAGTGCCCTTGCCCACCTGTCTTTATCGAAATATTAGCTCTACACACTGACACCACCTTAGGAGCCACTAAACAGAACAGCAAGCACTCTGAATTTTAGTCTCTGTTACACCATTTCCTGGCATTTGGAGGAAAAGCACATTCCACAGAAAAGTCATGGGATGGTACTATGTGTTTCGTATCTGATTTTAACATGTGTTATCTCTTAGGTACAGGGTCATACACTTGGACGATATGATATTGTGAAATATGTATTTGGTCTTCCTCATCTTTTCCCGACACATATGTCCTTCAATCCTTGGAATCTTCTGTGCTAATGAGGTGACTGGAGGCTGAGGGCCTCTAGATAGCCTCAGGGTGGGAGCTCGTTGTGGGAAAAATCAAGGTCTGATTAGAGGGTTAAGATTTTCAGCCCCAGCCCCCAACCTCCAGGGAAGGAAGGGGGGCTGAAAATTGAGTTGATCATTAATGGCTAATGATATAATCAATCATGCCTACAAATGGAAGCTTCCATAAAAATTCAAAAAGAGGCTGGGTGCGGTGGCTCACGCCAGTAATCCCAGCACTTTGGGAGGCCAGGGTGGGCGAACCACGAGATCAAGAGATCCAGACCATTCTGGCCAACATGGTAAAACTCTGTCTCTACTAAAAATATAAAAGTTAGCTGGGATTGGTGGCGCAGCTTGTAGTCCCAGCTACTTGGGAGGCTGAGGCAGGAAAATCAGTTGAATCCAGGAGGTGGAGTTTGCAGTGAGCTGAGATCGCGCCACTGCACTCCAGCCTGGTGACAGAGCGAGATTCTGTTGGAAAAAAAAAAAAAGAAAAATTCAAAAGGACTGGGTTTGGAGACCTCCTGGGTTGGTGAACACATCTATGTGCTGGGAGGGTGGTGTACCCCAACTCCATGGGGACAAGCTCCTAGGATCGGGACCCTTGCCAACTTCACCCCATGGATCTCTTCATCTGTATCTTTTATCATATTCTTTATTTTTTAGGCTAGTCAGGTGAAGCTTTATTATATTCTTTAGTAATAAACTGGTAAATGTGTTTCCCTGAGTTCTTGTGAACTGCTCCAGCAAATTAATTGAACCTGGGGAGGGGCATGTGGTAACCTTAATTTGTAGCTGGTGGCTCAGAAGTTCTAGAGGCTCAGATCTGCAACTGGTATCTGAACTTGGGGTCAGTTTTGTGAGACTAGTCCTGAACCTGTGAGATCTAACACTATCTTTAGGTAGGGAGTGTCAACATTGAGTTGACTTAGAGGACATCCAGCTAGTGTCCACTGGAGACCCTGCTGGAAAATGGATTGTTTGGTGTCTGGGGTAAACCTTCCTCACATTTGGTCACAGAAGTATTCTGTGTTGATTGAGTGAGAGCAGAAAAAAAAAAAGGAGAAGAAAGAAAAAAGCTTTGGTTTGGGTTTTTCCTCTCTATCTCCTGTATTGCACAAAAGGGCACATATGCCAATAAAATGTCTGCCAATAAAAGCCATTGACCCCATATAAATACTAGCCCTATCATTGAGCTAGTTTTTTCCTTAGCTGGTTGTGCTACAGGGTAGCACAGCTCCCTGGTTGCAGAGTTTTAGTTAAGGATCCTTGAATTATTTCAAATACTGGAGGGGAGCAAGAGGTGAAAGAAACTCTTCTTGCCCTTTCATCTGCAGCAACTATTTATTAAAGTGCATTTAACGTGTTTGCTTGGACTCCACCACTTCACAGGTTTCCTCTCTGACCACTTTCTATACTGAAGAATGGGCTCCAAGGGATGGCCCCTGCCACCTAGTGGCTTCCTGATGTATGGCAGATTGCTCCTGGCTTTCAAATTTCCACACTATGAAAGATGCCCAGGGAGCCTATGAAAAGTCCAAAATATGGCCGGGCACAGTGGCTCAGGCCTGTAATCCCAGCACTTTGGAAGACCGAGGCGGGTGGATCACCTGAGGTCAGGAGTTCAAGACCAGCCTGGCCAACATGGCAAAACCCCGTCTCTACTAAAAAATACAAAAAAAATTAACTGGGTGTGGTGGCAGGTGCCTGTAATCCCAGCTACTCGGGAGCCTGAGGCAGGAGAATGGCTTGAACCTGGGAGGCAGAGGTTGCAGTGAGCTGAGGTTGCGCCACTGCATTCCAGCCTGGCGACAGAGCAAGACTCCCCACAAAGAAAAAGAAAGAAAGAAAAGAGAAAAGAAAAGCCCAAGACCTCAGGGCCATCCCCAAACCTACTGTTATCAGATTTTGAATCTATCTTTTTTTCTCTTAAGGGACAGGCACTCACTCTGTTGCCCAGGCTGGAGTGCAGTGGCATGGTCATGGCTCACTGCAGCCTTGAACTCCTGGGCTGAACTCCCGAGTGGCTGGGACCACAAGTGTGTGCCACTATGCCTGGCTAATTAATTAGTATTTATTTATTTTTATATAGACAGAGGTCTCCCTGTGTTGCCCACGCTGGTCTTGAACTCCTGGGCTCAAGCAATCCTCCTGCCTCAGCTTTCCAAAGTGCTGAGATTACAAGCGTGAGCCACTGCACCTGGCTGAGTTTGGGATTTTAACTTGCTTTCCAATATATCTTCTGAGTCAAATGTTTCCCAAACTTAAGTCATTTGCCTTCCATTGTCATGATTTTTCCCATACTTATATGCTAGGTGAAATGTGATTTCCTCAATATTTCTTCAAATTCATAACTAATATAAATGGAACATTGGTATCATTTGCCATATGAAAAGGAGGTCAAAAAAGAAACATTTAAAAATTTATTTTCAGGAATTCCACCTAAAACAATTTTCTATATCATTCTGTACTTTGGAAAACAGTACTTCAGGAGTTCCTTCTGGACACTTCTCTGTGACTGAACACCACATTCTCTGTTTGAAATTTAGCTCCTTTTCTAACAGGTTTCTATGTTTCATGCAGAACTTCCATAGTTCCTTTTGGTGAAGATGCCTTAATAGTGATGCATTGCCTCAATTAGCCATTGGTGTAGGCCTGAAAAAAGAGTGGAGACCAGAAACATCTTACAGTGCTAATAATTATTAAAGAAGATTCTAAGGCCGGGCACAGTGTCTTATGCCTATAATCCCAGCACTTTGGGAGGCTAAAGCGGGTGGATCACAAGGTCAAGAGATCGAGACTATCCTGGCCAACGTGGTGAAACCCCATCTCTACTAAAAATACAACAATTAGCTGGGTGTGGTGGTGGGCGCCTGTAGTCTCAGCTACTCAGGAGGCTGAGGCAGGAGAATCACTTGAACCCTGAAGGGGGAGGTTGCAGTGAGCCGAGATCACGCCACTGCACTACAGCCTGGCGACAGAGTGAGACTCTATCTCAAAAATAAAAATAAAAATAAAAATAACGCAATGTCCCAACTAGGACTCTTTATGGATCAGAAATTTTAGCTCGAATAAATAGGCCTGGGGTTTTTTTTTTTTGGGGGGGGCGGGTGGAGGGTGTTGTTTGTTTTGTTTTTAAGACGGAGTTTTGCTCTTTTTGCCCAGGCTGGAGTGCAGTGGTACCATCTTGGCTCACTGCAACTTCCAGCCCCCTGGGTTCAAGCGATTCTCCTGCCTTAGCCTCCCAAGTAGCTGGGATTACAGGTATGTGCCACCATGCCCAGCTAATTTTGTATTTTTATTAGAGATGGGGTTTCTCCATGTTGGTCAGGCTGGTTTCGAACTCCTGACCTCAGGTGATCCGCGCCTCAGCCTCACAAAGTGCTGGAATTACAGGCCTATTTTAAAGTGGCTAATTGAAGGGTAAAATATCGAGAGCAAAAAATCAGTCACATCCATAGGAAAGGCTGAATTCCAAAACAACTGAGAATCAAAAACCATTTCCTTTTGAAAGATAAAGACATGATGGGAAATAATGATCTGTAATGATCATAATTCTGTGTCTTGGAAAACAGTCATCAATGGATGACTGGTGCAGAGCACTCCTTCAGCATCATCATCAGTACTTACCAGATCATCTGTCCACATATAACCTGATGAATACCACAGAAACAAGTTAAAAAATGATTCAAAAGTTATTCAGATAACTAGATGTATGGAATACCTAACAGATCCCTTATATCATTACATTTATGCAGCAAAATAAAAATTCTGGAGGACAGAGGCTGGGCACGGTGGCTCATGTCTGTAATCCCAGAACTTAGGAGGCTGAGGTGTGTGGATCACTTGAGGCCAGGAGTTCGAGACCTGCCTGGCCAACATGGTGAAACCCCATCTCTACTACAAATACAAAAATTAGCTGGGAGTTGGGGCACGAGCCAGTAATCCCAGCTACTTGAGAAGCTGAGGCATAACAATCACTTGAACCTGGGAGGCGAAGGTTGCAGTCAACTAAGATTGTGCCACTGTAATCCAGCCTGGGCGACAGAGTAAGACTCTGTCTCAAAACAAAAACAAAAACAAAAAGTAGGGGGGCGGTGCTGGGCTCGGTGGCTCATGCCTGTAATCCTAGTACTTTGGGAGGCCGAGGTGGGCAGATTGCCTGAGCTCAGGAGTTCAAGACCAGCCTGGGCAACATGGTGAAACTCTGTCTCTACTAAAATACAAGAAATTAGCCGGGTGTGGTGGCACATGCCTGTAGTCCCAGCTACTCAGGAGGTTGAGGCAGGAGAATTGCCTGAACCCGGGAGACGGAAGTTGCAGTGAGTCAAGATCACACCACTGCACTCCAGCCTGGGCGACAGAGCAAGACTCCATCTCCAAAAAACAAACAAACAAACAAACAAATTTTGGAAGACAGAAGAAAGAGAAGAGTGGGTTAAAACTCCTTTGATGTCCAGCTACTTAGCCCCTTGTGATGCTTTTCAGAACGATATGATAACCACCACTGGGCTGTGTGTGTTACTTACTGGGAAAGATGTGAAATATGATCCAAAATGTAAAGGATGCAGAAATCAAATCAATCAAGCTTCTGTACTGCTAAAACAGACAAACCAAACCGGTTCCACACCTGGCTGAGCACACTGACTATTTGAAGTGTTCCCACACTAGCCGTGCACCCCACTGACCTCCAGGGATTTGGGCTGTGGGTGCCTGTGGAACCAGAGCTGGCACCTCTGCTCCAGCAGCTGGGGCTTTTGTTTTGCTTAGTCAAATCTTTAAATGTTATAATGATGGGACAATTATGTTTTTTACTCCTCTGTCCCCAGCTCTACCCACCCCACCCCACAAATCAGAGTTTATTTATTTATTTAAAAATTTTTTTAGAGATGGGGGTCTCTCTATATTGCCCAGGCTGGTCTTGAACTCCTGGGCTCAAGTGATCCTCCCGTCTCAGCCTCCCAAAGTTCTGAGATTACAGGTGTAAGTGACCATACCCGGCCAAAATCAGAGTTCTTATTCAAGATACAACTTACATTATCTCAGTTTTCTGTCCATATAATTTCCTCAGAATCCATTTCAACCAAAAGTAATTTAAATTCCACTGGTTTCTCTGGATACACTTCAATATAACTATTTTATGTTGTTAAGTTTTTGAGACATGGTCTCACTCTGTTGCCCAGGCTGGAGTGCAGTGGTGCAATCATAGCTCACTGCAGCCTTAAACTCCTGGGCCCAAGAGATCCTCTTGCCTCAGCCTTCCAAGTAGCTGGCTACAAGTACACACCACCACACCAGGCTAATTTTTATTTTTTGTAGAGATGGAGGTCTTGCTAGAGGGCCCAGGCTATTCCTGAATCTTGGTATGAAGCCATCCTGCTGCCTCTGTCTCCCAAAGTGCTAGGGTTACAGGTGTGAGCCACTGCACCTGGCAAACGTCATAATTTTAAAAGTGAATCATTAATATCAGTTTCCTTTAAGAAAACTTTTTAAATTAAAAAGTTGTATTAATTCAAAATATACAGTATCAAGATATAAAATGATGACAATTAGAAGGGTTAGATTGCTTGAGTGGTAACTGAAACTTCGACCTTGGGAATCCTCATCTGGAATCACACATCTTCTTTTCTTTTGCTACCAGCCCCACCTTCCAGACCCTGTTTTACTACTTCATTGAGGCTTCTAGCCCCTCACCTCCATTTTTCCAAAGTCTTATTTTTCTGCCCTCTCATAGTTTCACAGTGCTTCATGTTTCAAACTGGGACATGAGCTTACTTACCATCAACAACCATTGCCTAAGAGCTTTCTAATCTCCTCACCATCTTTGCCTAAATCATTCTCCAATCTGGAATTGACTCAGCATTTACACAACTAAGCTAGGGGTTTAACTGCCTCTCCTAATAACATATTTCCCTAACAAACCCTCTTATTGAGAGGTGACAACATGCTAGCAGCCCTCACTCTTGGTGCCTCCTCGGCCTCGGCATCCACTCTGGCGGTGCTTGAAGAGCCCTGCAGCCTGCCAGGGCACTGTGGGAGCCCCTCTCTGGGCTGGGCGAGGCCCAGAGGGAGGAGGTGTGGGCAAGAACCGGGGCTGTGGGGGGCACTGGCAGGCCAGCATGAGTTCCAGGTGGGCGCAGGCTTGGCAGGCCCTGCACTCGGAGTGGTCGGCAGCCGCTGCTGGCCCTGGGCAGTGAGGGGCTTAGCACCCAGGCCAGCAGCTGCAGAGGGTGCACTGGGTCGCCCAGCAGTGCTGGCCTGCCAGCTCTGTGCTCAAATTCTTGCTGGGTCTCAGCTGCCTCCCAGCAGGGCAGGGCTCCCAACCTGCAGCCCACCATGCCTGAGCCTCCCCGAGGAGCGCTGCCCCCTGCGCTGGCACCCAGCCTGATTGACTGCCCAGGGGCTGAGGAGTGCGGGTGCATGGCGCAGGACTGGCAGGCAGCTCCACTTGCAGCCCTGGCGCGGGATGCACTAGGTGAAGCCAGCTGGGCTCTAGAATCTAGTAGGGAGTTGGAGAACCTTTATGTCTAGCTAAGGGATTGTAAATACACCAATCAGCACCCTGTGTCTATCTCAAGGTTTGTAAATACACCAATCAGTACTCTGTATCTAACTAACCTAGTGGGGACTTGGAGAACTTTTCTATCTAGCACTCTATGTCTAGCTAAAGGATTGTAAATGCACCAGTCAGCATTCTGTCAAAATGGGCCAATTAGCGCTCTGTAAAATAGACCAATCAGCTCTCTGCAAAATGGACCAATCACCAGGATGTGGGTGGGGTCAGATAAGGGAATAAACGCAGGCTGTCCGAGCCAGGCAACGGCAACCCGGTGGGGGTCCTCTTCTATGTTGTGCAAGGTTCGTTTTTTCTCTTTTCATAATAAATTTTGCTGCTGGTCACTCTTTGGGTCCATGCCACTTTTATGAGCTGTAACAATCATCGTAATAATCTGTAGCTCCACTCCTGAAGCCAGCAAGACCATGAACCCACCGGGAGGAATGAACAACTCCAGATGCGCCGCCTTTAAGAGCTGTAGCACTCACCGCTAAGGTCTGCAGCTTCACTCCTGAAGTCAGCGAGACCACTAACCCACCAGAAGGAAAAAACTGCGGACACATCTGAACATCTGAAGGAACAAACTACGGACACACCATCTTTAAGAACTGTAACACTCACCACAAGGGTCGGCAGCTTCATTCTTCAAGTCAGCGAGACCGAGAACCCACCAATTCTGGACACATTATTGCTGTGGGGTTGCTGTTGTTGTTAGAGATGGAGTTTTACTATGTTCCTCAGGTTGGTCTCAACTTTTGGGCTCAAATGATCTGCTCACCTTGGCCTCCCAAAGCACTGAGATTACAGGTATAAGCCACCGCACCCGGCCTTATCACTATGTGATGGACAAAGAACCTCTGAGAAGCTACTCTACTTGCTCAAATCGTCATCTAGGAAAGGGTGAAACTAAAATCTGAGCCCAACCTTCTGGCTCTAAAGTGTGATCTCTGACTCTCACTACACAGATCGGGCTTTCCCTACTGGCCCTATGCGCATGGCTTCACCGACTTACATTATCCTCCTAGTTTACTTACCTGGTCTTATTCATCATACTTTACACACCTGACCTTTACATCTGGCCTTCAGACTTAGCTTTCCACTTCTGGTTGTACCTGCTGGTCCTTACCCAACTACTGGCCTTAAGCTTCTGGTTTTACCAATCTGGCCATAGCTTCCTGACCTTGTCCCCCTGGTCTTACCCCCCTGGTCTTACCTACCTGTTCTTACTCACCAGGCCTTAAACTCCTTGCCTTACCAGCCTGTTTCTATTAACCTTCTGGTGTTACTCACCTGGTCTTAACCTCATGGTCTTACCCACTGTGCTTACCCACCTGGTATTATCCACCTGGCTTTGATCTCTTGGCCTTAGTGATTTGGCCTTACCTGGCATTAGCTTTTGGCCATACCACGTTGCCTTAACCTAGAGTTCCTACTTAGCCTTATCAGCCCCTTAGTCATACTCACCCAGTCTTACTCTCCTGACCTTGCCCACTTTGCTTTAACCACCTCACCTTAACCTGGTGCTCTGTCCATCTAGCTTCACCCGCCAGGTCTCACTCACCTGGTCTTACTGCCTGCTCTTAACCTTGTGGCCTTTCCCTCCAGCTTTTCCCGCTGCCCTTATCCAGCAGGCTGCATCCACCTCTAGTCAGTGTCTGGCTTACAGGTCCCCAGCACTGTTACCTTTGCACCAGAGCCCACTCTCACCTAATCTCCGTGTGCTGGTGCTATGTCAAGTATACTGGTGATCAGGAGGCACCTTCCATGTGAGGCCGAGTGTTCTGGCTCCGGTTGTCCTTGAAGTTGCGTCTCAGGCTCCTGGGCATGGCAGAGCCTGCATTCCCGTGACTCGACTGAGGCCAGTGTGATGGAGACTTCCCGGCAGCCTCCTGGACCTGGTCTCTCCAAGGTCAGATCTTGAGACTTTTGGGCACCCATGCAGGTGCCTGACCTGGTGTGCCAACTTGCCGTTGGTCTGCGTAGCCGGTGGACACATGGTCAACATGAAACCACCTTAACCCGCTTCCCATCAGGTCTGGTGGGAGGGATGGGGCAGTGCCTGGAGCACAGAGAGGCTCAGTAAAGGGCAGTTACACTGGTTTCGCTGTGGCGGATCCCTCATGGGGGTCTTTCTAGCCCAAACTGGGTGTGATCCTGCGATAGTCAGGAGCTCACGGGCAACTCTGGTTTTTCTCATATTTTATAGGAATGTGGAGTTTTCAGGAAGTCCAGAAAACTGCTCAGTGGCCTTCTCAGGCTCAGTCTTGGCCACCTGACTTGTTGCCAGTTCCCTTCACCGCTGGTGACCCCTAACGTTTATCTGGGGTCTCATCATGGGGTCAGAATTTGTTACTTTATTTTATGAAAGAGTGCATTTGGGTGTATTGGAATTGTTTGTTTTATACTCTATGAAGTCAATAAACCCATTCCTGTCTCCGATCCCACTGCCTGAGCTAAGGGGCCTTCCACAGTTGACCTGGAGTGTTCAAGTGCACTGCACTCAAGTACACTCCTGGGTTGAAGCTGCCACCTGGTGTTCCCAGAGCCTGCGCCTCTGAGGCTTCCTCTTGGGTTGTGGATGCATGGAAGAGCCCTGCCCCTGGGAACTGACATTTCCCTTAGAATAGGGAGATAATGGAAGGTCTTGACTGGCATTTCTGGAGATGCCAGATAAGGCTGACAGTTCCTCTAAGATTCCTTCTTAGGATGCTTGCCTATGTGTTCATAGTCTATATTATAAACCTATGGTACTTTTCATTTAACATTCTATTTTTGAAAATTTTCCTCTGTTATGAAAACTTTCTTGATGTTTAATGGATTCTCCACTATTTTCTGGGAGACTGTGGCATTTTGGTAACTGGAAGTAACCACAGTTTCAGCATTGCTCCAAAGACTTAGGCGTTCTTCTGGTTGTTGGTGGAGTTTGCATGTCAGTCATGTATCTGCTTCTGATATTTTATAGAAATGTTTGACAAGGATGATTTTGCTAACTTCTGCCTTGCAGTTCTTCTAGATATTGTACTTATGATTATTATTCTTTTCTGCAGGTTGGTCTAATTGAAGGCAATGGAGAAGTAAGTCTTTATAGATAAAAAATCTTAGTTCTAGAAAAGGTGAGGGAGGCTGTTTTGGAAATACATCCATTCATAAATATATTGTTTGATGTATTTATGAATTTGATGATATTTAAGCCTCTCAGTACTCTCAGTTACCCTTATGGGTAATCTTAGGGCTTACAACATTTAGGAGACACCTGCAGATGCACAACAATAACTTTGTTTATTGTGGTTTCTAAGTTATTTATATGATTTGCAAAAATTCAGGAAATGTGGAATAATGTAAGAAGAAAAGAAAGATCACATGTATTTCTTCTGCCCATAGATAATGAACACCTCACAATGCTGTAGACTCTTCCAGGTTCCTGTGTGGCCAGCCACAGTAATGCTGTTTATTTATTATTTTATTGTTATTATTACTATTATTTGAGATGGAGTTTTGCTCTTCTTGCCCAGGTTGGAGTGCAGTGGTGCCATCTCCACTCACTGCAACCTCCACCTCCCAGGTTCAAGCAATTCTGCTGCCTCAGCCTCCCCAGTAGCTGGGATTACAGGCATGCACCACCACGCCTGGCTAACTTTTTGTTTTTTTTTTGTTTTGTTTTGTTTTGTTTTTGAGACAGAGTCTTGGTCTGTCACCCAGGCTGGAGTGCAGTGACGGGATTTTGGCTCACTGCAAGCTCCGCCTCCCAGGTTCACGCCATTCTCCTACCGCAGCCTCCCGAGTAGCTGGGACTACAGGCACCCGCCACCACGCCCGGCTAATTTTTTTGTATTTTTAGTAGAGACGGGGTTTCACGGTGTTAACCAGGATGCTCTCCATCTCCTGACCTCGTGATCCACCTGCCTTGGCCTCCCAAAGTGCTGGGATTACAGGTATGAGCTACTGTGCCCGGCTAGTAATGCTGTTTAAAATGAAAGAAGGCTCTACAATGGGGCCATGGTGCACACCTCATATGAAGTGAACATCTTCCGTGTCTGTAAGTTTTATGTATGTATTCTAATAATTCTTGAGGAACCTGTATTTTTCTGTTCCTAGAGGAATCTAGGGAGGAAGTAAGGTGGAGAGGTTAAAGTCACAGCTCTTCAATGATCTTATAATTCACAGTTTCTGTTTAAGTCCTTAAAGTGACACTGTGATGAGCATCTGTGAATGTATTTGTGCTCTCCTGGCCACTTCCTCAGATGAACTTCTAGGCAGAATTGCCAGGTCGAAAGGGTACACATCTTGGAAACATTGATGTGGGATGCCTTTCTCTCTCTCTCTTTTTTTTTTTTTTTTTTTTTGAGACGGAGTTTTACTCTTGTTGCCCAGGCTGGAGTGCAATGGCATGATCTTGGCTCACTGCAACCTCTGCTTCCTGGGCTCAAGCGATTCTCCTGCCTCTGCCTCCTGAGTAGCTGGAATTACAGGCATGCACCACCATGCTTGGCTAATTTTGTATTTTTAGTAGAGATGGGGTTTCTCCATTTTGGTCAGGCTGGTCTCAAACTCCCAACCTCAGGTGATCCGCCCACCTCGGCCTCCCAAAGTGCTGGGATGACAGGCGTGAGCCACCGGCCAGTCTCATTTTAAGACTGCATTGGTGTGGAGCTATGATAATTTGTGCAAGACAATTGAAGTGCAATTTATTGTAATATTGCTAAAGGTCAACTTGTGGAAAAGTCCACTTTGTCCTGAGAAGAACTGGCTTGCAGGAGGTCAGGTGAGGTCCTTGGCATGCTCTGAGCCATCGTGTCCACTTCTATGTGTCAGGCAGACTATGAGCCCAAAGGTCTTGAAGTATTACAGTTTTAGGTTTTGTTTAAACATAAGTTATTTCTGATTTTTCTAATTATTTGCATATACAATCTCTTTTTACTCTTAACAGTGAGACCCTAGTAAGTGGTCTCTTAATGCTTACTATAACTTTGGGAATGTTTGAAAGTGGTGACCGAGTCCCCCACCTGGTCTTCTGCCATGTCACTTGGCCCTGCTGGTCCATTTGTTTTTGGCCAGTGCCAGTTCGGGAGCCAAACCTTGTCACCTACCTCCAGTCCACCTTGCCCCTGGGGAGTCAGGTGCAGATGCTTCTCTGGGCCCTTCCCAGTGTCCTGTTCTGATCTTTTACCTGGTGCAGGGCAGAGGGGCTTAGAGGACTTGACCTCATTAACTGAGCAAGCACATGTTCTCCCTGAAGCCTCCTGGTGCCTGGCAGGGGTCAGGCACCGTACGCCAGTCAAGCCAACACATAATATTAACCATCACAGGGCCACTTGTGCCTCTCTTCTTCTTCCTCCTGCTGCTGCAGATAATTCATTTCCAGATTTCCCCTGTATGTATCAGGGTTCTCTAGAGAAACATATGCATTTATATGGAAGATATAGAAAAGATTCATTTCAAGGAATTGGCCTGTGTGATTGTGGGGACCGGCAAGTCTGAAATGTGCAGGACAGGCAGGAAGTGGGCAAGAATTGATGCTAAAGTCGAGGCAGAATTCCTTCCCTCTAAAACCTCAATTTTTTTCTTAAAGCCTTCAGCTGGTTAGTTGAGCCCCACCCCCATCATTGAGATATATGTGAAGTGTTTGTGCTTATGTAGACCCACATAAATATATGCATATTAGTCATATATGTAAATGAGAATATATGGACAGTGCCTAGCACACAGTGGGCACTCACAAAAATCTGCTACTAGCCGTGTGCAGTGTTGCCCACCTGTAGTTCCAGCTACTTCTGAGGCTAAGTCAGGAGGATCTCTTCAGCCTAGGAGTTCTTTGAGTTCAGCCTGGGCAACATAGTGAGATCTTGTCTCAAAAAAGAAAAAATATGCTGCTATTAGCTGCTATTGTTATTGTTCTCTTTGTTAGTTCAAATCTTTTTCCTTCCTCCATGTAACAATTGCCGATCCTTGGTTCTGGTTGTCTATAGTTCTATGGAGGGAAAGATTTGAGAATAGTGCTCATATCTTTCCCTATATTTCCTCATTTAATCCTGAGCCTGAGTGGAGGGTGAGGCTGTGTCAGGGAAATAAGGAGGCTTGGGAGTGAGGCCATGCGCTTGTGCTGGGCAGGCCTGTGCATGGGCGCACCTGTGAGATCGAGTAGGAGAGATGTCGGGTGCTTCTGGAGGTGGAGATGAGACTTGCAGATTGGGGAGTAGATTAGATGCCCTCCCTGGGCTCTCAACATGGAAAGGAGGCTGGGAGTGGGCAGTGGGGCCTGGGGCATTAGCAGTGGGAGGTGGGATGACAGAGAAGAACGAGAAGGCCAGTGGAGAAATGGCATTCCCACTCCAGCTTTCTGCAAGGTTGAATCATTGCAGTTGTGCATGTGAGCCTTCTAGATGTGCGGGTAGAGGGGTAAGACTGGAGAAGCAGGGCCGAGTCGAGGCTGGGTAGGACTTGGGTGACACAAAACGAAATTAGTATTAAAGCCAGACTTGTGATTTGAGCTCAAATTCAAACAATTAAATTCTCTGTTATCCATTTTCAAAGAAGAACAGGCTCCTTTGATGTGAAACAGACTGGCTGTGGACTCAGTGAGAATTTAGAAAAGAAATTGAGTTTGGATCTGTTTTACAAAATGTATGATTTTTTAAATAAATCATTTGTACTCTTTATTCAGTGTGTGCATTTCCTGACCTTTGTTTTCATTTAAGAGAGGACAACAGTTCTGACAGCAGTTCTGGAAGTGAGTCTGTTAAGTAAGATATAAATTTCCTTAATTACAGAAATTACATAGAAACCTTTATTTTTATTTTTAATTGATACACCCATCACTTATTAATTATTGTTTCCAGATGTATTAATTACAAGCATGGTTTTAGACAGCATTGGTAAAGTAGTTATATGGCAAATAAAATAACTTCTAGTTGGCAAGGAAAGTGAAAAACAGGATAAGTTCAAGCAAGACAAGACTCGTGTCTGTGTTTTAGAACCTTCAGATCAGCCTAGAACCTTCTGAGACAAGGATTCTGAAAACTTGTAGTCTTTATTTGCCATTTTATCTTCAATGCTGTTTTTAAAAGCTGGTTCTCTTGCAACCCCTGGTCCCCCAACACTGCCCTGATAGGCTAAAAGTCTAGGCAGCAGTTGTGGCAACAGGTGGAACTGCCTGCACCTTCTGGGCACTAGTGCTGGCATAAGGACCTTGCCAATCATGCTGAGCAGGAGTGCCTAGCTTCCCTTCAGGTGACCCTCCCAAAGGTGGCTGAGATCTGGAAGGTCCAAAGCCCATCTCATGACACATGAGGTGTGAACCCCAAGTGAGAGGGTTGTTGTCTACTTTTGAAGTCTTGCATTTTTACATGGTCCCCACCCATCTCCATAGCAAAATAATAGTTAATATCAGATAGCTAACACTCACCGAGTGCTTGCTGCCTGCCAGGCACAATCCGCACCTGTGATTTAATTTCCATAACTTTGCGGAAGTGATAATATTGTAACTCCCATTTAACAGATAAGGAAAGTGAGGCACAGAGAGACTCAATTACACACGTAGAGATGCTCATGCAACACGTGGCCAGTGCAGACAACAGAAAAATTCACTGCTATTCCCTTTCACAATACATTTTAATATTATGGAAATGTGGTCCTTGAAAAAGTGGTCATTGAGCACTTACCAGGCCCCAGGGGTACAGTTCCTCTGCAGCTTGCATTCTAGTGGGGAGAGACAGGAAACAAATGCTAAAATGTGCAGGATGCCAGGAGGTGCCCATTCCCTGAAAGAAAGGAAAGGGGAGAGTGGCTGTGTCAGGAGAGTCTCTCTCACAGGGCAGTGTCTGGGCAGAGACCAGAAGATATGAGGGAGTGAGCCACAGGGCTATTTGTAGGGGAAGATAGTAAGTGCAAAGGCCCTGAGGCAGGAGCATGCCTTCAAAAAGAAATGGCAAGGAGTGGCTGGAGGACAGCAAGTGCGGGGAGGCTGGGAGGAGACAAAGGAAAGGGCAATGAGATCCTAGAGGGCCATGGCCACACTGAAAGAAGGTCCTGTGAGACAGAGACTCTCAGAATAGTTCCCTTTTAAAGTCATATGACCAGGTGTCAGTGTCTTTCTTTCTTTTCTTTCTTTTTTTTTTTTTTTTTTCTTTTTTTGAGACGAAGTCTTGCCCTGTTGCCCAGACTGGAGGGCAGTGGCACAATCTTGGTTTACTGCAACCTCTGCCTCCCGGATTCAAGTGATTTTCCTGCCTCAGCCTCCTGAGTAGCTGGGACTACAGGTGCCCAGCACCACACCCAGCTAATTTTTACATTTTTAGTGCAGACGGGTGTCATGAGCATCAGGCAAGGACTGGCCATTTTCACTTCTTTTGTGGTGGAATGTCATCAGTTAAGGCAGGGCAGGGCATTTTCACTTCTTTTGTGATTCTTCAGTTACTTCAGGCCATCTGAGCGTATACGTGCAAGACACAGGGGATGCGATGGCTTGGCTTGGGCTCAGAGGCCTGACAATGGGGTTTCACCACGTTGGCCAGGCTGGTCTCAAACTCCTGACCTCGTGATCCACCCGCCTCAGCCTCCCAAAGTGTTGGGATTACAAGCTTGAGCCACCATGCCCGGCCCTAGTGCCTTTCTTACTTCCAAGCACGTGTTTCTGAACTGCATAAGGAGCTGGAGGGCTGATGGTAGCCAAGTGTCATCGTGAGCACTGTGAGACTCTAGCAGAGTTCTGGGGTCCTGGTCACCCCAGATGACTCTCGAATGGGAGCAGCTGCCCTCCAGTTGCGATGCAGGTCTCCGAGATGAGTGACTGTAATGAAGAGATTGATGATGACCCCATGTCCTCAGACCTTCATTGTTTCCGCAGAAGGGAACTGGGAGAGTCTTCCACCAAGGAAGCTTTTGTGAAGCAGTGAGCTTGCCTTCCTGTTTTCTGTAATTCCCCCCATTCTCCGGTGTGCTCGTGGTGAGAGGACAGGAGGATTGTGCTGAAGGGTGATGAGAGAGCAGGAGTGGTTGCAGTTCTGGAAAAAGATAATAAAACACTTACCTGCCTTAAGGCAGTGCACTAAAATGAAGAGGCACGTTCAACAGCATTGTCATGCATTGGACCTCTGAGGGGTGTCATTGAATTGACCACTTGGGATGTGTAAATGTTTATTTAAAGTTGCCCTTGGCTGTAAAGCCTGAGGTGGATGCTGGAGTAGTCAATGACTAACCCAGGATGGATCTGTGCCAATACACAAGTGACAACATCTTTCACAGCTAAAGAGTGGGAGGATAAAGCCTTGCCCACAGATCGCTGTCACACAGGTGCAACCTTACATTTTCCAAAATAGTCTTTGAAGAGCCAGCATTGTTGAGTGGCATGCACTTTTTGAATTATGTAATCTGGGCATATTGTATACATTTATTTAAAAAATTTTGTTTAAAAATGCCAATCACGTTTATTTTACTTTATACATATAAGTAACATTTTTTTTATCATATATAATTTAATAAAATCCAATCTCACTGTGAACACTGGACTGCTGAAAATGCATTTTTACTATAAAATAGGATTCTGTAAATTGCTTTAAGAAAGCATTTGTTGGCTGGGCACGGTGACTCACGCTTGTAATCCCAGTACTTTGGGAGGCTGAGGCGGGCGGATCAGGTCAGGAGATGGAGACCATCCTGGCTAACACGGTGAAGCCCTGTCTCTACTAAAAATACAAAAAATTAGCTGGGCGTGGTGGCGGGCACCTGTAATCCCAGCTACTTGGGAGGCTGAGGCAGGAGGATGGCGTGAACCGGAGAGGCAGAGCTTGCAGTGAGCCGAGATCATGCCACTGCACTCCAGCCTGGGCGACAGAACGAGACTGCATTTCAAAAAAAAAAAAAAAAAAGAAAGAAAGCATTTATTGATATAGTACTTCTATATTGTCTGTGTACTTTTTCCCGGACACACACAGTGAACAAGTGATCACTGGGCTCCTTTCCTGGGCACAGTTTTTGTAAGTAATTGTGAATGCAGGATACCTAATATCTTTGATCATTTAAGTTTTTACATAAAACTAACTCTAGTGGGAGAAGAACAAAGGCGCATAAGTCACGTTCACACATCTTATGTAATCACTTTGATTGTTCCCTTGGGTAATGATGCTTTGACAGAGTGCTATTGAGTTCTCTTCCTTCCTTCCTTCCTTTCTCTCTCTCTCTTTTCTGTCTCTCTCTCTCTTTCTCTTTCTCTCTCTTTCTCTCTCTCTCCCCCTCCTAAGCTGGAGTGCAGTGGCATGATCTTGGCTCACTGCAACCTCTGCCTCCCGGGTTCAAGCAGTCCTTCTGCCTCAGCCTCCCAAGTAACTGGGATTATAGGTGTGCACCACCACGCCTGGCTAATTTTTGTATTTTTAGTAGAGACGGGGTTTCACCATGTTGGCCAGGCTGGTCTCAAACTCCTGGCCTCAAGTGACCCACCCGCCTCAGCCTCCAAAAGTTCCGGGATTACAGGCGTGAGCCACCGCACCCGGCCTCTTAGTGCTTTTGAATGAAATAAAAACCCATAATAATTGGAAGACATCTTCTTCTATGTAAAAATTAGAACTAGGCTGGGCGCAGTGACTCATGCCTGTAATCCCAACACTTTGGGAGGCTGAGGTGGGTGGATCATCAGGTGTTTGAGACCAGCCTGGTCAACATGGCAAAACCCCATCTCTACAAAAAATACAAAAACTAGCTGGGCATGGTGGCATGTGCCTGTAGTCCCAGCTACTCAGGAGATTGAGTCAGGAGAATCACTTGAACCTGGGAGGTGGAGGTTGCAGCGAGCCAAGATGGCGCCAATGCACTCCAACCTGGACAACAAGAGTGAAACTCCATCTCAGAAGAAAAAAAAAAAAAAGAAAACAAAAAAAAATTAGAACTAAACATGTAATCTTATTTGTCCAACATAGACTGGTAGACTCGGAGGGAGTATTCCACTGTTCAGAAACTGAAAACTTTATTTGAGGTCAACAGAAAAGAAGTTGAGATCAAGTATCATGTTTTGTCCTGCAGCCAAATATGTAGACTTTGTTGTTAAGCCTGGCTTGACACTGGACCTTTGATTGATGTTAACTGTGACTCACCCTTTCTTGCCTCCTTTCAGTTTCCATATTCTCTCTGCGTGTGTCAAAAGTGGTTGTTTGCCAAAAGTTTAATTGTGTGCATTGTGTGTTTGTGCATGCCAATATGTATGCAACCCATACAACGCCTGTAACACCAATTTAGCTTCATATTTTAACAGACCACGATTCCAGCATCATGTCAAAGTCTCACAGGTTAAAAGTTCTGTGTCCACATTAGAAGGTACTGTGGATCGCTGTGTAGCCCATGCCAAATGGCACATGAGCTGTCTTTTTCCTCTGGGTCCTGGTATTGTAAACAAAGAAACAGTGTGCCATTATGGGCCCTTGATTCTGTGTAAAGTCATTGATCTTTACCCATCTTTGACTTGTTTTTTTGGTTTTTGTTTTTTTTTTTTTTTTTTGAGGCAGTCTTGCTCTGTTGCCCAGGCTGGAATGCAATGGTGTGATCTCGGCTCACTGCAACCTCTGCCTCCTGGGTTCAAGTGATTCTCCTCCCTCAGCCTCCCGAGTAGCTGGGATTACAGGCACCTGCCACCACGCCTGGCTAATTTTTGTATTTTTAGTAGAGACAAGGTTTCATCATGTTGGCCAGGCTGGTCTTGAATTCCTGACCTCGTGATCCACCTGCCTCCGCCTCCCAAAGTGCTGGGATTACAGGCGTGAACCACTGCACCTGGCCTCATCCTTGACTTTTAACACGTACAGAGCAACCAATAACGAGTCCTTCCTCAAAGTAAAGTCAGTGAAAATGAAGAATAAATGTCTAAGACTTTGTGGTTAAACGTAACTCCACACTGAGGTGAGTCCTGTCTCTGTTTATTTAAATTTTCTTCCACTGGGGGCTCTAATTTGGAGCTTCCTTGCAGAGGATTGTGTGCTGCATCCTCAGATCCATGGTACCAGGTTTTTTCCACAAGTGAAAAGAAGATAACAGATGGGAAAGAGCTGTCCAGAATTGGTGTGGGTGCTGGCACCACGCCTGACCATGGAGAGGACTCCCCCATATGTAACCTAGGCCATCTATTTTCTGCAGGCTTGCTACTTAAAATGGGGTATGGAAACCAAGGTACCATGAGGATCAGCATCAACTGAGAGCAGCTTGTTAAGATGTAAAATCTCAGCCCCTCTCCAGCCCCGCAGCATTGGAACCTGCAGCAGGCAGAATTCCAAGGCAACTCTTACTCACATCAGAGTTTGAGAAGCAACTGCTCTAGAATACACTAGGGAGCCATGTGAGATCTCGGGGTCAAGTGTAGAGTGACTTGAGGTTTCCCCTTGGTTGAGAGCTCCTCAAATAAGACAGGTTAGCTAATTTCAGAGCAATTTTTTAGATTTAGAAAATTGGGGTCAGGCGCAGTGGCTCACGCCTGTAATCGTAGCACTTTGGGAGGCCAAGGCAGGCGCATCACCTGAGGTCAGGATTTCAAGACCAGCCTGGACAAAATGGTGAAACCTCTTCTCTACTAAAAATGCAAAAATTAACCAGGAGTAGTGGTGTGCACCTCTAGTCCCAGCTACCTGGGAGGCTGAGGCACAAGAATTGCTTGAACCTGGGAGGAGGAGGCTGCAGTAAGCTGAGATTGTGCCACTGCACTTCATCCTGGGTGACAGAGTGAGACTCTGTCTCAAAAAAAAAAAAAAAAAAAAAAAAAAAAAAGAAAAGAAAGAAAGAAAGGAAAGAAAAAAATGAAAATTGGGTTCATTTTGGGTTTTGTTGCACAAATATATATATTTAAGCAGCTGTTAGGTGCAAGGCATTATGGCCTGAGGGGAGGTTGTTTGGATATTCATAATGGAACGAGATTCCTAGAATATAGAACAAAGCTGCAATGTTTAAACCATTTTTCTAAACTTTTGTGTAATTCAGCATGGAGGTCATTGAATCTCCTTTCTCATCGGTGCCTATTATAAGTCCAGTTAGAATGAGGGTAGACGTGGAGGGTGAACTGAATGTAGCAAAGTAGACAGATGCAATGGTGACTACAAATCACACTTTCAGATTTGAAATGTGGGGTTGACAGCAGTTGAAAAATAAGGATTAGGTCTATAATAAACTGTCTTTATTAATGAGCTATAGTTTGAGTAATTAACACAAATTCAGAATAAGTAGTATATTTAATGAGTTTATGTTTTTAACAAGTACATTAGGTTAGTTAGAAAGGCCTCATGCACACTTCTGGGAAGCTAGAATAGCTGACCATGTTCAGCTAATGTGGAGGGAGGTTCCCCCAGGAACAACAGGGACAATGACATGGGAAAGGCTGGATGTCCTTCCTGGCTGATGCTTTACACCTTTCTTCTTGAGTTGATTATTTTTTTCCTATGTAGAAGATTTCTTGGACTTGGCTTTCAGAAATTCAGAAAACCTAAATTTAAAGTTCAGCTTTATCAAGGGAGCCTGGATGAATGGTTACGTTAACCTCTATGTGGTCTTTGAACAATACATAGAAAATATCAAGGGATAGTTGTAAAAATGAGGATAGAAACATCTAAAGTGCTAAGTAGAAAGTAACTGAGTAGAACGGAAGCCTGTAGAGTAGAAAAGTTAGATTGAGGGTTGAGTGTGGTGGTTTATGCCTGTAATCCCAGAAATTTGGGAGGCCAAGGTGGGAGGATTGCTTGAGCCCAGGAGTTCAAGACCAGCCCGGGCAATTAGCAAGACCGTGTCTCTATAAAAAATTAAAAATTAGCTGGGTGTGGTGGCGTGCGCCTGTAGTCCCAGCAAATTGGGAGGCTGAAGAGAGAGGATAGCTTGAGCCCAGGAAGCTGAGGCTGCAGTGAGCCACATCACTCCAGCCAAGGTGACAGATGGAGATGCTGCCTCAAAAAAATGGAGTTAGATTGTATTTGCATGAAGGGCATGTAGTTAGCCTACAGGTATGATGCTAGTGCTTATTTAATTTTCTGAAATCTTTTAGAAGAAGGTTGCTGGTGCCACATGGAGTACCTGTGTTCTTTTTACTGTGGAGTTTGTGCAGGAAGAGGTTTGGAGATCCAGGAGCCTAAAGTCAGATGACAGGTGCCTTGGCCTCTGTGGCATGTCTCTTTGGACTCTGTGAAAGTTATTTCATTGCTGTGGCTTTCTAGAATAATATGAAGATAACTGTAAGGTGCCACATGCACTGCTTGGACTCTTACAGTTCTGACAGTTATTCCTGACAAATTTCAAAACCAGAGTCTGTTTCTACTTGTAGGATATTTCAAAAATATCCCCTAAGAAATTAATGACAATGGAGAAGCCTCTTGTTTGCAAGAATTTATTGTAGAATGGAAATAAATACAGAGTGATAAGTGAACCAGAAGCTATAATTACCCTAGAAATACACATTTTTTTTTTTTTTTTTTTGAGACAGAGTCTTGCTCTATGGCCTAGGCTGGAGTGCAGTGGCAGATCTTGGCTTACTGCAACCTCCGCCTCCTGGGTTCAAGTGATTCTTCTGCCTCAGCCTCCTGAGTAGCTGGGATTACAGGCATGCACCACCATGCCTGGCTTATTTTTGTATGTTTAGTAGAAATGGGGTTTCACCGTGTTGGCCAGGCTGGTCTCGAACTCCTGACCTCAAGTGATCTGCCAGCTTCGGCCTCCCAAAATGCTGGGATTACAGGCGTAAGTCACCACGCCTCGCCCAGAGACACATATTCTAAAAACCAACTTGAATTAGCAGCAGAGATGTATATCCCTTAGATATGGTATTTTTCCTTCCTTCCTTCCTTCCTTCCTTCCTTCCTTCCTTCCTTCCTTCCTTCCTTCCTTCCTTCCTTCCTTCCTCTCTCTTTCTCTCTTTCTCTCTCTTTCTTTCTCTTTTCTTTCTCTTTTCTTTCTTTCTTTTTCTTTCTTTCTTTCTTTCTTTCTTTCTTTTTCTTTCTTTCTTTCTTTCTGTCTCTCTCTTTCTTTCTTTCTTTCTTTCTTTCTTTCTTTCTTTCTTTCTTTCTTTCTTTCTTTCTCTTTTCTCTCTCTCTCTCTTCTTTTTTTTTTTTTTTTTTTTTTTTGACAGAGTCATGCTACGATGCCCAGGCTGGAGTACAATGCCATGATCTTGGCTCACTGCAACCTCCGCCTCCTGGGTTCAAGCGATTCTTCTGTCTCAGCCTCCCGAATAGCTGGGACTACAAGTGTGCACCACCATGCCTGGCTAATTTTTGTATTTTTAGTAGAGACAGGGTCTTACCATATTGGCCAGGCTGGTCTCGAACTCCTGACCTCAAGTGATCTGCCCGCCTTGGCTTCCCAAAGTGCTGGGATTACAGGAGTGAGCCACCATGTCGGGCCAGATATGGTATTTTCAATGTTTCAAAATAGTGTATTGTGTTCTCACATTTTATAACCCTATTTCTGAGAAAACCATTGTTTGCTAACCTTGTAGTTTATTCCAAAGAAGCAGTTTTGGAGGATTTTGCAGAAGTGGCATCATGGGAGGGCATTTTCTGAACTCTATCAGCCCTGGTGATTGTCAGAGACTCAGATGATCCTTTCAAAGTTTCTAGGACTAAGAATGGAATGAGAGAGGAGTCAGGTTAAGGCAATCAAGTGGCGATGGCAATGCCCAGTGCAGTTAAGTGCTTTGTTCCTGTATTTCCACCAGACTTGCTGTCGAACCTGGAGAGGAGCTGAGGAGGTGGGAGGCAAGGGCCAGTGCATGTAGAGGGGTTCAAATTCCAGTTCCACACCTTCCTAGAGGAGGACTTGGGCAAATGGAGTAGCTCCTCTGAGGTTCTCTGTCCATAATATAGTGATAAGAGGGTTTTCTGGGGGAAGGTGGTATTCAGTGAGGGGAGACAGCTAAACTGTTAGCTTAGTTCTGTAAATGTTCTCCAATTCCAGGTTGGAGAATGATTCAAGCAAGCAAAAATTATGAGGAGGTTGGAAAGCTCCAATGAAACCATGGTCAGTAGGTGGTAAGCGTGTGTTGCAGTTTGATAACATGAAAGACTGAAACAGAGGGAGCTGAAAAATAAGTCTTTAGAAAAACAAAGTTTAGGGACTGGAAGCCTCAATGAGGTAGAAAACCAGGGTGGAGAAAGGAGGGACTGGAAGCAAAAGAAAAGCACGTGTGTGACTTGAAAGTGAGATTTCCGAGGTCATGGTTTCAGTTACCGCCCAAGCAATCACTGACCCTTCTAAATTGTCATTATATCATATATTGATGTTGTATTTTATTAATTAATACACTTTTTTTTTTCAAGACAGAGCCTTGCTGTGTCACCTAGGTTGAAGTGCAATACCCTGATTATGGCTTACTACAACCTCAACTTCCCAAACGATCCTTCTAACCTCAGCCTCCTGTGTAGCTGGGACCACAGGCATGTGCCACCTTGCCTGTCTAATTTAAAAAAATGTATTTTTTTAGACATGGAGTCTCACTATTTTGCCCAGGCTGGTCTCGAACTCCTGGGCTCAAGGAATTTACTCGTTTTGACCTTCTAAATCCCCTCAGATTATAGGTATGAGCCACTGTGCCCAGTCTAAGTAAAATTTTAAAAATCTCCTTTTCTAAAGAAAATTGAATTTGTTGATAGTAAAGTTTTAAAATTAGGAAGTTATATTGAAATGTATCTGGTGCAACCGGTGGATTTTAATTTATCCACTGGTTGCATTTGATCAAAATGGATTCTGAGGAAATCGTACGGATAGTAAACAAAGAATATTAAGTTTTATCTTCAGTAAAAACTCTAGTTTTCAGGGTGGGGTGGGTGGAGCTGAGGGTAGAGAAGGGCGAGAAAGCAAATATAATAATTGTCTCATCTCTATCACGTTTGGAGAGTTGATGGAGTGAAACAGAGCCCAGCTGCTGGAGCAGAGGCACCTGCTCGAGTCCCACGGACACCCGCAGCCCAATCCCCGGAGGCCAGTGGGGCTCACGGTGAGTGTGGGGCTGCTTCAAACAGTGGGCGTGCTCAGCTGGGAGTGGGTTTGGTTTGGCTTCGCTTGGTTTGGTTCAAAGGGGCAGAAGTCTGCATCTCAGCTGTCTTAATGTGAATGTGGGGTCTTGTGACAGGGTCTCTTCTGTATCATGGGGGTGGATCTGCACCCTGCCTGATGGCCCGACTGCTTTGCCAGACCCTGCCTGCTTGGTCTTTACCGGCTTGCTCCTGCTGTGTATGATTACAGCGTTGGCATGGGACCGCCTTTCCCCTGTTTCATGTTGGTACTGGGAAGCCCTTTTGCAACCACTCCTTTAATATCCTCCTCTCTCCTGGGAGAAGCTGGAGAGAGCTACAGGTCGTGGGGACCTCCTCTGGGAGAAGGAGATGGAGAAAAACACCAGATCCCCTCCATCTTCTGCAGCTGTTTTGAGTTTGATTTCTTATTCTATTTCAAGGAAGTTTTTTAGAATAACAGACACATGTATAATAAACACATTTTCAAACCTAAAGAGGTGCAGTGGAAGTGAGACCACTGAAATTCACTGGCTCCATGTGGGGGTTCAGGACCGTAGTGTCATCATCTACAAATGTCACTGAGGTTTCTCCTGCCATTGATACAAGTTTGGAGTAGATATTATTTCTGCATCATTTACATTTTCAGTTATGATACTTCACCTCTTTGTCAGCATCACACACAATTCAGTGTTGACTATGATATTCTGAAAAGCACACAGGCCGGGCATGGTGGCTCATGTAATCCCAATGCTTTTGGAGGTAGCAGTGGGTGGATCCTTGGTGCCAGGAGGTTGACACCAGCCTGGGTAACAAAGTGAGACCCCCATTTCTTTTTTTCTTTTCTTTTCTTTTTTTTTTTTTTGAGATGGAGTCTCTGTCTGTTGCCCAGGCTGGGGTGCAGTGGTGCTATCTCGGCTCACTGCAACCTCTGCCTCCCAGGTTCAAGCCATTCTCCTGCCTCAGCCTCCCGAGTAGCTGGGATTATAGGCTTGCACCACCATGCCTGGCTAATTTTTTTTTGTATTTTTAGTAGAGACAGGGTTTCACCATGTTGGTTAGGCTGGTCTCAACTCCTGACCTCATGATCTGCCTGCCTCAGCCTCCGAAAGTGCTGGGATTATAGGCATGAGCCACCGCACCTGGGCGAGACCCCATTTCTATAAAAATATTTAAAAATTAGCCAGGCATGGTGGCATGTGCCTGTGGTCTCAGCTGCTTGGGAGGCTGAGGTGGGAGGATAGCTTGAGCCTGGGAGGTCAAGGCTGTCGTTAGCCATGATGGCTGCAGTGAGCCATGATGGTGCCAGTGCACTCCAACCTGAATGACAGAGTGAGATCCTGTCTCAAAAGAAAAGAAAAGAAAAGAAAAGGAAAGAAAGAAAGAAAGAAAGAAAGAAAGAAAGAAAGAAAGAAAGAAAGAAAGAAGAAAGAAAGCAAAGCAAAGAAAGAAAGAAAGAAAGAAAGAGAAAGAGAAAGAAAGAGAGGAAGAAAGAACACAAATGATTTTAGTAGTTGAACATTAAAGGAGTTTTAACTAACTCTTTCATTTCTTCTCTCTCTTAAAAAACTATATGTTGAAATAGAAATTCTATTTCTTCTGTCATGTGGAATTTTTATTTTGCTCCATAAATGTAATGACATCGGGATATCATGGATCTGTTTTCTGTACATCTACTTATCATTTAAATAACTTTTGAATCGTTTTTCAACTTCCTTCTATTATATCCATCAGGTTATATGTGGACAGATGATTTGGTAACAACCAATGCTGACACAGAATGAGTGCTATGCACAGGTCATCCATTGATGTCTGTCTCCTATCATGTCTTTGTCTCTCAAAAGAAAACTGTTTTGGCACTCAGTCATGTTTGGAATTCTCAGTTTAAGCATAAGCCTCTCCTATGGATGTGGCTGATTTTTGCTCTAGATGCTATCCCATTCAATTAGCCAGTTTAACACAGGCCAGTTTATTAAAAGCTAAAATTACAGCCCTGTAAAGAGGTCGTTTGGACTCTGTATTTCAGGAATTGGGTTGTTTTTCATGGTATTCATTGCCATGTTCAAATAAATGAACCTGAAAGATGTGACTACTTTTTCATCACTGCAGATGCCACAGTAATAGAGATATTTAACTGGTAGCAACCAGAATAACAGATATTCTTCTATACTGAGTTTCTTGGCTGTTTAAAAAACTGCTTTATAATACCTCTGGTTTATTTGTTTAGAATCTATTTTAATAATATTTTGCATTGTAAGATGCTTCTGGTCTCTGCTCTTTTCTCAGGCCTAAGGCAATAGCTAATTGAGACTATGCATCAATATTCAGGCATCGTCACTAAAGGGCACTGCGGAAGCGCTGCATGAGATGCAGCACCTGTCAGAAAGGGGGCTGCATTTCAAATGAGGAATATCGTATTGTATCACAATAAAGTTAGTGTCCAGAGGGAACTTCCGCAGTACTGTGTTTTCTAATGTGCTGAGTGATATTGTAGATTTTTTTTTTTTTTTGCTGGAATTTCTATGAATACATTTGAAGTAAAAGTGTTTTTTTAATATTTAATTTTGTGGCTGGATGCAGTGGTTCATGCCTGTAATCCCAGCACTTTGGGAGGCTGAGGCAGGCAGATCACGAGGTCAAGAGATCTAGACCATCCTGGCCAACATGGTGAAACCCCGTCTCTACTAAAAATACTGGGCGTGGTGGCGCGCATCTGTAGTCCCAGCTCCTTGGGAGGCTGAGGCAGGAGAATGGCTTGAACCCGAGAGGCGCATGTTGCAATAAGCCAAGATTGCTCCACTGCACTCCAGCCTGGCGACGGAGCAAGACTACATCTCAAAAAAAAAAAATTAATTTTTTTGGTACATAGTAGGTGTATGTATTTATGGGATACATGAGATATTATGATACAGAAATGCAATGTGAAATAAGCACCTCATGGAGAATGGGGTGTCCTTCCCCTCAAGCATTTATCCATCGAGTTACAAACAATCCAATTACACTCTTCAAGTTACTTTAACATGTACCATTATTATTGACTGTGGTTACCTTGTTGTGCTATCAAATAGTTGGTCTTAGTCATTCTTTCTTATTATTTACTTGGTACTCAAAATACAGTGTTTATTTTTATACTTCCTTCTCCATATACCTTTGATAGCAGTATAGCAGTGTTTTATTTACAGTAATTACAGGTTTTTTTTTTTAAACAGAGTTTCACTCTTGTTGCCCAGGCTGGAGTGCAATGGTGTGATCTGCAATGGTGTGATCACTGCAACCTCCGCCTCCCGGGTTCAAGTGATTCTGCTGCCTCAGTCTCCCCAGGAGCTGGGATTACAGAGGTGCCCACCACCACGCCCGGCTAATTTTTTGTACTTTTAGTAGAGACGGGGTTTCATTATGTTGGCCAGGCTAGTCTCGAACTCCTGACCTCAAGTAATCTGCCGACCTCAGCCTCCCAAAATGTTGGAATTACAGGTGTGAGCCACCGTGCCCACCCTCAAACTCATATTGGAAATTTAGAGAGATTGCCAAAACCCTAGAATTTTGCATGTTTTTGCAAATTGATTTTATTAGTTCAAATCTCATACCACTTTTTCTAATTGATGGTTCTTACAACTTGACAGGTGACTGAGTTCAATATGATCAGAATTGAACCATTTCAAAAAGCAGCGCAAGTGGCAACTGCTAGAAACCAGACTAACTGAGTTTGATCCCCCTCTTCTGCTCCTTCCCTCTGATGGAATTCTCATTTTCCCTGGCCTCCCGCATTGACATTCATCCAATGCCCATGCTGCTGGATCAGCCTTCCTGGAGCCACATCCAGCTTGGAAAGATGAAGGGTTTCCAACCTTTTTGGAGATGACAATGTGTTATCAAAATCAACAAATTAATAGATTTGCTTCCTTTGTGTATTTTTTGCAATGTTCTGTGAGATATCAAGCCACTTTCCTGGTAGTTTCTTATTCAGTATTTCACCGAACTGCTTTAATAAAAGATGGTCAGGCCTCAACCCTAACAGTCACTTTCAGATCTTGTTAATAAGTTGGGTTTATAATCTGATACAGGTTTTGAGATGGCCCTGAGAACTTAGGTTTTTCGTAGGCTCTCTGGGCAACTTTCATGGGGCAGAGGTTTAGAAAGCTGGGAACAATCTGCCAGGCATCGAGAAGCCACTAGATGGCAGGGCCATCCCTTGGAGCCCATTCTTCAATCTAGAAAGTGGTCAGAGAGGAAACCTGTGGAGTGGGGAAGAGTCCAAGTAGACACGTTAAATGCAAGTTAATAAGTGGATGGTGGGGCTGGGCATGGTGGCTCAGGCGTGTAATCCCAGCACTTTGGGAGGCAGAGGTGGGCGAATCACTGGGGACAGGAGATTGAGACCATCCTGGTTAATGCGGTGAAAACTCATCTCTACCAAAAATACAAAAATTAGCCGGGCATGGTGGCGGATGCCTGTAGTCCCAGCTACTCAGGAGGCTGAGGCAGGAGAATGGTGTGAACCCAGGAGGTAGAGCTTACAGTGGGTTGAGATTGTGCCACTGCACTCCAGCCTGGGCGACAGAGCAAGACTCCATCTCAAAAAAAAAAAAAAGTAGATGGTGAAGATGAGCTTAGGCGTTGCATCCTAGTGGGAGAGTGGGAAGAATTCCTGTCACTTCTCACCTCTTTCTAGCTTTACCGCCAGTATTTGAAATGCGTGGAAGGTCCTTAACTGAAACTCTGCAGCAGTCAACTGTGCTGTACTATAGCACTACCACTTTAAAAAGGTGAAAGTAGGAAAACTAGCTCAATGAGAGGGCTAATATTTTTATGGGGCAAATGATTTGAGTTGGTAGACATATATGCCCTCCTACATGATATAGGAGATAGAGTGCAAAAACCAAACCAAGTGTTTTTTCCTACCCTCACTCACCACACGCTACTCCTCACTCCTCACATGCCAACCAAGCAAGCAATTTTTCTGCAGATTCTGCAGTGCACACCAGCTGGGTGTCCTCTAATTCAACTCAATTCTGACACTAGCCATCTGGAGATACTGTCAGGTCCCACAAGACTGTCCCCCACTTCAGAGCCAGTTATAAGACTGAACTGCCAGAACTTCTGATCTACCGGCTACACATTGGGGCTCCCAAGACTCTCCCCAGGGGTTCGATTAATTTGTTACAGTGGCTCACAGAGCTCAGGGCAACACTTTACTTACATTTACTGGTTTATTAGTTAGATGTATAATAAAGAATACAGGTGAACAGCCAGATGACAAGATACTCAGGGAGCTATCTGGAATGGTCCCAGCACTGGAGCTCCGGTCCCTGTGGAGTTGGGGTGCACACACTCCCTGCATGTGGATGTATTTGCAAACCTGGAACTTCTCTGAACCCAGTCCTTTTGGTTTTGTAGAAGCTTTAATTTGTAGGCATGATTGATTTAATTACTGGCCATTGGTGATCAACTCGATTTTCAGCCCCTCCTCCCTCTCTGCATGGGGTGGAGCTGAAAATCCTAACCTTCTAATCCAGCCTTGGTTTTTACTGTGACCCGCTGCCATCCTGAAGCTATCCAGGGGCCCTCAGCTACCAGTCACCTCATTAACATATAAAGGTGTATATGCTAATTACATAGCATATATTATTATGTTATATAATTATAATAATATATAATTACATCTATAATTACATGCTATATTATGTATGCTATCTAATAATATAATTAGCATACAATCCTTTATATGCTAATATGTAATTTTGCTATATAATTAGCATATACACTGCAAACACTCCTTAGATTCTACGGATTTTAGGAGTTTTATGCCAGGAAAAGATAAGGAAGACCAAATGTATATTTCACAAAAATCACACCTCCTAAGTGTATGACACTTCCTAAGAAATTAGCAGGTATTACAAATCAGATACAAAACAGATATAACTATCCCCTGAGGTTTTTTTTTGAAATGTGCATTTCCTCCTAAAACCAGGAAATGGCATAATGGAGATGAGAATTCAGATCTCTTGCTTTTCTCTTTGGTGGTCACTGAGGTCACTAAGTGTCTCAATGTGCTGCTAACATTCTGATAAAGACAGATGGGTAAGACCAAAGCTGTATTTCTTTTTAAGCCACTTGAATTATTTTTGGTGTCTGAATTTTTCAAAATTCCAACCTAAGTTGTGCTGCCTTCAAAACAGTCTTATTATTGGAATTATCACTGTGAATGAACATTATACTCTAACAGTGTAATATTATATGAAATAATACCGTTTAGTCCTTAAGATTGGTTGGAAAACAGTGATTGGGGGGCATTTAAATCTACCTTAACAGTGATTAAAGTAACAATTAATGCTACATTTTTTTTAAAATAAGGAGAGTATATTTTCATTGTAAGTATCTATTAATGATTGAAGTGTTCAGAGGAACTCCTAAATTCATCATCTGTGTTTAGATGAAGCAAAGACTAAATTTCCTTAACAGTTACTCAGTTGATTATCCTTGCTGGTGACTTGAGGAAAGAGTGGATAAAAACTGCCACTGCCAGCCAGGCGCGGTGGCTCCCTCCGGTAATCCCAGCACTTTAGGAGGCTGAGGTGGGCGGATCATAAGGTCAGGAGTTCGAGACCAGCCTGGTCAGTATGGTGAAACCCTGTCTCTATTAAAAATACAAAAATTAGCTGGGCATGGTGGCACATGCCTGTAATCCCAGCTACTCGGGAGGTTGAGGCAGGAGAATTGCTTGAACCCGGGAGGCAGAGGTTGCAGTGAGCTGAGACTGTGCTATTGCAAACAAAACAAAACAAAAAAACTGCCACTGCCAATCTGGAGTTGGATGTTATCAAAACTGGTGATATCTGGGAGAGGGCAGAAGATGTTACCATCTGCAAGTTTAGGATGCTGAAGAAGTGTCAAGAAAATGATCAGAGGCTTGCCCCAGCCCAGAATTTATGTAAGTGCTTGAAAGACATCATCTCTATCTCTCTTGAAGTCTAAGATATGATGGAAGGTGAGCAGAAAATCAACTTAGTTATTTGTTTGGAATCAAGCTGTGTCTTTGGAAATAGTTATAGAACGTGTTGCTTGGTTATTTAGAAGCTTGGGTTCAGGGAGTTAATGCAACTGCAAAAACAAGCAAGGGGCCGCTGTCCTCTTAGTAAGGATGGTGTGTGCAGCTGAGTCAGAGGAAGGGTTGGAAGCCCAGCCCCAGTGCTGCCCTAGCTTTGGGACTGTAAGCAAAGTCTCAACCTAACTTGAATCCTCTCTGTTCCCATCTGTGAAATGGGTGCAAACCCTCCTATGTCCTGGGCTGTGGTGAGAATGAAAGGAGACCATGCATGTCAAGATCCAGGCAGTTGGTCTGGCTCAGTAAGGGAATGGTCATGTCACCCTGGTACTTAACACAGGGCTGGTAGCATTGAGCCTTCTGGACCTTCTGTGGCACTGAAGCAGGGGTCATGGGGGCCACTGGGTGGCGCCAGCAATGTTCAACCGGCAAAGAGGGGAAGGGAGAAAGCAGAGCTCAGGGAGGGCTGGAGGAGGTGGTTCCTGGTCTTGATCCGGAAAACCACAGGGTTCTTTGTCTTGGTTTTCAACCACTTCTCTTTCTGTGTGTGTGTATGGATGTAGCACATTGTTATAATTGAGCTCAAATCAATTCAAGACTTTGATTATTATATGTTGTTACCACAACAAATATAGTGTTTTTTTCTAAGAATCCTCAGTAATTCAGAGAGAGGTTTTAACATTCGATTTAGATTTTTTATTCCTTGCCAGGCGCGGTGGCTCATGCCTATAATCCTAGCACTTTGGGAGGCTGAGGCAGGCAGACCACGAGGTCAGGAAATCAAGACCATCCTGGCCAACGTGGTAAAACCCCGTCTCTAATAAAAATACAAAAATTAGCTGGGCATGGTGGCGCATGCCTCTAATCCCAGCTACTCAGGAGGCTGAGGCAGGAGAATCACTTGAACCAAGGAGTTGGAGGTTGCAATGAGTCGATATCGCGCCACCACACTCCAAACTGAAGATAGAGCCGGGCTTCATCTCCAAAAAAAAAAAAAAAAAAAAAAAAAAAAGTATGTAAACACCCCAGAAGGTTTATATCAGAAGTCAAAGCATTATGATCTGTCTGCATACTTTTCAGACATGGTGAGCGAGCATTCTGAACCCCCGGACCCACTTTGCCTGGTGGACCACTGAGGTTTTCTGCTCTCTAGTCTTGGGGTGCTGAAGCCCCAAGAGATTAGAAACAAATGCAATTCTCTCCCACCTAGCAATCTGGGATGCAAGCTGAAATGTGAGCCCCTCATCCTCTGGAGAAGTTCAGCTGGCCAAACACTACTTTTCTTGGACTTTCATGGTGGAATCATTTACTTTTCGTGGGGAAGAATGCTACTTAGAGATAGCTTTCACAGAACCAAGGGAATAATCTTTTCTTGAAAAAGACTTGCCTCAGGAAATAATGGGTCTCATTGGCTCTTGTTAATTGGTGAAATAGTTGTTTCGGTCTGTGTAGATATTGTCAGTACCTCAGCATCATGAGTGTGGTGGGTGATTAATATTCTGGATATATTTTACATTATTTGATCCATAAATTCATAAATCATGGATGATGGGAAGAAAAGGAAATCTGCTTTTTGACACTGCTCTTCTTTGTATTATTTACTTACAAGTCCTGTTTTAAAGCATCCTATTGCTTGGTTGTCATTCCTTTGGCTCTTTGGCAACAATTAGTTTTGATCCCAGCTCTCTGGCTCCTAGGCCCAGGCTGAGTGAGTGCCAGCCAGGGTAAACTAGTTCACCAGGTGTTCACACAGGTTCAGGACAACCTGCATTGTCCCCACAGCCCTTTCGCCACAGGAATAATTATGGTTTTCTCTCTTCCAAGGATGGGAAGGTGTGTTTTTATTTAAAACCAGGAAGATTCCTATTACTTCCTCATCTGTGCATTTCTCTTGACCAGGGATTTTTCTGCACATGATGGCTCTCGTTTGGTCCTTTTGCTGTATTCCTTTAGGGGAAAAGTTTCCTCGCTGCTTTTTCATGAGAAAGCATGCTTCACGCCGTTCTCTAAAGAGAACACAGCAGTTGCTGAATTTTTAATGTGTTCCCATGAGAATGGTGGTTTCCAGCGGTCAGCCTAGCCCACTGCCCGTTTTCTGGAAGTCCTTCTTGGGGTGAACCAGCACATGGCTTGCTGAAGAGCTTGATCCCAGGGATTCACTGCTAGAATCATGTGTTTTTAGGTGACAGGTGTTCTCAGCCTCTCTGCCTACATGCCAGGGTTTGAGAGGTCCTGATAATGGCTCTGCAGCCACTGATGCTAACACGGAGGCCCTGGGGTTGAATTCCAGGCTCTGAGTTTTGAGATTTCTCCTGCTTCTTAACTGAGACCTCCATTTCCACCCTGGAGCCCACCGTAGATTTAGACCTAATTTGTTCCAATCCTGATGTAAGTCTTCAGTTAGGAAGTCTAGAGTTAGTCAGCCACCTTTATTCTTTGCAATCCCATTCTTGCTGTTTGCTCTAACCTCTAGCACAAGTGTCCTTTTCAGAAAGGAAGACGCTCTATGCATTCATAGCAGTGTTTTCTTTTTGAGCAAGCCTGGGAATCAACAGGTGGTTCTGTTATAAAAACAACTGCAGAGAGGGGCTTAGAGAATTCAGCAAGTTTTCATTTTTCCTTACCTATGAAAACGTTTTCTGAAAGGAAATCTTACCTGAAAATATTCAAAAGTGGAGCTGCTGTGGTGGGGCCATTGAAGGGAAAGGGATTTCAAGGGCTTACCGAGGAGCCCTGCAGGGCCTCTGACTTGTTCGTGGCAGGGCAGCTTGGAAATCAGATCAGGTCATTATTTGAATTTCTTGAAGCTGTGGTGCAGGAGTGTGTTTCTAAGACATCTGCAACCTAATGGGAAGTAAAACACTTTCCCGTTCATAGGTGTGGTATATTTATTGGCACATTGTTTCTGAAGCATAGGCATATACTCAGACCATAGGTATTTAAATTATGTTAACTAAATCAAAAGGTTTATGAATTCAGATTTTTCTCTATTATGAACATGTATAATTATTTTAAACTAAGTAAGCATATGCATTTTCAATTTTTAACTCTGTTTTCGTAATTGTGAATAAGTTTCTTTCAAAGACTAGAGACTTCTCTTTTTAATTTTATTTTTATTTATTTATTTTTTATTCTGAGGTGAAGTCTTGCTCTGTCACCCAGGCTGGAGTGCAATGGCACGATCTCAGCTCACTGCAACCTCTGCCTCCCGGGTTCAAGCAATTCTCTGCCTCAGCCTCCTGAGTAGCTGGGACTACAGGTGCACACCACCACACCCGGCTAATTTTTGTATTTTTAGTAGAGACAGTGTTTCACCATGTTGGCCAGGCTGGTCTCAAACTTGTGACCTCAGGTGATCTGCCCACCTCGGCCTCCCAAAGTGCTGGGATTTCAGGCATGAGCCACTGCACCCGGTTGAGATTCTTTATTTCTATCTAGATTAGGAAAAGACATGAGAATCATGGGGGCTCATGAAGATTCCCTTTGTCTCTGTATCATTTTTAAGTTCCTGGGGCTGGGAACACAAATACGTGGGTAATACTACATTGCCTAAATCTGAAGTTCTCACAGTTGAGCAAGAGGGAGAAGGGAGATACATAAATAATTGGGATGATAGTTATATGGTTATGGGGAAAGCGTTCCCTTGACTTACAGTGACTTTAACATGAGCGTAGCTGCTGGCACAGGCTGAGACCCCACCACTTAAGATGTTAATGATGTGAGCTGACATAATCTTATTGCTTATTATTTTTATTTTTTGTAGAGATGGGGATTTTGCCATGTTGCCCAGGCTGATCTTGAACTCTTGGGCTCAAGCAATCCTCTGTCTCGGCCTTCCAAAGTGCTGGGTTTACAGGCATGAGCCACTGCACCCGACCAACTTAAATAATCTTCTTCACTTTCCACATCCATAAAAAGAGTTATTAGGATGATTATGTTTATTTGTGGTAAACTCTTAGGAACATGCCTGGCATTTAGGAAGCACAATTGAGCAGTTGCTACTACTTTTTTTTTTTTTTTTTGTCTAAAACAGAGTCCATAAATATACTGTTTTTGATATTACATAGATTTAATTCATACTCATATTTTAATGTAAAATTGAAAGATCCATAAGTATAACTAAAGTTTTTGTGCTTGTTCTCACCACATACATTTCACAACGTTTATACACATCCTACTTCACTTTTTAAAATAAAATATTTCAAGTACATGAATTCAAGTTTTGGAAAATGAAGCCAGATTTTTTTTCTTACTTATCATATTGTAATGCAATTTGCTTTAAACTAGGAAGCCGAATTATGCTTCCAGAACCAAAAGTGTTTTTTAATTTTTTATTTTTTTTTTTAGATGGAATCTCGCTCTGTCGCCAGACTGGAGTGCAGTGGTGCGATATTGGCCCACTGCAACCTCCACCTCCTGAGTTCAAGCAATTCTCCTGCCTCAGCTTCCTGAGTAGCTGGGACTACAGGCACACACCACCATGCCCAACTAATTTTTGTACTTTTAGTAGAGACAGGGTTTCACCATGTTGGCCAGGATAGTCTTGACCTCTTGACCTCGTGATCTGCCGGCTTTGGCCTCCCAGAGTGCTGGGATTACAGGTGTGAGCCACCGCGCCTGGCCCAAGATGTTTAGTCCTCAAATAAGGATAATAACCGAATGGCCCAGTGTGACACAGGGAAGAGGACTTATGATGGCTGTGGGTGCTGGTCCCCAACAAAGCTAGTGTTCTTTTCTTTTTGTCTGTAGTTTCTTATCCTCCTTTGGGTGTCTAAGGGTCTTTTACATCTCTTGAGTTTTTCAATACTCACCTTTGGATGTCTGGCCAGACCATGTCCTAGAACTGTTCTGTCTCCTCAAAGTCCTGGACCTTCAATGGGGCAGCTGGCAACTCAGTATGTTTCATGTTAATTCTCTGATGTGGCCATTCTGAGGTGTCAGATACACTTTCAAGGTTTAGTTTCTTTTGAATAAAGTAATTTGCTAATCAAACGAATCTCCAATTGACTGGGGAGTATTTTTTTTTGAGGGAGAGTTCCTTGGTTTTGCTCCTGGCTGGGCTCAGTGGCTCACGCTGTAATCCCAGCGCTTTGGGAGGCTGAGGTGGGCGGATCACCTGAGGCCAGGAGTTTGAGACCAGCTTAGCCAACATGGTGAAACCCCGTCTCTAAAAATAAAAAAATTATCTAGGCATGTGGTGGGTGCCTGTCATCCCAGCTACTCAAGAGGTGGAGGCAGGAGAATCGCTTGAACCTGGGGGATGGAGGTTGCAGTGAGCCGAGATCACGCCACTGCACTCTAGCCTGGGGTAACAAGTGAAACTTGGTCTCAAAAAAAAAAAAAAAAGTTACTGTGCTCTCCACCCTTTGTTCTTGGAAGGCAGAGACCCTACCTTTTGCCCTCATACTTCACACCGGGCAACTGCTTGTCCTGACCACACTTAATACGCTGAGTGCCATGGGGGCACAGTGTATCAGCGGGTTTTCTGATGTCTTGTGAGAGCTTTAACAAATTTATGTTGAGGCCGGGCACGGTGGCTCAAGCCTGTAATCCCAGCACTTTGGGAGGCCGAGACGGGCGGATCACAAGGTCAGGAGATCGAGACCATCCTGGCTAACACGGTGAAACCCCGTCTCTACTAAAAAATACAAAAAACTAGCCGGGCGAGGTGGCGGGCGCCTGTGGTCCCAGCTACTCCGGAGGCTGAGGCAGGAGAATGGCGTAAACCCGGGAGGCGGAGCTTGCAGTGAGCTGAGATCTGGCCACTGCACTCCAGCCTGGGCGACAGAGCCAGACTCAGTCTCAAAAAAAAAAAAAACAAATTTATGTTGAGTAATAACTAGGTGCTGGCACTGTGTTGTGTCATTTAATCTTCAGAATAACACAGTTAATTAGGTCCCACAGTTTTCTGAATTTCATCAATGAGGAAATAGCAGCAAAGAGGAGGTAACCAATTTGGTGCAGGTGCCTAGCCCGAAGACTAATAATACATTTCAAAATGTGCTTACATTTATTGCGCACTTACTATGTGCCAGGTGCAATGCTAGCCCTTTGCACGAGTTGTTCCATTTTACCCTTTCTCTGATCCTTTGAGGTAGGTCCTAGTATTACCTTCCTTTTTCAGAAGAGGAAACCAGTGGGGAGCATTGGGATGATTTGGTTGCAAGCGTATTACACAACTTGTAAATTGCAGACACAGGCTTAAAAAAAAGTGAAAAACTAACCATGTAATAAAGACTGGAATGAATCATGAAGCTGTTACTGCATCCCATCATGTTTTTGAAGCATATCCCATGTTAATTTCTAGAACAGAAGAAACACACGTGTTCTTGTGTATAAACCCAGTTCATAGAAGAGACAGTCCGCTTGTCCCTCCTGATTTCTGGGCCCAGACAACCAGTAGTCACCATTCCAAGTAACAGGTGGCCGCAACTCTACAGCCTGTTCGTCTCTTCTCACTGTCAAAGCTGCTGAGACCCCAGACTCGACACTTGAAAGAAACCCATGTCTGTGAAGCACTTGTGGACCATTCAAGAGAAGGAGATAGGTGATGGGATCTAGCTTCTGATGGTTTCTATTTTATTAAATGTCTAATAGGGCAAGAATCTGAAAAACGAGAAATTTGTCATGCAGGAGGACCTGGGAAGGAGATAAAACATTTACAGGGGTAAAGATTGGGATTCAGTTGGGAGGAGTAACTGAGGAAATGGGTCACTCAAAATATTTTATGTTTTAGGTCCTTTATCTATTAAGGAAGAATGGATTGTCAAAGCCTTAACATTGCATTGTATTGTGTCAGGTGAATTGCTATGGTTTGAATGTGGTTTGCCCTCTCCCAAACTCACGTTGAATTTTTTTCTTTTTCTTTTTTTGAGATGGAGTCTCGCTCTGTTGCCCAGGCTGGAGTGCAGTGGCGCAGTCTCGGCTAACTGCAAGCTCCTCCTCTCCCAGGTTCAAGAGATTCTCCTGCCTCAGCCTCTCGAGTAGCTGGGATTACAGATGTTCATCACCACGCCTGGCTAATTTTTGTATTTTTAATAGAGATGGGGTTTCACTATGTTGGCTAGGCTGCTCTCAAACTCCTGACCTCAGGTGATCCATCAGCCTCAGCCTCCCAAAGTACTGGGATTTGAGGCATGATTCACTACGACTAGCCTCACATTGAAATTTAATTGCCATTGTAACAGAATAAAGATGTGAGACCTTTACGAGGTGATTAGGCAATGAGGACTCTGCCCTTATGAATGGATTAATGCTGTCATCATGGGAGTGGTTATAAAAGGACACGTTCAGCACCCCTTTGCTCACTCTCTCACCTTCCGCCATATGATGACATGGCACAAAGGCCATTGATGCTGGCCCGTTGTTCTTGGACTTTCCAACCTCCAGAGCAGTACAAAAATAAATCCGTGTTCTTTACAAATGGCCCAGTCTCAGATACTCTGTTACAGCAGTACAAAGTGGACTAAGTCATGAAGCCTAAAGATTTACATGGTTTACAGTGGTGGTCCCCAACCTTTTTGGCAGCAGGGGCTGGTTTTGTGGAAGACAGTTTTTCCACAGACCCAGGGGGCAGGGGGCAAGGATAGTTTCGGGACAAAACTGTTCCACCTCGGATTATTAGGCATTACTTAGATTCTTATAAGGAGCACACAGCCTAGATCCCTTGCATGTACAGTTCACAATAGGGTTCACGCTCCTGTGAGAATCTAATGCTGCCACTGATCTGAGAGGAGGCAGAGTTCAGGCGGTAATGCTTGCTCACCTGCCACTCACCTCCTGCTGTGGGGCCCACTTCCCAACAGGCCATGGACCAGTATCAGTCCATGGCCTGGGGACTGGGGACCCCTGGTTTAGAGAATTGAAAAGATAGAATTTAACATTTAGCTCATCAAGAGCACATCTCTTAAGCCAAAGTAAGGCAATCATCCATGTGGTTCAGGTAAAAGTTCTATACAATTTTAGACAAATGGAGAGATTTTCTGGTTGTAAATTAGGGACAACTTTTCTCTCAGAGACCAAAGGGTCACAAAAATTAGAATAATTAGGCTAGAAGGCCTCTTAGTGACATTTTTTTCTGGTTGAAGAATATTATGATGTATTTGTCTAATGCACAGCACACTTTTAGACTCATGTTGAACAAAAATAATAAACCCTCAAAAACCATGACTCACTTGGCTCCCTTAGTAGTAAAGCATATCTTGTCTTACTAGGATCCCTTTAAAATGAGATGAAAGGAACTAGGAAAGGAATAAGAAGAATATTGTGGCATTCTTTCCAGAGTAATTTTGTTGAAGTCTCATCAGAGTTTTCAATTTTCCCACAATGTGTATTTTAACACTTAAAAGTACATTAGAAAAATAGGAGAATCACTTTAATTCAATAATTTTATTTTTAGAACACTTAAAAAATATTTTTCAAATCCACTTGATAAATAATTTAATAAATATAACATAAATAAATATAAGTTAGTTCAGATGCTTTCATGATCACAAAGTTATATAAATAAATAATTTAAAATAAATTATGCTTACATGTTTGTTTCTACAAACACTTTGGTACAGAAATAGCTTATAAATTCTTGCCCTTCTATTAAAGTGAATGTAAAACGCCTTCAGGATGGACATTTTCCCTTCTTGGCAATTCATTCATGAAAACTGAAAAGCAATTTATCCACAGTAAATGTCAAAAATACTTGATCAGAGGTATCATGTGGATGTAATAGTCCCATCCTTCTTTCCCCCTCCCTAGTTCTTAATCCACATCCTATCAAAATTTCTTCATTTCAAATTTTTATAAAAATGACAACGGTTTGGAGAGACCTTGCTTTTTAGGAAGCATTCAGATAGCTCATCACTCTATCAATAGTCACTGCCCGAATTCTGAAAGCATGAAGAAGTATGCAGAGCTTGATTTTAGTTTTATAAAAATCCGGTTCTTCAAGGGAGGATTTTTGTGGCACAGTCTCACTGTTGAAATTCAGGGCCTAGGAGAATGAACAGTAAGCATGACTTACATCGTATTCCAAAATTCAAATATTCATTCATAAAAATGAGTGAAGCCAGTACATGTGTCAGAGCCTGCAACTCAGTCCCTTATGCCACTCCTAACCCAACCCACATCTACTCTCAGCCAGATTACCAGGCAGAACCTGAGAAAAGAAATACTCATTTTCCAAGCACAGCCATCTTCAATGAGCTCAGAAAAGACCCTTGAAACTATTTAGAAAAAAAACATCAGTGGGAGTTGTGTCTTAGAAAGAAACAGTTCCTTTAAAATGACATCTGCTGCACTATCTAATTAATTTTGTATATGGTACATTAAAAAGCCCACTTCTGTTTAGCACAGGGAGGTGATGGATTGCTATCGATCAGAACTCGCTATCAGTAACAGGCCTGTTTACTGAAGACATGCCATTTGTATCAGATAAACCTGGCAATGAATTTCCCAAGTTTAGCACTTGGATTTGATAACACAATATAATTTGCACCCTTGATGAATAAATACTTTCATATCTTCCTCACAAAAAGTCTAAAAGAAAGCTAGAATAAAGTCACCCCATTTTATACCAGAGGAAACTGAGGCACAGAGGGGTTAAGTGGCTTGGGAATAGTTGTCTGGTTACTGGTAGAATTGATTCTAGCACCCAAATCACCCAACTCTTGGTCCTAAAAACAAAACAGCAACTACAGCTCTCTAGATGGTAACGTTTTTTGATACTTGGATAAAGCTCATTGCCTTTCAAACAAGTAATCTGGCACGTGCACGCGCGTACACACACACACACACACACACACACACACACACGAAAAGAATAAAAGTAAATCAATTACTTTTCAGACAATGATTTCTGCAACCATATTTTTATCCTGTGTCCTAGTCACCAAAGCAATCACCCTCGCTTATATAAATATTTGCTTTATATTAGCATCTGTGTTATGGTGATTCGGAACATTACAAAGCAAGTTCTTGCCTATGAATAACATTATAGATGCCCCAGATGATAGGTCATTCTTTTATTTGGTTCACATTTTGGTTCACAATGGGTCATAATCAGGCACCAATCTTGCTTGTTTTCCCAGCAATATTTGCAGATACGCAAGCTGGCCCCTTGTATGCACATCCGGGAGCACATCCTGGAGCCTTTAGAGGTGAGTGAGAAGGTAAGTGTAGTGAAATCCTCTTGAAGGATTTTAAGAGGCAGAGCCTCAGACAAGTGGTTTAACTCTCCTAAGGTTTGGTTCCCTCCTTTGTGCAGATCCCATATGGTTGTTTTGAGGCTGACATAAGAAAATGCACAAAAACATTTGCAGAGTGTGGGGGATACCACAGAGTGAATACTTTGGAGTCTGCTTTTCATAATGTCATCCGCTCACATTTGTGCTCCCTATAGGGGGCACCCTCAAGGCTGTCTCCTTGAAAATGTAGGTCTGTCAGGCCTTTAAAAGGCCTCCACCAATCCAGGAAGAGCTGATTTTATACCTCTTTATTGAGGACCCTGGCTAGGTATCTTTAGCATGAAAAAGGTGCTCTCACTGATAGAATGAAGTCTTACCTGCATCAGCTCATCAATAACTCCCAGTATGTTTTGATCTAGAAAGATCTGCCTCTTAGGATCCCTCAGAAGCTTTGCATTCATGGTCTTGAACTCCACTTGGTACATCTTCAAGTCTTCATAAATACTCCTAAGGCACAGGGCCTGGGTGACATGACAAGATGGGGAAGTATCCTTTGAGATGGGCTAAAAACATTTCTCCCATTGCATTTGAGGAAAGAGCTGTGTGTCTTACCATCATAAAAGAGGTCTTTCTGGAGGCCAGGCAACTCCCATTCTAGAAGAAAAAATAAACAGACATCAGCGATATGAATTCATCATACAGGCTGAAACTTTTCATTTTTTGACTTACAGTTATGAAAGAAGTCTCTCTGGAATTTAGGCAACTCTCATTCTAGAGGGAAAAATATCATATATCAAAGTATTAAATCTTAGTATAAATCTGTCTGACTTTTCAGGTCAAACTTTTTTTATTATGGTAAAAACACATATCATAATATTTACCATGTTAACTATTTTTAAGTGTTAAGTATATTCATATTATTGCAAAAAAACCATTTATTTTTATAATTTTTCTCCCAAATCTAACTTCGGAAGTAGGACCAGTTAAAGTCCCATAATGATGGATACCAGAAACGTGAATTTTTAGAAGCAGGTGAGATTTGATGCACAGCTTTTAACCACACTGCAAGTTTTGGGAGGAAAATCCTCTATACCTTGATTAATTCCAATGGTAAACAGGCCTCTACTGTGCTGGTTTTATCTTTTGTGATATCTTCATGATCAATCTCTTCAGAAGTGCAAGGGTAAAATTCTAGAATTTGTCTGGCCTATGAAAAATGAAAGAGAAACTCAGTTTATAACATTGATAAGGCACCTGGCACCCCACAAGGCTGGTACGCCAGGGTGCCAGGCAGGCTCTGGCTGGCTGCCCTTGACCTCTGTTGCTTTGACCTGCAGGAAATTCTGGTTCTTCATAACACAAAAGGAAACAGATTCCTTACATTCTGTCTCTCACCCTCCTCTCCCTATGCTTGGGGCATGTTTCTCTGGATGACATATTTTTTCATTATGTAAACACAATAAATCATGTCATCAACCTGTGCTAACCAGCCTCCACACTTCACTGTGACACTTGCTTCTGGTGAAAACTGTTTCTTCTTTTGCTAAAGTGACTGTATTCTATGAATACCTATTTCAAGTATAACTTCTAAAGGGGGAACTATTAAGGTCACAGCTTGATGGGTATAACAAACATGCAAACCCTTAAGACAAGCGAGATTTAATTTGCAGTGCACACATGCGCACACATACGCGGAGATGTCATCTTAGTGTGTTGGAAAGCACCGTTGGGTAAAATTATGAAATGTATCTTAGGAAGTAAAGGACTGTATGATTGAAGATTACGATCATTTTTCCATTCAACAGCCTGATGGGTGCCAGGCGCTTCATTAGGTACTAAGAACATGACAGAGAAGAGGACCATGTATACCCTCCTGGATTGCAAGTTTAGCTGCTGAGACAGACAAGTGCCCAGATGGACCAGGAGGCATCAGTAGGTGAGACATGGTGAAAAGGGCATGAAGCTTCTGAGGAGGGGCAGGAAGGGAAGCGAAGCTTCCTAGAGATGGGACACCTGCATTAAGAGGAGTAAAATGTCATCAATGGAGGAGGGAAATTTCAGACAGAGGTAACAGCATGAGCCAAGAAGCAAGGCCTGAAAATTCAGAATATGTTTGGACACAAGTAGTAAAATCCCTTTCTGTGGTAGCTAGACCAATGCTCCGCCTCCAAAGACATCCACCTCCCAATCCCTGGAACCTGGTAATGTGCTATGTGACCTGCCAAAGAGGAATGAAGGTGTAGATGACATTCAATTTGCTAATCAGCTGATCTAAGAGTAGAGAGATGATCCTGGAGTATCTGGGTGAATCCAGTGTAAGCAGTGTCCTCAAAAGTAGAAGCGGGTAGAAGGTCAGTCCAGAGGGAGCAGCATGAGAAAGACTCAACCAGACATTGCTGGTATGGACAACGGAAGGGGCCACAAGTCAAGGAATGTGGACAGCCTTTAGACCTGACAAAGCAAAGCAACACATTCTCCCCAAGAGCCTCCAGAAAGGGCTACAGCTTTGCTGACACATTGATTTTAGCCCAGTAGGACCCATTTTGGACTTCTGATGCCCAGAGCTGTAAGATAATAAACTTGTGTCATTTAAACCCACTACATTTGTGACAGCAGCAGGAGGACATGAATACACCATTCCTGGAGGTGTTTAAATAGACCTAGGCAATGCCACTATTCTGAGCAGGTTCTAAAGAGTTAGATTTGGAAGTGTGAGTCCAGTGTTGTTCTTGAGGTCTTTTCAAGAGAAGCTAGAAATTTGAAATCTCAATTGAAAGGTTCAGTTTTTGAATAGCATCAAACTAAAAAATAAACATATAGCCCAAACTCTACAAAACTGTGGGCTGGATATGGCCAGTGAATCACTTGCATCTACCTCCTTTGTTTCCTACTGCAGCAAATTTGACAAATGATGTACAAAACATTAAACTGATTTCTATAATCTTTTGACTGTACTGGGAGTAGAGGTGTCAGCTTTTGCACAAAAAACACCCATATGAATTGGAGCACCTACAAGTTATCCATTTTGAACCTTTCTTCAGGAAACAAAGCAGTTCTCACTTGAGCCCCCTGTCTAATGAAGATTCATTGAATTGTGAGGAGCAATGCACAGCACATTATGAAAGACTGAAAGGGGAAAAGAGCCCTTTTGGAAGGCTTGGTGGCATTGAACTTATTTTAAGATATTCATAAGGCAACAAGCTAGAAAATACGCAAGAAAAATTTCCTAGAGATCAAAAAGGCAGAGGACATCTTTTAAAACACTAGCCTTTAGCCTTTGCAGCAATAGCTACTGGAGCAGTTTTTAACGGCAATGGTTTTTACATTAAAATATGAAACCTAAAAGAACGAAGCTGTAAATAAAATTAGGTAACTCTTCCCTAGAAAATGAAGGCCGCATGTGCACTGTCATAGTCCTCCCTGAGAAGTGTTGCTCTGAGAAGGAACTGTGTCACCAAGTAGAAGCTGGTGGGCAGCAGGAGGGACAAGGCTATTTCATCTTTGTACCCCTGCCCCCCAACACAGAGTATGCACCCAAGTAACTATTTCCGGGTTTGATCAGTGATGCAGAGAAACCATGTGGACCTGACACAATTCTATCTCTGTTGGCAGGCTACAGGAACACTGCAAATATCCACTTTACTCTGTGTAGACATAGCCAAAACCAACATCATTATAATTTATTATTACTCTTGCTTTCTCTGGAGACACAATTTCACTAGGACTCTTTAACACTTGGGCCATTTGTAAAGTTCCCTCTCCTGCTGTTGACAGCTACTAATGAACCTCCACAATTTCTCTGCAGTTCCATCAGGTACCAGAGGGTAGGATGAGAGGTCCCTTCCTCAGGGAGGGTACAGGTGCACAGTGGAGAAGACAGGAAGAGCTCACCTTCTGAAGCGTGTTGCTGGCGGCCTTCAGCAGGTTTTGGGAGTGGTGAAGGCACGGGAACATTTCTGGGCCTGGGGTGGCCACGGAGAGGTTTCTGGCCAAACTGAGGTAGTCCAGGAGGACTAGGGTGGCCACAAGGAGGAGGCCTGGAAGGGAAGTGAGGAGCAGGTGGAGGAACTTCAGCCTGGATGGCCTGCCTGCACCACCTTCCCTCCATTCTAGCCACCTTCACCCATCCATTTCTGCTTGGCACCCACCTCCCTCCACCCATTTCCAACACTTTTCCCTCAACACCTGAGAGATGACTCAAGTTATTACAAAGCGCCACTCTATTCTAGGACTAGAAGCCAGCTCCTTGTGAGGGTTTAGGGATGAGCTTGGACAAGGGTGTCGAACCCAAAAATCACCCAGAGAAAGCCTTCATGTTTTTGATGAGGGAAACCCAGACCAGGTGGTGAAGTGGCTGAGTCAGACTTGGGACCCAGTGTTTTAAAAACAGTGGAGTGAGAAAGCCTGACTTGTTTGTTTTTTTAAGACGGAGTCTCACTCTGTGGCCCAGGCTGGAGTGCAGTGACACAATCTAGGCTCACTGCAACCTCTACTTCCGGGTTCAAGTCATTTTCCCGGCCTTAGACTCCCCAGTAGATGGGATTACAGGCACCCACCACCACACTCGGCTAATTTGTGTATTTTTTAGTAGAGACGGGTCAGGCTGGTCTTGAACTCCTGACCTCGGGTGATCTGCCCGCCTTGGCCTCCCAAAGTGCTGGGATTACAGGCGTGAACCATTGCACCCTGCCAATCCTGACTTTACAACTAGCTAGGATCTGGATCTGCCTTCTGTTTGTAGCTGAGGGACCCTAGGCAGGAAAGCAGGAAATCTCCCATGCTGGGCCTCAGTTTCTCCTCTACGAAGTGGGCATAATGATAGTTCATCAGGCTGTTTCGAGATGAAAAGAGACATGCCCTATTTAGAGCATGGTGAGACCCCTATTCTTATTCCTCTTTGCAGGAGAGGGCTGCTGCTATTCCAGTCTCTCCTTAGGCAGACTTGAGTTTCCACCCCCTCTTCCCAAGCAGCCGCCCCTCCGCACTCGAGCAAACCAGAGCCCTGGCCAGCTGGGTACTCACTGCGCGCTGGACACATGCTGAGCCGGCACTGCAGGGGCTCTGGGCGAGCCGCTGGATGCAGACCTGTGGCCGTGGCAGGTGAGGGCGGTGGTTGCGAGGCTGACCCAGGGGGCCACATTTTTATAATTGTCTCGAGGCGCGGCAGGACTTTCCCGGGACACTGGTCTCTTGCTTTCTGTCTCTTTCTCTGTCTCTCTCTACATCAGCTTTTCGGTGACACGTGCGGTCCCGCCGGCCCGCGGGGCTTGCGGCGCTTTCGGATTAACTCCCGGGGTGCCCGGCCGCAGCCGTTCCGGGACGGCCCCGCCGCCTCCAGCTCGGCCCAAAATGAAAGCGAAATGTTCGCAGTTACTTCGCGGGGTCCACAGGCGGGCGAGACACCCCGCCCACCACCCTGGGTCCCCGGCCTTAGCCGGACGCCCCTGGTCTCAGCCACCCCGCCCCGCAGCTGTGCAGCGCCCCCTGCTGACGTAGGGAGAGGAGTGCCTCCCACTTTCCTTGTCCTGCATAGGGATGGGCCCTAACCACAACCTCCAGCCTACTACTGGAAGGGGTAGGCAAATCATTCACTCATCATCGTTCTTTCAGATGGCTCACTAGATGCCAGGTCGACGTTGCACTAGGTGCAGGACACCCAGGGAGAACAGGACCCTCGGGGCATTGCCACACTAAATCAGACTCAATGCCTTTTGTTCACAGGTCTTTTCTGAAACCTGAAAAGGGATGAGAACTGACTGACTATGCAATTACTACTCTTGTAGAGAATCCAGTTTACCGATGGGATGAATGCACAGAGTCCTGGGAGGAAAGACCTAGAGAAAGAGTCCACGCTCATCCGGAGCAACGGGGTCCAGGAGTCAGCAAAGACTCCCGGGAGCTGGGGCCCCAACCTGAGTGTTAAAAACAAGTAGGCATTAGACCGCGTCCAGCGGGAGGGCACGCAGGGTTTAGCCAGGGGAAACAGGGATCAGAAGCGCAGTCATGAAGGGTTGAGGGAGGTGGGGGTCTAGGTGTCCTTGCAGGTTGTGAGGCTGGAGAGCTGGATGGGGCCGTGCCATGAGGGCAGGGGATGCCATACTAAGGAGTGTACCTTCTGTGCTGGGAGTAGTGGGGAGTCTTCCTGGGTTTTAGGCAGGGAGATGTGGCAGAATTTGCATGATGGGAGGATCCCTTCAGCCACATCGTGACGGATGGATCCAGGGGTCAGGAGTGGAGCAGAGGGAAGAGTTGACAAGGTGTGGCCAAGTCCTTATTCAGTATGGAGAACACAGGGTGATCAGGAGGGACTCTCAGAGGGCCTGTGGGCCAAGGCTTGGTAGCTCCTCAGGTGAGAGGGACAGGAAGGCCCTGAGAATGGGGAATGGAGATTGTTCTCGCTTTACAGGGATTACTGTATAAGAGGACTGAGTTTGGAGGAGATGGTGAGAAGTTCCATTTTGGATGTGCTGGGTTTGAGGTTCCTGTGGGACTTTTTAGTTCAGTTGTTCTTCCCACAGGCATTAGTCACCCTAGGCGTGGGTAACGGGAGGATGTGTTTGGTCTCTGACTTGGAGCTTCTAAAGGGCCTGACTATGCCCAGGCCCCAGGGCCTAATAATTGGAGCTGCCTTCTGGTTGGCTCATCCGCTCTCAAAGCTGATGAAGCACCGCTGTGGGGAGTTTTAGGTGTGTGTAAGAGAGATGGTTGATCTCTAAGGCCCCTTCTAATGCTGCTGTCTGTGAATTTCCCCGGGGATACAGAGTAATCCATTGTCAGAAACAATTGCGTTTAGCAGTTTGTGTGAAGCAAATGACAGGCGCAGAGCTGTGTTGTGGCTACAGGGGTTTAGTGTGGAGTTAAATGTACTTAAAGTCAGGATGAACACAAGTGTATCACAACTGAGCTGTTTCTCCCCTGGAAGGGACATCTCCTATATAAAAGTAATTTCCATTGCTTAGATGAGCACAGGGCTCATCTGTTAAAAATGGATTCTTGGCTACCGGACACAGTTTCTAACTTATATTTTTGTGAAACAGTTTCTTGATGCGCTCCATGTACTCTAGCTAAGATAAAATGAAAACCTTCTTCTAGGAATACATGATTTTTCTGTAAGCGACAGTCTTTGCTCACAATCACCACTTTACAGTGTGTAGCATTGTCATGGAGGTCTTGGCCAACACTATAAGGAAACAAAAGGAAATGAGAGATTTAAACTTGGAAAAGAAAAGGTAAAACTGTCACTTTTTACAGTTGATATACAAAAAGAAAAAATTAATAGACTATTAGAACTAAGAAGATAATTTAACAACATCGTACAACACACATACTAACTTTAAAAAAATCAACCAATTTCTGCAACAATCCGTCAGAAAATATAATAAAAACAAGATGACATGCATAGAAGCAGCCAAACTATAAAGTAACTGACTGTAGATACAGAAGCAATACAATGGCTAAGAGTATGGACTAAACTATGTTAATCCAGGTTCTGCTACTTACTTGCTGTGTGTTCTTAGGCGAGTTATTTATCTCTCTGGGCTCAGTTTACTCATCTGTTAAATGATGATAATAAAAGTACCTACAGTATAGAGTTATTATGATTATTACATGAGCTGGGATAACTACAGAATAGTGTTTGGAGAAAAATTTTAAAGTTCAGTCAAGAATATAGTGTGATTTAATTAAATAATTCTATACCCTTGGGTGGAAGCTTTCTCTATATAGAAAGCTTAAGTCTCTTATCATTAATTCACATGCTCAATGTAATTCCAATATAAGCTACAAACAAATTTTCTCAGAAACTTAATAATAAACCTACTCTAAAATACAGATGTAATAACAAAATCTATGACTAAGTTAAATAAAATTTTTGGGAGACATGGTTTTGCTGTATCACCCAGGCTGGAGTATAGTGGTGGCAGAGTCACATCTCACTGCAGCCTTGACCTCCTGGGCTAAAGTGATCCTCCCACTTCAGCCTCCTGAGTAGCTTGGACCACAGGCAACACCATCATATCCAGCTAATTTTTATTTTTATATTTTGTAGAGACAGAATCTAGTTTTATTGCCTAGGCTGGTCTCAAACTCCTGGGCTCAAGTGATCCACCCACCTTGGCCTCCCAAAGTGCTGAGATTACAGGTGTGAGCCACTGTGCCTGGCCTTAAATTAAAATACTAAAGGAATAATGAAAAGGGGGACTAACCCTATCACATGTAGACATAATTTAAAGCCATAGAAATTAAAGTAGTGATATTGGCAACAGATCGGGCATATGGACCATTGAAACAGAGTAGAGAAATTATAGATAGATTTGTATATTTGGGTATTAAGTATAAGGTAATATGTATGATTCCCTGATTAATGAGGAAAACATGCAATATTTAGTAGAAAATACTCAAAGGGCTGGGCATAATGGCTCACACCTGTAATCCCAGCACTTTGGAAGGTCAAGGCAGGAGAATTGCTTGAGGTCAGTAGTTCAAGGCCAGCCTAGGCAAAAACTCCCTATAAAAATTTTTTTGAAAAAGAGAACATGTACAATGTATGATGAAAAATAAAACTGGACTCCAATCTAAAACAACAGAGGTGAATCCGTTTGGAAGTGAATTAAAGACCAAATGTGAAAAGTAAAATTGTTACAGTAGTAGAAGAAAATATAGAGGACTATCTTTGTCCTTTATATCTTAGGACACTTAGAAGTGGGAAGGACTTTTTTAAACTTAGAAGTGGGGAGGACTTTTTTTAAAACTTCTAAAGTTCCAAACCATACGGCAAAATACTGATCAATTGGATTACATAAAAATTAAGATTTCTGTTGTACCCATTTCTGCTATGCATGAACCAAATGAACAGACAGCTGACAGGTTGGGAGAAGATATTTTTCAGTGTCTAAAGCCAATCTTTTCAATGTCTAAAAACAAGGAACTCTTGTAAATCAGCAAGAAAAAGACAGAAACACTAGTGAAAAATGGGTAAAGCTCATGAATAAGCAATTTAAAGAGAAGAAACCCCAAAGACTAATGAGCATACCTGGAGGCTCAGTTATATCTGAAAATGCAAATGAAAACAAGAATGAGATATCTCTTTACATCTCTTAGACTGACAAGTGGAGAACACTGGATACTGGTAAGTGTTGGGAAAATGGGGGACTACAGGATCTATTATACCACACCATGCCAGTAGATGGACATGGCTGTTTTGAAGGGTATTCTGGCATTCCTTGGCCAGATTAAGTATATTCACACCCATGACCCAGCTGTTAACCCTGGGTGTATATCCCGTGGAGATTCTCATACAGGTCCGCAAAGGAACATGTATGAGGATGTTCATGAAGTCAGTGTGGTGATGGGGAACTGGAGGTAATGTAGCTGCTCATTACTGGGGGAGTGAGTGAGTGGAATGTAGGACTCCACTTCATGGAGTATTCTACAGCAGTTAGAAGTAATAGACTAGATGTACATGCTGTAACATGAATATGTATTAAAAATATAATACTGAGTAAAAACAGGAAAACAGAGTAAGATCTCTCTATATAATGTATAAGTAGACAATTAAAACCCTTTGGGGCTGGGCACAGTGGCTCACGCCTATAATCCAAGCACTTTGGGAAACCAAGGAAAGTGGATTGCTTGAACCCAGGAGTTTGAGACCAGCCTGGGCAACATAGGGAGACCCCATCTCTACAAAAAATACAAAAATTAGTCAGGCATGGTGGCAATGCCTGTAGTCCCAGCTACCAAGGAGGCTGAGGTGGGAGGATCACTTGAGCCCAGGAGGTCGAGGCTGAGTGAGCCATGATTGTGCCACTGCACTCTAACCTGGGGAACAGAGTGAGACCCTGTCTCAATTAAAAGAAAAGAAAAAGGAAAGAAAGAAAAAGAAAAAAATGGGGGGCTCAGATTTGTTTTTGGAATTCAAAATACTTGGAATTTAGAAAAGGAAGAGGTGGCATCGCATAATCAAGCACAATAGTTCTGCAGCAAAATGTAGGAATAGTTACATCGAGTGGCTAAAGAACCCCAAGTAACCCCTTGTTGCTTCAGTCAGATTTCGCTGTTAAATGAGTTAAGAGAAAACTTCTGGTGTCCAGAGCTGTGTAAGTTTAAGAATTGTGAGTAAGTAATTGTGGAACTCTATTGACTTAAATGAGAATGATATATTCAAAATAGTATACATTATACAAAGACACAAACAAAAGGATATATGTTAAAGACATTAGGATAGATCCCACTGGGGAGTGAGGGAAATGAGAATGAGGACTAGTGATAATGAAAATATATAAATACATTTAGATGTTTGTATTTGATGAGGACAAATAATGTCATGGATTAAAGAATATGGTCCACTCCATCCTCTTCATCAGAAGTCCTTTGTTCAAAAGAGAGATAGACACCCTTTGTAAGCAGATGACTCAAGGTAGTTGTTTGCAAACTTCAAATTCAGGTAGTTTTCTTTCTTTTTTTTTGAGATGGACTCTCGCCATGTCACCCAGGCTGGAGTGCAGTGGTGTGATCTTGGTTCACTGCAAGCTCTGCCTCCCAGGTTCATGCCATTCTCCTGCCTCAGCCTCCTGAGTGTCTGGGACTACAAGCACCTGCCACCACATCCAACTAATTTTATTGTATTTTTAGTAGAGACAGGGTTTCACCATGTTACCCAGGCTGGTCTCGATCTCCTGACCTCGTGATCCGCCCGCCTCGGCCTCCCAAAGTGCTGGGAATTCAGGTAGCTTTTATTGTTAGTTATTCCCTTCCCATTCGGTTTGAGCTATGAGTCAGTCACGCATCCTTATCACTGAGAGACAAGGGTCTTTGCAAAAACTTGACAGCATATATTAAAGGTCTATTTCTGTGGTTCTCTGTTGGAGATCTTGCTCTCCAGGGGACACTTGGCAACGTATGGAGACATTTTGAGTTGTCATAATTGGAGGAAGGGGGTTGCTACTGGCATCTAGTGGGTAGAAGAATGTTGCTAAATGCTGCTGAACATCCTACAGTACACAGAATAGCCCCTCACCCGCCATCCACCCCCCCAAACAAAGAATTTTGTGATTCAAAATATCAGTAGTGCTGGAAGAGAAACCGTGGCTGATGTGAGTAGATAGCTCAGTATGCCTGCCTTCATTGTTATTTTCCCTGACAAGTAGACAAGGTCAGAGTCATAGGCCCTGAGCAGAAGATTTGGGACTATATCTTTGGTGCCATAATTTAGGGTGGCAGCTCATCCTCAGATGAAGTGAGATCCCAAAGAGACTTGTGATCAGTTGACACTGTAAATTTGCATGTGTAGGTCAGCACTGTAAATGTGAGTTTCCTTCATAAAATAGCAAGGTCTCTGCTGTCACTTTTCCTGCAGTTGTTGTCTGTAAATGTCTTTCAACTTGAGCATAAATCAGCTGGTGCCCACATGGCATCAATCTGGGCTCCAATTCTGAGCTTCAATCCTGAAAGGTGGCCTGTCAGGGTAAGAAGCAGAGCTCTGTGTTCCTTGTTGAACACCAGCCGGCAGTATTACATGCTGAGGAGCCTGGTTCTGTGGAGCTCTTTCTTCTTTGCTGAAATATCTGAGCAGGAGTGGGAGAAATAGTGAGTAAGCTGAGCTAGAAAGGCTACAGCACTAAAGGAACTTTGGGTCTACAATCAAAAGACCTAAGTTCTAGCCTCTTTCTGCTACTTGGTACCTATGTAAGCCGGGGCAATCCACTGCCTTTTCTAATTTTCATATCAGCAAAATGGAGATGGTAAACTTTTGTTGTGCTAGTTTTGTCATGTAGATCAATTATACAGTGAAGAGGTAAGAATTTTGTAAAGTAGTAGAATGTCATCAATATTAGATATCATTCTACAGTGAGTGATAGTGAAGTATGGTTATTAATTTTGGATTAAGACACACATACAGTTTCTTCCAAAACTACTTCTTTGCTCTCTTTGAAATATTAAGTGGCAACTTCTCAATAGCGGTGGAGGGGAGTCCTAAATATTCACAAGACAGTGTCTATAGGTGAGCTATCTATACTGTTTTTGAAAGACTTCAAAAATCTTGACAACAGGCTTCAAGAAAAAAAAAATCCAGAAAGGTGTCATTTATTACTTATTGATGCTCCGGAAGAAAGATTTTATGAATACTTTTGCAAACTTTTCTGCATCTTGGGACAGTTTAACAACTTCTCTGAATATGATACAACACCCAGGCATTGTAGTCTCGTGAATAATTAAGATCATCTGATGCCCAGACATTATAAAGAGAAAAAAAGGAGAAATTTGACTATAAAAATCAAACACTTCTGCTAGGAATATTATAGACAACTTTTAAAGAGAAATCATAACCCAGAAAAAACATTTACATGAACGTGTAACAAACCAAGACCTAATGTCAGTATGTAAATGCAAAAGTCAATAAGAAAAAGGCCAATAATTCAATTCAAAAGTGTGCATAGGGTATGAACAGACTGTTCAGAGAAGAAGATACACAAGTTACTTATAAACATATGAAAAATACTCAGCTGCACTGATAATTGAAGAAACGCAAATAAAAATAATAGATATAATTTTTAACCTGTAGTTTGCAAAGCTAAAAGTTTGATAGTTTGTAAAGTGTGTAAGGGTATGTGGAAATGTGTAATCTAGTGAAATCTATTTGGAGGGATAGTTGGCAATAGCTATCAAAATTAAAAATGCACATACACTTGTTCAGCAAATCTACTTCTAGTAATTTATCCTATAAAACTATTTGCATGTATGCACAAAGACTTATTTCCATTAAAAGTATCATTTTTAGTATCAAAAAACTTGAAATGCTTCAAATGTCTCATTAGCAGGAACCTGTTTAAATAAAACATGACTCATCTTTTCAAGGGACTATTATGCAACTATTAAAAAGATTGAGGCAGATTTATATATATGACAGGAAAAATCTTCATTACTTGAAAAGTCATGCAAAATCAAGGTTCAGACTAGTTACAATATGCTTCTATTTGTACAGAGAAAAAGTATATCAATGTACAGACATATGTAGATACAGGTGTAGTATAGATATAAATCTATGCTTATAAGAGTAGTGACCATTGCCTCTAAAGAAGTAGATTGAGTCTTTGAAGTAGGAGGAAAACCTGACTTTTATTGAATATAATCTGTACTTTTTGAATTATTTGCCATGCAAATATATTATAGCTTCATTTATTTTTGTTTTGTTTTTATTTGTATTTTAACTGCTAAGACAGCTGCTGCAGCCATTCTGACGGCTTTTAGCAGAGAATTTCCTCTATGTAGCAGCATTCTTGCAGGGTTTACCATGTGAACATCAAACATTGAGTCTGTAAGTAGATTAACTCTCTACTCTCAAGTCAGGGGCTTTGTGTCTGACTCTAGCTATCCATCCATCTTTTCATCTATCTTTTCATCCATCCATCTATTCATCCATCTATCCATCCATCCATCCACCCACCCACCCATTTGTCTTCTCACTCTGTTTTGTAAGTATTCTGCATGTGTACTATGCACATTTAAATTTAGAATACCATTTTAACTCTATTATATGTACTAATATAATTTAACTGGCTAGAATTTTTCTGCCCTGTGGCCTTGTAAAGTGGAAAGACTATGGGCTTTGCAGTTCAGGCTAAAATCAGTTTCCATCCCTTTCTAGCTGTGTGATCTTGGTCATTTCCTTAATGTTTCTAAACTTCTATAAAATAGGGAGAAATACACCTGCCTCGTGGGGTTGTTGGAAGGAGCTATTGAGATACTGTGTACACAGTGAGACAGAAGGTAGAGCACTGTAACACAAGCATCATTGCCCTGAGCAGGCTGCCAGTTTCCTTTCATGGCATTGATCTCTAAACAGTGACTAACAGGGCTTTAAATACTCCCTCAAGGGTTCATCACATGCCCTCTTTGGTGAGTATTAGTAATACTATGATGATATTTGGGCTCCTAATGTGGAAGAAAAAAGAGTATTCCTAGTCAAGGTCATCTTTTTTTTCTCTTTATGATATGAAAATTTCTCAACATGAGACTTGCAAAGCAGGCTACTGGCACTAGCTTTTTAAACTTCCCAAACAGCCATTTTTATTGTTTTATACAGTCATTATTCATGTTTAGCTTCCAGTGTTTATCTCTTTTTTTCTTTTTCTTTTCCTTTTCTTTTTAGAGACTTTTCACTCTGTTGCCCAGGATGGAGTGCAATGGTGTGATCATAGCTCACTATAGTCTGAAACTCCTGGGCTCAAGCTATCCTCCCACCTTTAGCCTCCTGATAGCTGGGACTACAGGTGTGTGCCATCATGCGTGGATAATTAAAAAAAAAAATGTAGATATAGGATCTCACTATGTTGCCAAGTCTGGTCTCAAATTCCTGGGCTCAAGTGATTTTCCCACCTCAGCCTCCCAACAGTGTTTTTCACTCATTTCACTTGTATATGCTTTTCCGTCAGTGATAATGTTTCTTCTGCCTCAAGAACAAATGCCTTTAGACTTTTTAAAAGCAAAAGCCTGCTGACAACAAATTCCCTCACCTTTTGTTTGTCTGAAAATATTTTTACTTTGCCTTAATTTTTGAAATATATTTTTGTTTGGCAGTTATTATCTTTCATCACTTTAAAGATGATGTCACAATGCCTTCTGGCTTCCATTGTTTCTGTTAAGAAGTTAGCTGTCAGTCTTACTGTTGCTTCTTTGAGGTAATTTGTTTGGGACGATTATCTGACTGCTTTCAGAATTTTCTTTTTGTCTGTTTTTCCCTTCTGGCAATTTACTTACTACCTTTCTATGTGTATTTTTTTTGGTATTTATCCTGCTTGAGATTTGTAGCATTTATTGAATCTATAACTTGATACCTTTAACTCAGCTTTGGAAAATTCTTTGTCATTACCTCTTCAAATGTTGGACCTATTGCTCCCAACTCAATTTCACTTTCCTACCCTTCTGGAGCTCTGATTACATGTCAGACCTTTTCCTGGTTTTATGGTATTGCCTACATATTTTTTTCTTTTTAAAAATACTTGGGTGCTTCCATAGGGATATTTTCTACCAACCAATCTTCTAGGTCACTAATACTTTCTTCACCTGTGTTTAAACTATTGTCAAATTTATTTATTGAAGTTTTAATTTCAGGTATTGTATTTTACAGTTTTATAATTTTCACCTTTTTAAAAAAAACATATAGATTTCGGTTCCCTAGTGAAATTATTTGTCATCTGTTTTCTTAAACATATTAATCAGTGTTATTTTATATTCTGTATCTGACAGTTTTAGCATCTGGATAATCTGTGTGTCTGTTTCTATTGTGTTTTTTTTTTTTTTTAATCTCTTGTTCCTGTCTTTGTATGCCTGTAATTTTAAATTGAATTCTGGACATTCCATAGGAAAAACTGTAGAGGCTCTCTATGATGTTAGTTTGTCAGGCATCAGAATGAAGCAGAACACTTTAAAACAATCAGTAAAAAAGCTGATTTGAACCTGAGTTACAATGCTTATGAAGGCTGATTTATGTCTGTGTAGTGTTATTTTTAGGATGTAATTCTATTAGTTCCTGCTAGAAGCAGGAGGTGATTACCATGGTCCCTCTGCTTTGGTGGACTCTGAACTCCAATGTTTATTTACTGAGCACTATGAGACAACCTCTAGCTCTGCTTCATTTCTCAATCTCTTAGCAGTCACTTTTTGTTTTGCCTCTCTAACTCTTGGCCTGCTCTGGGTGTGCTCACAGTTCCAGTTGCAAAGTTGAGCCCTCAGAGTGATTATGACAACCAATGATATCCTCCTCCTCCTTTCAGACATAATATACTGCCCTTCATACTAGATGGGCTGTGAGGGACCTAGAGTAATAATAATAATAATAATAATAATAATAACCTGTGGCATAGGCTTTGCAATTATCATCCCCATTTTTATGGCTAAGGAAACCAAGGAACAGAGAATCTAAGTCAGTCACTGAAAGTCATATAGCTAGTAAATAGCAGTGCTGGGATTTGAATCCATGTGGTCTGAGTCTTGAAGCTATTTTCTTAACAGAAAGGTAGACCTTCAAACAAGTTTTTATTGTTGAGAAGGCTAGATGGCATCTTTCTTTCCCCTCTCCCTCCAAATCTGTAACAAACAATGACAAATATGAGAAACAAAAACAAGAGCCTTTTATACCATAGCATCCTTCAGGAACCCATGGAAGTATTCTTCATTTGTGTACCCTGCACATCTTGCATAGAACTAGGCACATGGAGATTCATAATACAATGTTTTGATTGGCCAGGCCCGGTGGCTGACACCTGTAATCCCAGCACTTTGGGAGGCTGAGGTGGGCAGATCACGAGGTCAGGAGATTGAAACCATTCTGGCTAACACGGTGAAACCCTGCCTTTACTAAAAATACAAAAAATTAGCCAAGCGTGGTGGTAGACGCCTGTAGTCCCAGCTACTTGGGAGGCTGAGGCAGGAGAATGGCTTGAACCCGGGAGGCGGAGCTTGCCGTGAGCAAAGATCGCATCACTGCACTCCAGCCTGGGCGACAGAGCGAGACTCCATCTTAAAAAAACAAAAACCAAACAACAACAAAAAAAGTTTTGATTTCCAGAGCTTAGATCTGAAGTTGTATTTTACCACTTGTCCCTGGTGCTTTTCCTGTGTTACTGCAAGAATTAAGCAAAACGTACGTGAAAATAAAATGTAGGATTGCATAGTACAGACCAGAGAGGTAGTCTGGGGCAAAGTCTAGCCTGTGCCTTGTTTGTCAAACTGTGATCCTTACTGCAGAATGAAGGAGGGGGTACCTTTTTCTTATTCAGGTTCTAGGCAACCCTAAGATAGAATTTTTCCCTAATCCATCTCACTGGACTAGTTTCCTATCCTTTCAGGCAGAAAAAATTGGCTGAGAAGACAGTCTAAGCCCAACTGTTTATCATCACATATCTCGGCTAATTTGGTGACCCGCATGGGAAATTTACAGATCTGATGACACTGAACTTAGAGTAAAGAGAAGGAAAATAGGACAGGAAAACACTGGATATATTTGTATTTCTTACGGGTGCAAATCTGTTGAATCAGTTTTCTGTTCCCAAATACTTCATTCAGTGTCAGACTGAAGCTTTTTTTATTTAGTAGATTCCCAGAGAAGAAACTCCAGATGAAAGCAGCAGCTAGGACCTCTTATAATATCCTACAATTTCATTTCCCCTGTTGTTTTCACATCATGAAATGCCCCAGTATTTAAAGACACGAAGTTACCCAATGTCAAAAAACTCCAAAGAGTTTAGAAGAACAAATTCTGAATATTTATCCCCCTGGTAGTAATATCCTTTTAGGCAATGGACACTGAACAGTTTTGAGTGGTTTCTCTCCAGAAGCTGAATACTAATGTTCCCACGCCCAATAAATATGTAGTTTATAAAAAGATTAAGCAAATGTATGCCCATAAAGCAATATAAAATAATCTACTTTGTATTTAAATAGAGCTAAACCAATTTCATGCAATTGTTTCAGGGCATCCGTCTGACAAACAGCTTTTTCCAAGTGATTCTGTTTATCTTGGGATCATCTCAACCAAAAATTGTGGGAACCACCAAACAAAAAATTGACTGAATTTACACAAAATTCCAGAAAGACTTCCAAATTAATTGGAATGGCTTTTCTTAGTTAAACTTCTCAAGGACATTTTTAAAAGGCTTATAACATAGAACTCTTTTGGGGTGCTGAGGACCAGACTGTGGCAGATTGATGCCTGTGAGGTCTGCTTATGATGATTAATAATGAAACTATTTATGTGGACTTCACCTTTTTCTGAAAAAAAACTTATTTTCCAGGTTGAAGCCATTTCCCCTTAAATAAATTTGTTTCTTTTGGAATAATAAGGAAATATATGCCATTGTTAAAATAATATGTAGAGGGCAGAAAACACCTTTCTGAAGAGCCTTTTGCTTCCAGTGGTAACAGGCTATTATTTTTAGAATACTGAGATCTCTTGTGTGGATAGAGTAGTTGAGTGACTTCAGCTATTAAACAGTTTTATTAAACAGGGAAACTTGGTACTTTTTCCAACTGTGTTTAGGGGATTTTGTACCCAAATATTACCCTGGCCAGGAGTGATCTGGGGAAGAGTGATATTACTGGTTACTGGTAACAGTTGCTAACATTTATTGACTATATATGTTATAATGTTATTATAGACAATTTTACATTATTGCTTTATTAAATTCTCATAGGAACCCTGTGAGCTGGATATTATTACTACCCCTGTATTATAGACAAGGAAACTGGACATTGGCAAGGTTAAATAACTTTCCTAAGATAGTAAAGCTGGGATATGAACCCAGCATATTTTTGCTGCCCTCTTAAAATATAATGGGGTGAGAGGGCTGCTTGAGGGTGGGAGAGTATAAATTAATACGACATTTTTGAAAAGCAGTTTTGGAGTACTTATCAAAATTCTGTAAAATTAGCATACATTTTCATCAACTAATTCCACTTCTAGGGCTCCAGTTTCAGGCATTAATCAGAGATTTGGACAATGATTATGTACAAGAATGTTCACTGCAACGTTATTTACAAGACTTCACAATAGAGGAAAAAAAACATACTGTTTTCCTTTTTCCTCTCACAGTCAACAGAGAACACTTCTGTGACCACATTTATGATTCCCCCCACTCCCCTGCCAAAACCAAGGGATTCTCCAACAGATGCCAACTGGGTATGCTATAATTCAATTCTGAGGCTATCTACCTGGAGACAGTGTCAGATCCTACAGGTCTAGGGCTGAGTCCTATAAGATTGCCCCCACTCCAGGTGCCAAACACAAGTCCAGGCCACCCCTACTTCAAACTGACTGGCTGCAAATTGAGGTTCCCATCACCTGCTCCTTGGGTTCCATAATTTGCTGGACCAGCTCACAGAACCCAGGGAAATGCTTTATTGTATTTACTGGTTTATTATAAAGATATGACAAAGGATACAGGTGAACAGCCAGGTGAAGGGATGGATAGGGTAAGGTTTAGTGGGGCATGGAGCTTCCATGCCCTCTCTGGTTATGCACCCTCCCAGCACCTCCACATGTACAGCTCATCAAATCTTATTGTCCAAGAGTTTTTATAGAACTTGATCTCCACTAACCCTATCTTTCCTAGAGGTTGTTGGTAGGCCTGAAAGACCAACTTTTGGAGAAGTAGGGTAGATATGGGGAAGCCTTGATTATAATGCTCAGGACTTTCATTTGTTTGATAACCAGTTGCCCTCTGCTTTTGGAAGCTGACTGTTAGAGGGGAGAATCTGAGGGCAAGGACCAGAGAGCCGGCTTTAACCCATTTATGCTGGAGGTTACAAATTTTTTTGGTGAAAATCAGACCTTGGCAATGACCTTGAGCAGTAGGATATAAATCACTCACACAAGTTTAGGGTTCCAATAATGGAACACTAGGCATAAATAAAAGATTGGCTAGACAGGATCAAAGAGAGGGGCTTTGGTCAGGAGGTATCTTTAGGCTTGGCATTGGACTGGATATTTACAGGTGTGTGAGTGGGGACGAAATGCACAAACGCAAAGGAAACTCTGAGGCTTTAAGCCTGAGTGATCGGGAGAGTGATGATGCCATTTAGTGGTTTAGGGAAGAAAAGGAGGAAAAAAGTAGTGCATAGACACTACTCGTTGTCTACCCAACAGTCATGTCCCCGTTCTTCACAGAGCCTAGATTTTGTCAAATGGTTAACCCATCCTGAGCCCCTGAGGAGTGTCCTAGTTGGTGTAAGCCAATCAGCTCAGGGCATCCCTTTGCTGACTGTTCTTGGTCCAGGTGTAGACATGGCACTTAAATTGGCTGTTTCATATTGAGTGCATATTTTGTGGTTGGGGATGCATACAACGTATGTTGGGAAGTACACAGAAGAGTAGGGTAACTAAATACCCAGAATGAAAAGGGAAGCCATAGTGAATTGGAGAGAATCAGGGAGATCTTGGAGAGAGAAAGGCTCAGAAAGCCCATCCCATAGAGTTGTTTCTGAACCCCAGGGCTCACCCTTGACCTGCATTTGTGTACCTCTGACCATAGATAGAATACCAGACACTATGAGAAGATAACTATGGGATGGGGTGGCACATGAGACAGATCCAAGTAGCTTTGCAAAGGCTTTGTAAACTGAACTGTCATTAAAACTATAACCCACAGAAGTTGGTCAGGCTTTTGATCTGAACCCAACTAGGTCAGTTGCCTGCTAAAACAAAAATATCAAAATTTTCCATAGGATTTAAACAAGACTCTGAGTCTCATAATGTAACATTCAGAATGGCAAGAACACAATCCAAAATTGCTCAGTGTACAAAGAACCAGGGAAAATGTCGACTTCCATGAGAAAAGATAGACAACAGATGCTAACACTAAGGTGACAAAATTTTGAAATTATAGACTTTAAATGTTATATAAATGCATCACAAAATAAGCACAGTCTTTAAATGAATGGAAAGGTAAAAAGTCTCAGCAAATAATAGAAAATATAAAAAGAACCAGATGGAAAATTTAAAACTAAAAAATACAATAACCAAAATAAAAACCTTTTCAGATAGTCTGAGTAGCAGAATAAAGATAACAAAGAATCAGTACATTTGAAAAAAGATCAATAGGAATTGTCCAATCTGAACAACATAAAAAAGGACTTGGCAGAGGTGGGAAGGGGAGAAGCACTCTCTCTCCTGTGGGAGAACATCAAAAAGTCTAAATTTATACCATCAGAGTCCCAGAAAGAGAGTAGAAGGAGTAAACTTCAGAAAAAAATATTTGAAGACTAATGAGTGAAAATTTCCTAAATTTTGAAAATGAGCAACAGAGATACAGGACAAGAATAAGGCAAAAAATAAATGTCATAGAAGACATATAAGAATTGGAAAGTTTTCAAGACACCTGAATGCCTAATACTGTCCGTTTACTCATTGTGTAACCTTGGAGAATTTTATTTATCTTTCCTCATCTGTAAAATGGATAGAATAAGGCTAAAGATAAGAGTGTCATGAAGACTGAATGAGATAATCTAAATAAAGCACTTAACACCAATTCCTGACTCACAGTGAGTGCTGGATAAATAACAGTTTGTTTTTTAAAGGGGATGGAAGGAGATCAGCAAAGGTTTTAGGAATGAAAAGGACTCTAAAGAGAACCCAGAGTTTTGCAAGGTGAAGATGATCCTCCGAGACTGTTTTGGTAGCATGGTCAGACTACCTTGAATTGAAAAGTAATTAAGAGCAGTGGAAAGGGAGAAAGTTGGCATAAACTTTTGGACAAAGTTTGATGGTAAGACTTGCCTGAGAATGCAAATCTGATAGAATATACCCAAATCTGATAGAATATAGCTGGGCATGGTGGCGGGCACCTGTAATCCCAGCTACTTGAGAGGCTGAGGAAGGAGAATCGCTTGAACCCGGGAGGTGGAGGTTGCAGTGAGCTGAGACCATGCCACTGCACTCCAGCCTGGGCAACAAGAATGAAACTGTCTCAGGGGAAAAAAAAGAAAGAAAGAAAGAAAAAGAAAACAACATCTACCCACATTATATGTTTATCTCTTAATTGGTTTCTAACTCATGAGAGGGAGGGGCTGTTATTTGCTGGTCCAGTTAAAACTCCAAAACTGGAGTAATTGGTTGGAGAAAAATTTATGTCCTAACACATGCAATATATGAAGAATGACCTCTATAAATGTTTAACTAATACAAATTAAAATTAAGACACATGATCAAATTTTTGGATTGAGGAAGACTGTCTAAGATTAAAAGCAAAGACAAATATCCCTAGGCAAAGACACACAGTAGCTCTAACAAGATTTTCTCGTAGTGTGTAGGCCAGGCACAGTGGCTCATGCCTGCAATCCTAACACTTAAGGAGGCTGGAGTGGAGGATCACCTGGGTCCAGGAGTTTGAGGCCATCCTGGACAATATAATTGGGTCCTCATCTCTACAGGAAAAAATCAAAAATTAACCTGGCATGGTGGTGTGTGCCTGTAGTCCCAGCTACTTGGGAGGCTGGGGTGGGAAGATCAGCTGGCCTCTGGAGGTCCAGGCAGCAGTGAGCAGTGATTGCTCCACTGCATTCCAGCCTGGACGGCAGAGCAAAATCCTGTCTCAAAAAATAAGTAAAATAGGCCGCGTGCGGTGGCTCATGCCTGTTATCCCAGCACTTTGGGAGACTGAGGCAGGTGGATCACTTGAGGTCAGGAGTTCAAGACAAGCCTGACCAACATGGTAAAACCCCATCCCTACTAAAAATACAAAAATTAGCGGGGTGTGATGGTGCATGCCTGTAATCCTAGCTTCTCAGGGGGCTGAGGCAGGAGAATCACTTGAATCCAGGAGGCAGAGGTTATAGTGAGCTGAGATCAGGCCATGGTGCTCCAGCCTGGGTGACAAAGCAAGACTCTGCCTCAAATAAATAAATAAATAAATAAAATAGTGTGTATATACATTAATAAAAAAGCAAAAACAACAAAAAGGCAGTTATTATTGTTAGTAAATGTTATACATAATTACTACATGACATTTAATAATAACATAGACAAAATAATCAAGAAAATGAACATTTCAGTAGATGGATAGAAAAAATATTAAGAAGGAATTCATAAAAAGAAAAATACAAATAGCTAATGAATATGTTTAAAAAGTCATATACACAAAAGAGCAAAGAGATGCAATTAAAATGAAACACCATTCTTTGTCTATCCAGCTAGAAAATAATTATAAAATGAGAATTTGTAGTCCTGGTGAAGGTATAATGAAATGGTCACTGTGAGTAGTAGGAACAAATCAGAGCAACTTTTCTGAAAAGAAATTTGGCAACATTCACTATGAGTCTTAAAATGTTTATACCGTTTAACTCCAGTAAATCTGGTAGTCTACCCTAAGGAATTTGCAGAAATGCAAAATAACAGCTATGTCCTCAGATTTTTGTAATAACGAAATAAATGGAAAAATATGTGTTCAATATTAGTGAAGATTAAGTACATTATCACCTAATGGAATATTATGCAGCCATTAAAATTAGGCTTACAAAGAGCTTTTAAATATCACCTAAGGACATTAAAAAATAAAACTGTGTAACCTCTCTGTTTAAAAAGAATAATAATTTAAGGCAGCTTATGAGCAGACTTGAAATTTAGCAAGATTACCTAAATTAGAAGCAGATGAGAAAAAGAGAAGACAAAAAGAGTAGGAACAAAAGACAAGCTGTGAAGAACCTATTACAAAAATGAAAACAATTGCTGGAGTCTGAACATTGGCTATGAGTGAGTTGAAAATCCCACTCTATGCAAATCCAAAAAGGAAAGGTGTTTTAGAACATCACAGCATGGAGTTTGCTGGGGAGGTAACATAAGATAAATACACAAGGTTTGTCAGGCATGACTGAGGCGCATGTGAGGTTTAGCAATACGATTTTACCGTGGATCCACTTGGCAGATGTCTGTGATTTTCTACGGTAACTCTCAACAGCCTGAAAATAGCAGAAGCCACAGCATCAGAGGCTGAGAAAATGATGATGGATAAATTCAAGTTTGAAAGTTGAAACAATAAAGTGGGAGGACGCTGGGGTGGTGAAGGCATCTGGGGTGCTTTCTGAGCAATCATTTATTCATTCAACAAAAAGTTATTGAACAAATACTGTCTACCAGGCATTGTCCTAGTCATTCTGATGATACATCAGTGAACATAACAAAGATCTCTAAACTTTGTTAACAGATAAAGTGGGATGAGGAATATATAATAAACAGAATACATCATGAATACAATAAAATTGTGTGCTTGAGAACAAAGGAAACTAAGGAGCAGGGGAGAGGGAATTGGGAGTATAGTGTGTGTGTGTGTGTGTGTGTGTGTGTGTGAGAGAGAGAGAGAGAGAGAGAGAGAGGGAGGGAGAGACAGAGGCTGGGCAATAAAGACCTAAAGGAGGTGAGGGAGTGAGTCATGAAGATATCTTGGGGGAAAAGGTCAAGGAGTGAGAGCATCTGGACCACTAGGATCTAGAATAGGCAGCACAGAAAGAAAGGTGAGTCAAGGACCTGCCTTATATGGAGAAAACAGAGATTGGGTAGGTACAATTTATTAGGGAAAGAGAGAGCAGTCAGGTGGTCATCAGCCAGAGTGGGGAACTCCTGAGCCTGGAGTCAGAACTTTACAACTCTCATCTTAAATCTACTCCCTTTGCTCACAGAACTACTGTTAAATGTTCCGGTGACACAGTCTGCAGTGGTGCACCCCTCTCCCTGCTTTGAGTTCAGAACAACTGCTAGGTGGGCATACTGAAAATTAAAATTTCACAGGAGAGAGTTTTTTGGTAAAAAATTGTATAAAAAGAATTGAGTGACTCCCACATTCAAATATGCCTTCTTTAGAGGTTTAAAAACAAAGATAGAGGCCAGGCATGGTGGCTCACACCTGTAATTCCAGCATTTTGGGAGGTCGAAGCAGGTGAATCACTTGAGGTCAGGAGCTCAAGACTAGCCTGGCCAACATGGAGAAACCCCGCCTCTACTAAAAATATTTTTTAAAAATTAGCTGGGTGTGGTGGCAGGCTCCTGTAATCCCAGCTAGTAGGGAGGCTGAGGCAGGAGAATTGCTTGAACCCGGGAGGCGGAGGTTGCAGTGAGCCGAGATCACCCCACTGCACTCCAGCCTGGGTGACAGAGGGAGACTCCGTCTCAAAATAAATAAATTAAATAAATTTAATTAAATTAATTTAATTTAATTAAATACATAAATAGATAAATAGAATTGTGAGGCATGTAATTGTACCAGTAAGATGATCCCAACATTGTTAGATAACACCATCCAAAATCATATGCATAGAAAAAAAGGATAGAAGAAAACACCAAAATATCTACTGTAGCTGGACATCGTTGGGTAGTGGGATTACACAAACTGTTTTCTTTATTTGTTTCTACTTGTTTTACTTTTAATAATGGCTGAATAATTTTTACTTAGAAGTAGGCTGTTTTTAGCAATGTTGGTTTAAGTATAGTCCTACTAGACAAGAAGAAAATGCAATAAACAGTACAAACAGATAACTAACATAGGAAATAAAAATAGTAAAGACATGGAAATATACTCAACATCATTAATTACCAAAGAAATGAAAATTGAAACTTTAAACATTTTTATTTTTTGCTCATTAAATTGGTAATTTAAAGAAGATTTATAATGTGGAACTAAAAAAAAACGGAGGCGAAATAATCAATGAAATCATTTGACAAAATTTCCCAGAACTAAAGGAAATTGAAGGAGTCTACCGAGTGGCCATCAACATAGATGAAAATAGACTCTGCTGGGCACGGTGGCTCATGCCTGTAATCCCAGCACTTTGGGAGGCCGAGGCGAGCAGATCATGGGGTCAAGAGATGGAGACCATCCTGGCCAACGTAGTGAAACCCTATCTCTACTAAAAATACAAAACTTAGCCGGGTGTGGTGGCGGGTGGCTGTAGTCTCAGCTACTTGGAAGGCTGAGGCAGGAGAATCTCTTGAACCCAGGAGGTGGAGGTTGCAGTGGGCCGAGGTGGCGCCACAGAGCTCCAGCTTGTGTGACAGAGCAAGACTCTGACTCAAAAAAAAAAAAAAAAAAAAAAAAAAAAGAAAGAAAAGAAAATAGACTCATACATATTCTCACAAAATCTCACAACACATGGGACATAGATAAGATCCTACAAATGTCTAGGGAGAAAAGAAAACAACTTATGTAGAAAGGGCTTATGAATCAGAACGGTTCTGGATTGTCCAACAGCAAAACTGGAAACTAAAAGAAAAATGAAGAAATGTCTTCAAAATATAGGAACAGAATAATTTCCAGCCTTTAGTTTTCAACCTACCAAGTTACTAATCAAATGAGGATAGGCATTTTCAAAATATCATAAATTTACCTCTGATTCATTCTTTCTCAGGAAGGTTATTGGTGGGTGTGTCCACAAAACTGGGGCATCAACTAAGAAAGAGAAGAGCTGAAAGAAGAGGCAGGGAAAGAGCATATCTAGACTGATGTTAAAGAAAGACCTTAGGCCAGGTGCAGTGGCTCTCACCTGTAATCCCACCACTTTGGGAGGCCAAGGTGAGAGGATGGCTTGAACCCAGGAGTTCAAAACCAGCCTGGGCAACATAGCCCCATCTCTACAAAAAATAAAAAAATTAAAATAAAAAAGTAAATAAAAATAAAAAATTAAATAAAAATAAAAATAAAAAATTAGCGGCTACTCAGGAGGCTGAAGTGGGACGATCACTTGAGCCCAGGGTGTTGAGTCTGCGGTGAATTGTGACTGCGCCACTGCACTCCTGCCTGGGCAACAGAGTGGGACCCTATCTCGAAAAGAAAAGAAAAAGAAAAAGAATAAAAGAAAGACCTGCAAATGCCAGTTTAGACCAGAGGTCGGAAGTCTCCAAGAGAAAATTCTTCAGGGCTCTGATTTTATAAATACCTGATGCTTCTAAGCACCTTAAGAGGAATTAAGATGAGCCATAGAGACTTTGTGATTGATGCAATAGAAAGTACATTTGAAAATAAAATTAGTAATTATTAACTTTAAAAAAACCCCACAAAGCTGTACAGGAAAGGGAATATAAATCCTAGTATCGCCTCTGACTCATTTCTGACTAATGTCTAAGATGTCATTGGAATGTAAATACTGAGTATGTCTCTAGTCGAATTGTGATATGACTCTGTTGGGAAGGTAGGGTACTGAGAAGGGCTATGTGTATGGTGGAGAGAAGAAAGTGAAATCCTTTCCTTTTATGGAAGCAAATTTAGAAAGAACACCTAAGCCAGTTACCCCTTCTCTTTCTGGACATTCTCATGTTTGGATGGGGAGTTATTAGAAAGGCAAACAGCCTGAGGATAAAGGTGACACACTGAGGATAGCAGAATGGAAAGCAGAAACTGGGCCCTTGATGATCTGTGACTGAATTAATGAATCCCAGAATTGGTCTACCTCCAATCTATTTGTGTAAGGTCCTCTGATGATACTGTGAGCCTCTATGGCTTCCACATTCAAGTACTTTGCACGGCTATCTCTGCAAATTGGCACAACTTCTAGACAAGGCATATAAAACTCCAGAGGCCATCAAAAAGGTCAATGTTAATGATAAGATACTATTAAGCACTGACAATATGTATGTCCTTCAGGTTACCTGAAGATTGATAACCCTTTCCGACTATGAGTTTTACTGCCTATGATCTTAAATCTTTGCATCCACAGAATTATTAAAAGAAAAATATGACTTTACTGAAAATAGCCACGCTAATGTTTATGTACAAGTTTATACTTTCGAAAAATAATTTTGACACATGGCAAGTAACTATTCTAAAGAAACACCTTGTTACGTGCTACCTACTTCAAAATGATAAACTAAGGAAGTGAGTAAGACCATATATAAATTTCTACAAGAACTTTTAAATACAGTTGACCCTTGAACAACATCAGTTCGAACTGTAAGCGTCCACCTATATGCGAATTTTACAAATATATTTAAAAACTTTTTGGAGATGTGCAACAATTTGTAAAAATTTGCAGATGAACTGTGTAGCCTAGAAGTATTTCTAAAATTAAGAAAAAGATATGTCATAAATGCATAAAATATACATAGACACTAGTCTATCATTTACTACCGTAAAATATTCAGAAATCTATTATAAAAAGTTAAAACGGGACTATGCCCGGCTAATTTTTTATTTTTTGTGGAGACAGAGTCTCACTCTGCCAGCCTGGGCAACATAGTGAGGCTCTGTCTCTACCAAAAATAAAAAATTAGTCAGGCACAGTCCCAGCTACTCAGGAGGCTGAGGTGGGAGGATGGCTCTGAGCCCAGGAGTTCTAGTCTACAGTAAGCCATGATTCTGCCACTGCATTCCAGCCTGGGTGACAGAGCAAGACCCCGTCTCAAAAGAAAAAAAAAAAAGAAAAGAAAATCACCCACACAAACACAGACTGTACATGGCACTATTTGCAGTTGAGAGAAATGTAAACAAATGTAAAGATGCAATATTCAATAATAACTGCATAAACTAACAGCAACAATACTCTAATCCTATACTACAGTAACAATTTTGTAGCCGCCTCTTATTGCTATTGCAGTGAGCTCAAGTATTGCAAGTATCTGCTTAAAATGCCATTGTGACGCTAATCATCTCCAAGTGAGCAGTTCATTTCTCCAGTAAATTGTGGATTGCAGTAGAAAGTGATCTCTCCCAGTTCTGCTGTATTTTTCATGTGTAGTGCAATAATGTAAACCTGGAATAACACCATGAGATGCATATGAAGTGCCACTAGTGATGCTGAAAGTGCTCCCAAGAAGTGGAGAAAAGCCATGGTGTTGCAAAGAAAAGTTGAATTGTTTGATCTGAACCACAGATTGAGGTCTGCAGCTGTGGCTGCCTGCATTTCAGGCAGATCATTCACCTTATATACAGACAAGGTAAATCTATGGTGTCAATAGAGTACACTGTTGTACATGTATTTTTTCTTCCATATGATTTTGATTCTCTTTCTTTCCTTCTTTCTTTCTTTCTTTCTTTCTTTCTTTCTTTCTTTCTTTCTTTCTTTCTTTCTTTCTTTCTTTCTTTCTTTCTTTCTTTCTTTTAAATTTATTTATTGTTATTATTATACTTTAAGTTCTAGGGTACATGTGCATAACGTGCAGGTTTGTTACATATGTATACTTGTACCATGTTGCTGTGCTGCACCCATCAACTCGTCAGCACCCATCAACTCGTCATTTACATCAGGTATAACTCCCAATGCAATCCCTCCCCCCTCCCCCCTCCCCATGATAGGCCCCGGTGTGTGATGTTCCCCTTCCCGAGTCCAAGTGATCTCATTGTTCAGTTCCCACCTATGAGTGAGAACATGCGGTGTTTGGTTTTCTGTTCTTGTGATAGTTTGCTAAGAATGATGGTTTCCAGCTGCATCCATGTCCCTACAAAGGACACAAACTCATCCTTTTTTATGGCTGCATAGTATTCTGTGGTGTATATGTGCCACATTTTCTTAATCCAATCTGTCACTGATGGACATTTGGGTTGATTCCAAGTCTTTGCTATTGTGAATAGTGCTGCAATAAACATACGTGTGCATGTGTCTTTATAGCAGCATGATTTATAATCCTTTGGGTATATACCCAGTAATGGGATGGCTGGGTTATATGGTACATCTAGTTCTAGATCTTTGAGGAATCGCCATACTGTTTTCCATAATGGTTGAACTAGTTTACAATCCCACCAACAGTGTAAAAGTGTTCCTATTTCTCCACATCCTCTCCAGCACCTGTTGTTTCCTGACTTTTTAATGATCGCCATTCTAACTGGTGTGAGATGGTATCTCATTGTGGTTTTGATTTGCATTTCTCTGATGGCCAGTGATGATGAGCATTTTTTCATGTGTCTGTTGGCTGTATGAATGTCTTCTTTTGAGAAATGTCTGTTCATATTCTTTGCCCACTTTTTGATGGGGTTGTTTGTTTTTTTCTTGTAAATTTGTTTGAGTTCTTTGTAGGTTCTGGATATTAGCCCTTTGTCAGATGAGTAGATTGCAAAAATTTTCTCCCATTCTGTAGGTTGCCCGTTCACTCTGATGGTAGTTTCTTTTGCTGTGCAGAAGCTTTTTAGTTTAATGAGATCCCATTTGTCAATTTTGGCTTTTGCTGCCGTTGCTTTTGGTGTTTTAGACATGAAGTCTTTGCCCATGCCTATGTCCTGAATGGTACTACCTAGGTTTTCTTCTAGGATAGAAAAGAGAGAAGAATCAAATAGACGCAATAAAAAATGATAAAGGGGATATCACCACCGACCCCACAGAAATACAAACTACCATCAGAGAATACTATAAACACCTCTACGCAAATAAACTAGAAAATCTAGAAGAAATGGATAATTTCCTGGGCACTTACACTCTTTCAAGACTAAACCAGGAAGAAGTTGAATCCCTGAATAGACCAATAGCAGGCTCTGAAAATGAGGCAATAATTAATAGCCTACCAACCAAAAAAAGTCCAGGACCAGATGGATTCACAGCTGAATTCTACCAGAGGTACAAGGAGGAGCTGGTACCATTCCTTCTGAAACTATTCCAATCAACAGAAAAAGAGGGAATCCTCCCTAACTCATTTTATGAGGCCAACATCATCCTGATACCAAAGCCTGGCAGAGACACAACAAAAAAAGAGAATTTTAGACCAATATCCCTGATGAACATCGATGCAAAAATCCTCAATAAAATACTGGCAAACCGGATTCAGCAGCACATCAAAAAGCTTATCCACCATGATCAAGTGGGCTTCATCCCTGGGATGCAAGGCTGGTTCAACATTCGCAAATCAATAAACATAATCCAGCATATAAACAGAACCAAAGACAAGAACCACATGATTATCTCAATAGATGCAGAAAAGGCCTTTGACAAAATTGAACAGCCCTTCATGCTAAAAACGCTCAATAAATTCGGTATTGATGGAACATATCTCAAAATAATAAGAGCTATTTATGACAAACCCACAGCCAATATCATACTGAATGGGCAAAAACTGGAAAAATTCCCTTTGAAAACCGGCACAAGACAGGGATGCCCTCTCTCACCACTCCTATTCAACATAGTGTTGGAAGTTCTGGCTAGGGCAATCAGGCAAGAGAAAGAAATCAAGGGTATTCAGTTAGGAAAAGAAGAAGTCAAATTGTCCCTCTTTGAAGATGACATGATCGTATATTTAGAAAACCCCATTGTCTCAGCCCAAAATCTCCTTAAGCTGATAAGCAACTTCAGCAAAGTCTCAGGATACAAAATTAATGTGCAAAAATCACAAGCATTCTTATACACCAGTAGCAGACAAACAGAGAGCCAAATCATGAATGAACTTCCATTCACAATTGCTTCAAAGAGAATAAAATATCTAGGAATCCAACTTACAAGGGATGTAAAGGACCTCTTCAAGGAGAACTACAAACCACTGCTCAGTGAACTAAAAGAGGGACACAAACAAATGGAAGAACATACCATGCTCATGGATAGGAAGAATCAATATCGTGAAAATGGCCATACTGCCCAAGGTTATTTATAGATTCAATGCCATCCCCATCAAGCTACCAATGAGTTTCTTCACAGAATTGGAAAAAACTGCTTTAAAGTTCATATGGAACCAAAAAAGAGCCCGCATCTCGAAGACAATCCTAAGTCAAAAGAACAAAGCTGGAGGCATCACACTACCTGACTTCAAACTATACTATAAGGCTACAGTAACCAAAACAGCATGGTACTGGTACCAAAACAGAGATATAGACCAATGAGAACAGAGTCCTCAGAAATAATACCACACATCTACAGCCATCTGATCTTTGACAAACCTGAGAGAAACAAGAAATGGGGAAAGGATTCCCTATTTAATAAATGGTGCTGGGAAAATTGGCTAGCCATAAGTAAAAAACTGAAACTGGATCCTTTCCTTACTCCTTATACGAAAATTAATTCAAGATGGATTAGAGTCTTCCTTCCTTCCTTCCTTCTTTCCTTCTTTCCTTCTTTCCTTCCTTCCTTCCTTCCTTCCTTCCTTCCTTCCTTCCTTCCTTCCTTCCTTCCTTCCTTCCCTCCTCCCTCCCTCCCTCCCTCCCTCCCTCCCTCCCTCCCTCCCTCCTTTCTTTCTTTCTTTCTTTCTTTCTTTCTTTCTTTCTTTCTTTCTTTCTTTCTTTCTTTCTTTCTTTCTTTCTTTCTTTCTTTCTTTCTTTCTTTCTTTCTTTCTTTCTTTCTTTCTTTCTTTCTTTCTTTCTTTCTTGCCTGCCTGCCTGCCTGCCTTCTTTCTTTTTTTTTGAGACAAGGTCTCAGTCTGTAGCCCAGGATGAAGTGCAGTGGTGGGGTCATGGCTCACTGCAGCCTTGGCTTCCCCAGGCTCAGGTGATTCTCCTACCTCAGCCTCCTGAGTAGTTGGGACTACAGGTGCATGTCACTATGCCTGCTACTTTTTCTATTTTTTGTAGAGACAGTGTTTCCCCATGGTTAGTCTCAAACTCCTGAGTTCAAGAGATTCATCCACCTCAGCCTCCTAAAGTACTGGGATTACAGGTGTGACCCACTGTGCTTGGCCTCCATATGATTTTCTTTTTTTTTTTTTTTTTTTGAGACAGAGTCTTGCTCTGTCGCCCAGGCTGGGGTGCAGTGGCCGGATCTCAGCTCACTGCAAGCTCCGCCTCCCGGGTTTAGACCATTCTCCTGCCTCAGCCTCCCGAGTAGCTGGGACTACAGGCGCCCACCACCTCGCCCGGCTAGTTTTTTGTATTTTTTAGTAGAGACGGCGTTTCACCGTGTTAGCCAGGATGGTCTCGATCTCCTGACCTCGTGATCCGCCCGTCTCGGCCTCCCAAAGTGCTGGGATTACAGGCTTGAGCCACCGCGCCCGGCCTATGATTTTCTTAATAACATTTTCTTTCTTTTTCTTTTTTTTTTTTTTTGGAGATGGGTCTTGCTCTGTTGCCCAGACTGGAGTGCAGTGGTGTGACTATAGCTAATTGTAACCTTGAACTCCTGGGCTCAAGTGATCCTCCCACCTCAGCCTCCAGAGTAGCTAAGACTAGACTATAGGCACACACCACTATACCTGGCTAATTAAATTTTTTTTTTTTTTTTTTTTTTTTGGTAGAAACAGAGTCTTGCTATGTTGCTCAGGCTGGTCTTGAACTCCTGGCCTCAAGACAGTACTTCCTGGGATTATAGACATGAGCCACCACACCTGGCCAACATTTTCTTTCCTCTAGCTTATGTTAAGAATATATAATACATATAACATACAAAATATATGTCCAGTGACTGTTTCATGTTTTCAGTACACCTTCCAGTCAACAGTAGGCTATTAGTAGCTAAGTTTTTGGGGAGTTATATGCAAAAGTTATGTGCAGATTTTCGACCGAGAAAGAGATCCATGTACACGTTGTTCAAGGGTCAATTGTGCTGTATATAGAATTAAAAAAGAATTTGTAACCTCACAGGACAAAATAATGAAAATAAAAATAAAGATGAAAATAGGTAGAAATTTTTAAAATTATGAAACTCACCTTTATAATAAACAATAATAATGTTGAACAATAATAATGTTGAAAGTAATCTTATAAATATGTTTGTTGGATGGGTGGAAATCCAAGAAAGCTTCAATCTCTAAACCTTTATCCTTAGCTGAAAAGGAATTCATTTATAACCAAATACACAACAGTGATAATGTTTATAACTAGTAAGTTTCCTGGATATGCTAGGCACTATATTCAGTATTTTATTTGCAGTTTTATCATTTAATTTTCACATTTATCTCAGGAAGGGGGTATTGTTATTCTCCCCATTAGGCTTGAGAAAAGTGTAGTTCATAGAGGTAAGATTTGTGCTTAATTCCAGAGCCTGGGTTCTTAACCCCTGTGCTGTATGCTCTTTCATTAACTATGAAGAAATCTGAAATCAAATACAATAATAATACCTCATCCATTTTCTAATAGATTTCTACATTACCTATTTCAGTGTAGGTTAATATGGGCCCGACACTCTGATTGCAGGTGCACACATTCTAGAGGCCCCACACCTCATATTCCCACAGCTCCTATCTCTCTTCATGCACAAATGTACTTGACCCTGGGCTGGAAGTACTGTATAAAGGCTGCTTCATATTTGCTTGGGATTTTAGTATTCTGTCTGAAGGTCTTTCACTTATTCACCATGTGGTGTGTGATGTCTGCTTTTGAATGCATGTGCCCAGCGACCACGGAGTGTGTCTGTCTCCATGCTTGTTACAGAGTTGTCACAGTCATCAGCTTTGCCAATCATTCATTCAACCTATGGGTAAAGAAAAAATGAGTGGGTTGGAGGGCCTCAGTAAGGGGAAGACAGTGTTCATACCCGCCTCATGTACGGAGCCTGGGAGCTGTCTGAACCAAGTACCCAGGGAAGCATTGGCCCTCCCCACACCAAGCACAGAGACACACAGAGTCTGAATTCTCCTGATATGGCCAGTGCTGACCCGCCACCCTCCAAAGGTGTTTCATTTGCTTATCGAGGAATCAGAATAAAATGGCTTGTGAATAATGTCCCAGCATGCTCCTGATGAACCCCAAAATGAGATTCAAAAGCATTAAATAGGATTGGATTGTCAATAAATGATATGTAAGAACATTAACATAAAAAGCTTTTTTATCTGCCTCAGTTATTTAATCTCTGCCCAGTTCAGATGTGCATTTCCCCTGCCCTGCTGTTAATACATACTGACATCTGAAGTGAAGCGGAGGTTTCCATATCCTTTGGAAATGGAAATGGAGGTATGAAGGGAGCACAGAAAATAGAAATGATGAAATGCTGTTCATCATAGTAGTGCTAATTAAAAATCCGCAACAGTACCACAAGGGCCATGAATTTATACAGTGGGTCTTCTGGATGATAAAATGTTAGTCCACCCTTTTGTCCAACAGAGGAGGGAATACAACCCAGAGAGAGGAGACAACTTGCTAAGGTCAAAGTGATGATTTATGTCAGGGTCCAGAACAGAACCCAGGCCTTCTGGGAGTTCTTTCCCCTGCTCTGCAAGGCCTTCCCTAGCAAAATACTCTGTTGTCTGTTAATTCATCTGCAAGAGACATTCTCACACGGTGCCAACAAGCGCATGGTTTGGTTGACAGGCACATCCATCTTGTGATAGACTGGTCTAATCTTTCTGCCATGCACCCCAACTCCTGGCATCATACTTGCTCAGCCATGTTCTATTATTTCTGAAGGGTGGATCATGGGTGAGTTTATTTTTTTCCCTTTTTCTTGTTTTTTAATTTTTAAAAAATTTTTTGTGGGTACATAGTAGATACATACATTTATGGGCTACATGAGATGTTCTAACACAGACATGCAATGTGAAATATTGTTCCTTTCTTTTTTAAAAAGTTAGTACTTACATTGTTTCTCCTATAACTAGTCGGTATTTTTTGTGTGCTTTAAAATATAATATTTTAAAAAGGATTTCAAGGTCCAAATAGGATCATGAGAATAGGTGGTTGCATCAGAGTAGAGTGTTGAAGCTGGGGGAGAGGAGGTGTAAATACTTTAAGGCCAGGTTGTCAGCTGATTTGGCCATGTAGGTGTTGAAGTGATGATGGTGTGAGATGGATCAGAGTCAGAGAGAAAACTGGGGGTCAGGTGCCAATGTCTTCAATAAAGGGGTAGGGGTGTAGGGGGTAGAAATCAAGAAGGACAGTGGGTACCTTAGCAAGGCAGCATAGACTTCAATGGAAAATAGAAGAGTTATACTCTTGAAGCAGCACTGATGCACTGAAAGAGGGGGAGAGATGTGGATGAGAGTCAGAGTTCCACCAAGAAAAGGGGATTGAGTGACTATTTTGTTTGGAGTTTGAAGGTATAGGGAAGATTAGTTTCTCATTTTCTATTTTTTTTATTATAAAATATAACACACATAGAAAAAAGTACGTTAATACCTAAATGTACAGTATAACAAATAATTATAAAGCATATAGCCATGTAACTGCTGCCCTGTTAAAGAAATAGCTTATTGTTGACACCTCAGAAGCACTCTGTGTATATTCTCTCTTTATCATATCCCCTTCCCTCTGGAATTAACCACTATCCTGACTTTTAAGGCAATTATGTCCTTCTTTTACATTTATTGAGGGTTTTTAAAAATTCCACTTTTCCTGTCTACTCATTTGGAAGTTATACATTACTTTTGATATGAAAACCTGTATCCTTAATATATTAAAGCCTAGTGTTATCCTCCTTAAGAGCAATAAAAAAATTAGGATACGTTTTCCTGGTATATATGTTATTATCATCATATATTTTAATTCTATATATTTTAAAAGCACACATTATTATCATTGTTGTTTTATACTGTCAGTGTTCATTTAGCTTTATACACATACTTCCTACTTTCTTTGCTCTTTTTTCCTTCTTACAGTTCAAACTCTTTTTGCAATCATTCTCCTACTCTGAAGGGTGTCTTTCAGAATTTTCTTTCACATGGGGGTGATGATGGCAACATTGCTGTTTTGTTAGTTTGAAATGTCTTTATTTTATTCTCTTGTGGGGTATATTTGATGAGTATAAAATTGTAGGTGGCAGTAATCTTTTAGCATAGTGGAAATAATCATTCTATTGTCTTCTTGTTTCCAGTATTGCTGTTGAGAAATTATATGCCAGTTTAACAGATACCCTTTTGAAGTTAATCTGTCTTTTTTACTCCTCTGAATGCTTTTTGAGGTGTTATCTTTGCATCCAGTTTTCTGTAATCGCTGTTAATAAAGACATACCTGAGGCTGGGTAATTTCTAAGGAAAGAGGTTTAATTGACTCACAGTTCTTCATGACTGGGGTGGCCTTACAATCATGGCAGAAAGTGAAGTAGGAGCAAAGTCGTGTCTTACATGGTGGGAGGCAAGAGAATGTGTGCAGGGGAACTCCCCTTTATAAAACCATCTGATCTTTTTTTTTTTTTTTTTTTTTTGAGACAGAGTCTCGCTCTGTCGCCCAGGCTGGAGTGCAGTGGCCGGATCTCAGCTCACTGCAACCTCTTCCTCCTGGGTTCACGCCATTCTTCTGCCTCAGCCTCCCAAGTAGCTGGGACTACAGGCGCCCACCACCTCGCCTGGCTAGTTTTTTGTATTTTTTTAGTAGAGACGGGGTTTCACTGTGTTAGCCAGGATGGTCTCGATCTCCTGACCTCGTGATCCGCCCGTCTCGGCCTCCCAAAGTGCAGGGATTACAGGCTTGAGCCACCGCGCCCGGCCAAAACCATCAGATCTTATACACTTATTCACTAACATGAGAACAACATGGGAAAGACCTGCCTCCATGATTCAATTACTTCCCACTGGGAATTATGGGACCTACAATTCAAAATGAGATTTGGGTGGGGACAGAGCCAACCCATATCACTCATTATGATGTGTGACATTTTAGTTATATTGCTTAAGAGTTGTAGTGATTCTTGAATCTGTGGATTGATAGCTTTCTCGAATTCTAGAATATTCTTAACCATTATCTCTTCAACTTTAATCTCTGCCCCATTATATCTAGCTTCTTCTGATACCAATTACACGTACAGTAGACTTTTCGGTCTATCCTCAATGTTTCTTTTCTTCTCTTCTGTGATTCCCATTTTTATGTCTCTCTTCACTACACTGTGGATACTTTTTCTGGCTTATATTCCAGTTCACCAATTTTCTCTTTGGCTATGTCTGGACAGCTGAAGAGAAAGCTGGATGCCATCTGGAGGCTGAATGAGCCTGTATTTATTCACTAAATTTTTCTTTGTGGATTGCATTTTTCTTTCACAGAAGTTCTATTTGGTTCTTTTGAAATGTGTTATTTTGTGTTTTATGGTTTTTTTGTTCCTTCAGATATTTTCAAGCTTGTCTTTGTAACTTTAAACACCATAAGCATATGGTTTTTGTCTGACAATTTCAATATATGAAGTCTTGCATGTGATTTTTATTTATTCTGGTGCATATTGCTCTCAAGTTGTTAACTAGGATTGTGTGCTTACCATTATATTTGGAAAAAATTATAGTTTACAATTGAAGGCTTAGGATGACTCTCCAGAGAGAATTTTCTGTGTTTGGGATCTTTGTCCACTAATAGTCAAGGACCACATTATATCAAATTTAAGAATTGTAGTTCCCAGAATAAGCCAGGTCAGCCTTATTCTGAGTCTGTAGTCCTTTGAGGTTCTAGCTTACTGTGGGCATGTTTGTGTGTCTCCTGTTAGATCCTTTGTCTTGTGCAGGTCTTGGGATTGATAAATGTTCCTTTTGCCCCACAAGGACATCAATACCAAAGTTTATACTTTTCAGAATAAGGCAAATGCCCTCAGTTGCTTTTCTGCTTATTTAACTCACTAGGTTCTCATTTTCTCTTCAGTTTTGGAGTTCCTTGCTGTCTTCTCAGCTTTTGGATGTTTTTAAGAGTCTTAAATGTAAATTTAGCTTTAAAAAAAAGTCATTTCTAGTGGAATGTTGTTCCAAATAACCTATGATCTTATCATAAATAAAAGATTTAGACATTTTCTTACATAAAGTGAGAACTCTAAAGGGAATTGTAGGAAGTTTTCTTAGGAAACAAGGGTCATAGTAGAAGGAGGTGGAGAAAGAAGCTTTAAGAAATATAGAATTAATGATATATGAGATACTAGAAATCCAGAGAGGCTTACCATTTGAACTATGAAATATGAGGAATTACGGTTTAACCGGTCTCTAAGATCCCATTCATATCAGTCCCATAACTGGCCAGACATGGAGACTGGGGCTATGAGCACCAGCTTTGCTGGGAATGCAGACAGGCACTGAAAAGGCATTGTTCTAGTGATCCTGAAGATTTCTCTCCCTGGTAGTTTGGGAAGGGAATTCTTTAGTTCCAAGAATGCTCACCTCGTGAAAAAAATTAACAGCAGCACTTAGGCGGCTTGGAAACCTCTGTGTCCTCACTATAATTTTGGATAACATCTGCAGTAGAAATTATGAACATTACTCATGTTAAAGGACCAACTATTCATTTTATAATTTTCAAAGATTATAGAAGTTTGTAGTTGTGGCAGTATTTTACGGTACATCATTTGTGGCCTCTGCAATGTATAAAATGCTGAAATCCAAATCAGAAGGCAATCCCAATTATAACATTGTTTCTATGGGAAAATAGATCATGCTTCTTAATGTTATAATTACAGATATATTCACATATGTACAGAAAAAAATTCCCTAAGAAAACATATCAAATTTTGACAGGAAATTTGTTTTCTAAAATTTATCAATAAGTATGTATTATTTGAATAATCAAAAAATAATAGAGGTTATTTTGGAACAGAAGCAAGGTGCCGTCTACCCCACAGCTGAATCAGAACAATCCACAAATCTTCTGTAATGTGGAATTGGAATGCAATGACACCATCATTTAGAATTAGAACATACCAAAGAGTAAGTATTAGGAATATGGGGGAATGTATCTTATGTTCTCTGGTTTAGGGAATAAAGTCAAAAGCTTATTGAGGACAGGCTCCAGGGTTGTCTTGTTATCCCCAGTGCTTAACACTGAACTGGGCACAGAGTAAGGAAGAATGATAACAAGATTAAGTCACCTTCAAAGGATTAGGGAATGTTTTAAACATGTGCTGCAGACTATGAAGGCAGTAAGCATTTGTTCATTAAATGCATGCTACCTTAGGCACTAGGCTTACTGTGGTGACTCAGAAATGCAGAGGACCTAGTCCTTATACCCGAAGAGGTACAGACTAAAGAAGGAGACAGAAGGGAATCTGGAAATCAGGTGACAGCAGGACATGTTGTGGAAGAGCTGAGGAGGAAGGAAGCTAGCATGAGAATGGCGCCTTATGAGGTGATTTCATTGATCACTGATTTGGGTGACAAATGCTGGCCCTATTGTTAAAACAGCAGTCTAATGAGATAGGGTTTTATTTTTATTTATTTATCTTTTTGGAGACGGAGTCTCACTCTGTCACCCAGGCTGGGGTGCAGTGGTGCAATCTTGGCTCACTGCAACCTCCACCTCCCAGGTTCAAGCGATTCTCCTGCCTTAGCCTCACTCTGCCACCCAGGCTGGGGTGCAGTGGCACAATCTTGGCTCTCTGCAACCTCCGCCTCCCAGGTTCAAGCGATTCTCCTGCTTTAGCCTCCCAAGTAGCTGGGATTACAGACGCGCATACCACACTCAGCTAATTTTTTTGAGTGATTTTAGTAGAGATGGGGTTTCGCCATTGTTGGCCAGGCCGGTCTTGAACTCCTGACCTCAGGTGATCCATCCGCCTCGGCCTCCCAAAGGGCTGGGATTATAGGCGTGAGCTACCATGCCCAGCTGAGATAGGGTTTTGAAGGACCCATCTAGGTTTGGCTTGGCCTCAGATAAAGTTCTCTCACTGCCTGTCCTCCATTGCCTGACATTCCCATTATAGCCTACCCCTTTAGTGAATTGCATTATTTGCTCCAGAGTTGTTAAAATATGCATGTGTCTTGTTGAGATGATCTAAGAGTACCTCATATCCCCCAGGCACCCCAGGATGATGGAGGTCATCCTGACTCCTCCATCTCCCTTGCCTCACACCTCTGCTCACTCTTCACGTCCTGGAGATTCTTCTTCCTCAGTGTCTTTCACATCTGGCACTTCTTCTAACTCTCATGGCCACCATTTTAGTTCAGGCAACAGCCCCCGGAATTATCTTCTTGACTTCAGGCTCTCCTCACTGTGCTCCATTCCGTTGCCTGATTGATTCATCTACTGAAAATAGTATTCAAAAATCTTCAGTGGTTTGTCCAAGCTTTTAATTTAGCATTCAGGACCCTTTGTGAGCTGATTCCAGCTGGCTTTTCTAATTTTGTGTGGCAAATTAGTAGTTTCATTAGGAGATAGATTAGGCAGATGTAAGAAAAAGACTCCAAGTATGCTAGCATAAACATGATAGGTGTTTATTTTTTTCAAAAGCAAAAATCTGAGTAGATGGTCCAGGGCTAATATGTGGTTTAATAGTGACAGGGCAGTGGTAACCTGCCTTCAAGATGGTCCCCAATAATTCCTGCCTCCTTCTGTTCATACATTTGCATAGCCCGTCTCACAATGTACAAAGGCAAATACAGACAAATATCTTTATTTATATTGTGTGATGATTGATTTTATGCGTCAAGTTGGACTAAGGGATGCCTAGATAGCTGGTGAAACATTATTTCTAGGTGAGTTTGTGAGGCTGCTTCTGGGAGGGATTATCACTGAATCAGCAGATTGAGTGAGGAAGCTTGCCCTCCCCAATGCAGGCAGCCATCATCCAGTTCACTGAGGGTCCACTGGGATAGAGAAAAATGGGGGAGCAATGGTGGATTCTCTCTCATTTCTGAGCTGATATATTCATCTTTTTCTCCCCTCAGACATTGGAGCAGCTCCAGGTTCTTAAGCTTTCAGACTCAGGGACTTACACTAGCACCCCCTGCCCTCCCACACCTACTCCCCCACCCCAGTTCACAGGTCTTTGGAGTCAAACTGAATTACACCACCAGCTTGCCTGCTTCTCCAGGTAACAGATGGCATATTGTGGGACTTCTTGTGAAATGAATGAAATCAAACATTTTCTATCTATTCAGATGGTTACTCACAGCGTTAAGCAGTGCCCTCACAACCAGAGGTAATATACAGTCACATTTATGCTTCAAAATTATTTTCAGTTAAATACATTAATAAATGATGAGTAACATCAAGAGGGGTGTGTACCCCCCATTTCCTCCTTCATCTTTTTAATTAATCACCCCATCCCATTTTCTGTTGGCTCAGAGATAGAAAGATTTGCATAATATCCTGGTGCCGTGGCTGATAACGTCCTCTTTGTTAGTTAACTCTTAAAGGAAGAGTCATGTAAAAGCCTGTAAATGACCATATGAATTATGCATAAAGGACTCAACTCAAGCCTTGCATATAAAATGGGCATTAAGAACGCAACCTTGACTCTCCTATTCTTTTATAAATAGACTCTCACAGGGCTTGCTAGCCTAATTTGTACCCCTCTCCTAAGCACAAAATGGAGTTTGCTTTGTTGGTTTGAACTAATTTACAAAATTACTACTAAGAAAATAAAATTGTATAAATGCAGTGGCATCTGGTTAATAATAGTGTCTTTAAAATATTTTATGTATCAGGTTGGTGCAAATGAAAAACCACAATTAAGTTTGCACCAACCTAATATCTTGCACAACATTATATAACATTCCACATACAGTGACTGATGAAAGCTAACTTCGTCTTTTCTCGTGGAGACAAGAAGAACCAGTTTTAGACTGGTGAGAGACTGGCTGAAGAGCCCAGAGGGAACCAGAGGCAATCCATACTTGTATTAATCAGGGGATGCCAAAGAAATGGAACCAATAGGAGGTGGGTGGGGAGCCTGTGGTGGAAGTCCTAGCCCAAAAACCAGGAGTCTCAATGTCTGAGGGCAGAAGAAGATGATATCCCAGCTGAAACAGAAGAAAATTCACCTTTCCTCTGCCTTTTGTTCTATTCAGGCCCTCAATGGATTGGATAATGCCAATCCACATTGATGAGAGTGGATCTTATTTATTCAGTTTACAGATTCAAATACTAACCTCTTCTAGACACACCCTCAGAGACACACCCAGAAATAAAGTTTTACTAATGATTTGGGCATCCCTTAGCTAGTCAAGTTGTTGCATAACATTAACTATTGCAATGCTTAAATTCTGTCTCCTGTTCTCCAACCATCCTTCCTATGACCCCTTTAAGATCAAAACTGCATCTCCACAGCCTGTGACATGGCCTTGCCTAGCTTATCTAACTAATTTTGTGCCACCCTCTCCCTTGCCCATCGCTTTCCACCCTTTAGCTTCTTTCTACTTCTTGAGCACATGAAGCTTATATCTACCTTAGACCCTTTGCATTTGTTCCTTTTGCCTGGAATGATCCCACCATCCTATCTTGACCTTTCTAATTCCTTTTTTTGGCATTTATGTTTCTTGTTAAATGTCGTTTTTCCAGAGAATCCATCCCTGATCACCCAATCTGAATTAATAGTTCTAATACATAACTTGGTTTTATTTTCATCCTATCTGTTCCTGATATATCCTTGTTATTTAATCTTTTTGTTGTCTGTCTTTCCCCTACCAAACTGTAAGCTCCACAGGCAGGAACTTGTGTGTCTTATTCTCCATTGTGCCTCCAGTGCCTACAACATTGACTAGCACTAGCAGACACTCAATGTTTGTTGATTGAACAAATGCCTTTGTTTTAGTTTGAATCAGTCATATTGGAAAAATACGTTGGTTTATTTCCATTTAAATTGATTTAGTCATTTTATAAAAACAAGTCTTTTCAAGTTAAGGTCAATTTATAGCTTAATAAGAATTAATAAGTGAACCAACCTAAGCTTCAGCAATTAATGTGCCATACCCCTTACATGAACAATTCAGATTCCTGACTCGGATACCCAAAATGTCATTTGAGTTACAATTGTTAGTTCTGGGACTGTCTTACCTTTTTCTGAGATCCAAGACCCAACTCAAGCCCCATGTCCTCTGTAAAGTGTTCTTTGACCACCCCAGACCACAGAATTGCTCTCCTCCTCTTCCTCTTCCCGTTTACAGCATTTAATATACCAGGTGCTCATAAAGCCTTGGATAGAGGTGACTCTTAGATAGTCTTGCTCTGTGGAGAGGTATTTGCAGGTAGGTTGTTAACACTTTGAGGGCAGGGTGAGGATCTATGTATGTCCTTTATTTGTCCTGGGTTTCTTGCTTTGACACCTTCCCACAGTGTTTGTCCTTCGGATATTCTTTAAATATTCAACTTCAGTGGTTTATTCCTCCAGTTTTGTTTGTTTTAAAATAAGTATCTTCTGCTGGCAGGAATGGGGTTCCAGAATGGACTGGTCCTAACTTTGGCCATGGTCAGTGGTAGTGGGCAGGGCAGAGTTAAAAGCTGTGGCTCTTTCCGGGATGTCAGAAGCATGCAGGGCACTTCACCTTTTCTTTGCAGTTGAGATCATCCAGTGACATCATTCTTAGCCAGAAACTGGTTGTAAAAAGACAAGAACTAGATCCCTTTACTTCCCATAATAGCTTTCTACAAAGGAAGGAGATCCTGCCAGCTGAGATAATGCCTAATTTTAGCCGATGCTGCTGGACAGACTCATGATGGTTTCTCCTCTCCATGGCCAGAATCCAACTTAGCACCCCTTTACCAGATAAATAATGACACATTAGCAAGAGACTCCCGGTGTCTTCTTGCCCTGAAAAGGGGTTTGGACCTTAGGAAAAATCGTGTTGTAAGTATAAAGATGTGGTAAAGATCCTACTTTTCTCAACAGCAAACAAGTCTTCTCCTTCCCTTGGAGAAACCTGTTACTACTGAGTGATTCTTTTAATAAGATACTTGGCCTGAGGATGGGGGCATTTGAATTACAAACATGGGTCCTAGGACCGATTTCTAATGAGAGTGAATTCAGATGATTGAAATGCGAGAGGAAAATCCCTGCCCTCAAATCTTTATTACTGGTAAGAAGCTTCTACCCTATGGATGAATTCCTTTTCATCTTGAAAGTCTTTCTGTCTTTTAGCATTTTTGTTAAAACACAACTCTCCCAGATAGGAGTAAACTCTGAGACATTCATCAGGTGATGAATTATGGGCATAGACCCTGTATATTCCCTGGAGTCCTATAATAATATAACTGTCCTATATTGGCAGAACTTATTACATTGTTTTTTTCTCATGTCTGTGACCTCACCAGGCAGACAGGTATCCTGGAGAGCAGATCATATATCTTATCCATCTTATCACTCCCAGGTCCCAGCACAGCACCTGGCACATGAGAGGTCCTTGATACATATTTCTGAATGAATGACTGACATTACCTGATGCATCCAAATCTAAAAGTCAACTTAACTGAGAATAGAACACAGATGCTGGAATATTTGTGGAGAAAGGGTCTCTGTAGTGAATGGTATAATGAGCCGCAGACTTCTGAATCTTCCGTTCTTGGCCACGGGAAACACAGATGGAGATAAGGATATCTGCCTCACCAGGGAGGAAGTGAAAGTTCCCTGGGAGCTCTATCTATATCTTTAAAAAAAAAAAAAAAAAAAAAAACATGTATTTTCTCTTTCCTACTGACAAGCCAAGGCTCCTCCTTCTATGACTGTGATGACTAAGAGAAGTAGTTTCATCTCATTGCTAATCAATAAAATTCTCTTCTTGCTAAAGCATTTGGAGTGGGAATTCTAAAGATACCCCTGGGAACAGCTGCTTCAATAAACGGGGGGGAATTGATATAGTCTTCAGGGTTGCCTGTGCCTGAGATAATGGCAACTTGATTTTCTCAGGTCATGTCTCCTCCTGCAAGAAGCAAGCAGTGTTTCCTTGCTGACCACATGCTAAGGGCCAGGGTTGTGGCTGACTGTATAACTGAGGAATATTTCCATAGTGCACGCTGTGACAGAACTGGAGGCCCCAGCCCCAGGCAGCCCTCAGCCCTGGACAGCCCCCATGGCTTTCCAAGCCTGGGGTGAGGCAGGACTGTAGCTGGTGGAATTCTGGTGCCTTGGCTGAAATGGCCCATCTCCTAAAGCAGGAGGAATCAGTTCAGCAGAATGCTTTTTGAGAATTGCCAGCATGCTGTCAAGATGCATATTTGTCACTGAGGGGTGTGTGGGTTCCTGTGGCACTTCTTTTCTTGGAGCTGTTGTGGTTTCTGTTTAGGTTTAGAAACAACAGCAACAACAATAATCTTTGTTAAGCATTTACTACATGCTAAGCAGAGTTCTAAGTGTTTATAAATGTATGAGTTCACCGAGTGCTTACAATAGCCCTATGAGAAAGAAAGGCACAGTTTAAGGGCCACACCTTAGCAGTTCTCTCCTCATTTGAGAGTGATGTTTTATAAAAAGGTCTCAGCTTTTATGTTTTCCATCTCAGAGGGTCTCCATGCTCCTGGCCCTGTCGTCTGATTTGCCTCCCTCTTCATGGCTTCCTCCTCCTGGCCCTTCATTTCCACTGTAGCAGATCTGACTGTTGATGTGACCTTTGTCTGTCTGAGTGCCCTGGGCTCTGGACTTACAGCACACAAACCAGCCTCGCCTCATCCTAGCACCCAGCTGGTCTCTGAAACCCCTACCTGGGGCCAGATGAGTGGTTCCACAGGCTTCCAGGGTCTGGAATTAGAGAATATGGTTGGGTGGAAACATCAGGTCCTCTTGCTAAAGCGGATACTTAGCAATGGGCAGGTCTCCCAGTGCTAAGTATTAACGTGCTTAGGAAGCACATAAATACTTCATTTTCATCATCTGGGGGTTCTCTCCATTTTCTGAGATGTTAGAGAGTAAAATGCAGCCATAGGTAATAGAGTCGTTTCTTCTTTGAAGAGTCATTATTATCACTCAAAATTCATAGTTTATATTAGGGTTCACTCTTTGTGTTGAACATTCTGTGGGTACAATGCATCTTGACATGTATCTACCATTACAGTATCACACAGAATAGTTTCACTGCCCTAAAAATCCTCTGTGCTCTACCTCCTTCTCCCATAACCCCTGGCAACCACTGATCTTTGTACTGTATCCATAGTTTTGCCATTTCCAGAATGTCATAGAGTTGGAACCATTAAGTATGTAACCTCATTTTAAATTCAACCTCCTACTTTTCATCTGTTAATTGTCTTCTTTGCTAGACCCTTTTCAAATACAATGTTTGGCTCCTGAGGTATCTTAAGTAATCACATTGTGAGCAAAGCCTATAGGCTTCCCCCAGATTGAGTGATCCAAGAGAGAGCAGGGATGAGGCCACAATGCCACTCAGGACCTAACCATTTCTATCATATTTTATTTGTTAGAAGTGAGTCACTAAATCCGGTCCATGCTGACAGGAAGAGGAATTGGGTTTCACATTTAAAGGGATGGATATTGAAGAATTTGTGGACATATTTTAAAACCACTGAACTTATGTTGTATGTGCTTGTGCAGTCTGGACTCCTGGGAAAGTGGAGATTGAGAGAAAATGATAGATAGATTGAGAGAGAGAGAGGTGATTGTCTGTTTCCTGTTGTTTATAACCTTGCTGGTGGGGATTCTGCAGAGTCCCAAGGCAGCGCAGGATATCACATGGCAAGGGGGCTGAGCGTGCTAATTTGCAAAAGTGCTTACTCAGGTCTCTCTTCCTCTTTTATAAAGATACCCATTTCCCTCCCATGATAACCCATTAATCCATTAACCCATTAATTAATCAATAAATGGATTTATTCATTCATGAGGGCAGAGCCCTCATGATCCAGTCACCTCTTAAAAGCCCTATCTCTCAGTACTGCCGTAGTACATTGGGGATTAAGTTTCAACATGAGTATTGGAGGAGACGTTCAAACCATAGCAGTGGTGTAGTGGAGAGAATAATCTATGTAGCAGCAGAAGACCTGGCTTGGTCACTGCTCACCAGTTGGCAAACTGCAACTGCTCTGAATCTTAGTTTTCTTTATCAGAATTATATGGTCAATCATGCCTCCCTACAAGCTGCCAAGAACCTAATAGAGGGCTAAAGATTACGTTTGTGAGCCCTATTTGCGCACCACAAAATACTATGCAAACTCAAGCTACTTTTATTTTACTTAAGTGGGCTATACATGTGGCCGAGGGAAATATTCATAGCAAAATTTTTCTGCACACAAATGTCCCCTATTCTCCTATCCAGTCGCCCACCCTTTTTTCACCAGACAGTACAGGTCTCAGAGCTCCTGCCCAGGTTAATTTCAGGATCAAATGCCAGGGAGAAATTTGTAGAATCAGGTCTTTTTGTTACATATCCTTTCCCAACCTCATCCCAAAAGCCTGGGTGGAACATTCTATGCAAACTGTAACCCCTTTTCTTGTAGAAACAAGTTGGAAACATCTCTAAGGTCAGATAGACTTGAATTCAGAGAGCAGATTCAGCATTTTGTTTTTTTGTGCTAACAGATCATTTCATATGTAGCCATGTCTCCCTATTGTTAAGCCTTATTTGATTTTCTGTTTTATTCACTCACACAGTAGCAAATTTTCAGCTCAAACATCAAAATGATATAAGGCCAGACTTGTGTTGTGGGGATGCTATAATTTTCTTCCCTTTAAACTCACCCACCCAGTTTCTAGGGGATGGGAGACAGACTCCAACTCTTCATAGGGAAGTGACAAGTTTCTCGAAGAGCATGAATGATTGGAAATTATTTTTAGCCAATTTTGGAAAACAGAGTCTGTCACACTCCTAAAGCTTCTGGTTCCTCATCTGCAAATGAAGATAACCATATCTACTCCACAGGCAAGGGTGACATTAGAGATATTTAGCCACAAGTACAGGATGGTCACTGACCAATCACAACAGTCGCTGGCATTAACACTTTAGTCCTGGATCATGCAACAGTCCTGGAAGAGGAAAGGTAATGGTAGAGTGTGTATGCATGAGTGGGAGGGGGCTGTTACTCAGTGGGGTCAGGGCAGTGTGTATATACCAACCAGTAAACAAATACTTATGTAGTTTAACCATTTACTGTTGTGTAGTAGCTGAGTGTCAGCTTTGCTGCTAGGATGATTTTGAGGATTAAATAAGATATTGCATATAAGGCACTTGGCTCATGGTAAATACAGAATACATGGCAGGTATTATAGCTGTTTTTGGTAATTTTCCATTCTAATCTGCAGCATAGAAATTAAAATCTTAAAAACATAAGGCCCTAATGTCTTCTCTTTCTTTTAACATAAGAACAGACTCCACTTCCCAAGAGCTAATACATTATGCAGCATCAAAGGTCTTTAACAGAACAAGTAGATGACATTTCAATGGACAGATTATTCTTAAGAAATAAGGAGTATTGGTTTTTATCCCTCTTATTGGAAACCATGAGTCAATGGCAGTATTGCTTCGTGTAAGTCTCTTTCAACACTTATACAATGCTTAAAAAATTCCTAGAAGTTTTGATATAAGTTTTCAGTTAATTAATGTGATACAGAAGAGAAACAAAAGAGTATTACCCAACTAAAATTTCAGAAGGGATTTCTGTGACTTCATACAGAAGTGTGAGTTGCACAATGGAACCCCATATCCTAAAATTAAAATAGGCCAAGAGGTACAGAGTCCAGATCTATAGTTCCTCATAGAATAGCAACATTTTCTAATAATGAAATTATGCTTATAGGACCTGACTCACGAACACATTTCCTGGACATAAACGAGCTCCCCAGAGTTGGACTGGCAGATATCTGAATTATCTTGAAAAAGGCTGATTTATGCTGAAGGATTTTCCACTGTGCTGGGAGGCCCTATTTTTGGCCATGCCACATCAGTTGGGAAAGGTCAGACAGTGGGTTCACTGATAATGGTGATAGGAATGAAAGCTAACTTCAGTTTTCCACAGCTTCCCAATGATGGGACTCAGAAAGTGATACGTCAAAGACTGGTGCTTGGACATACTGAGAGGCCTTAGAAGCTGCCTCAGAACCAAGGTCCCTCTAGCCTTGCCTTGTTCTTTCACCTGAAGTGCAGGGAAGGGGCTCTCTCTGGAATTCTCTTATCTGACTGAGAAAAACTTCAGAAAGAATTGGCCAGAGGCAGTGGCTCACACATGTCATCCCACCACTTTGGGAGGCTGAGGCAGGTGGATCACCTGAGGTCAGGAGTTCAAGACCAGTCTGGCCAACATGATGAAATCCCATCTCTACTAAAAATACAAAAATTAGCTGGGTGGCACATGCCTGTAATCCCAGCTACTTGGGAGGCTGAGGCAGGAGAATTGCTTTGAACCAGGGAGGTGGAGGTTGTAGTGAGCCGAGATCGCGTCACTGCACTCCAGCCTGTGAGACAGAGCAAGACTCTGTCTCGAAAGAAAATAAAAAAAAAAAGAATTGCAGTTGTCTTAAACCCCTCCCCAGGAATCTCATCAAATAACCAGGAGAGATTAACCACCAGAGAAGAGAAGAAACCGGAAGTATCACCACACCCAGACAGACTTTTCTTCTATTCTTCTAAGGGCAGCTCTGAGAGGTAACTTGGGGGTCTTTTTCTGCATAATAAAATAACCTTTGTTCCCGTGCAATTTTTCCCCTCAACTTCCCAAAGAGAATTATTTACTAGCTATTGTCCTAGCATTGGGTCTATTCATTGCCCCATTTTCCTCTCTCCTGTGAAGAGGGAATTTAAGTTTCAACCATACAGCCCCTCTTTGAGTTCATATTTTGTATGACTCCTATGCACACATGTGCATATAATACATTGGTTATGCTTTTCTTGTTAACCTGTTTTTGTTGTTGTCGTTGTTATGGGGTGTTGGCTGTGAGCCTCTGTGATAGGGAGGAAAGGGATCACTTCCTTTCTGCCCCTATAGCAAGAGTTTGGACCAGAATTCATCTCAGGATTCTTCTTTCCTCAAAGTCTCTGAGAGTCTCCATCACTCTTCTTGATGCCTTTTCAAGTATTTCTGTGGCTGCTGTAGGCTCCATACTCCATCTCTGCAGGGTCTGAATGGAAGCTGCTACTGCCATGGTCTCCTCTGTCCTAAGGATTAACCTTAAAGCTATCTCAGTGAGGACATTATTGCTGGGGAAGTTCACACTTAGTGGACTAAGAGGACATAGGCCCTCCCCTCCAGTGTTACATCTCCTGAATTAGCACAGAAAGGATGCTGTGTAGTCTCAATTTTTAACCACTCTCTCTCTCAACGATTGGTACTAATTCCACTTGGAGCAAAGTTGGGGTACAGCTGAGAGGCATCAAGCAGTTGTCCCCTAGAAATGTCTCTCCTCATCAACTTTCAACTGGTTTCCAGTATGGCATCCCAGCATCTTCTCTGGCTTTTGGGTGTGTTCCTGATCCCCCTAGGGGTGTTCTCTCTGAGAAACTGGGCTTGACCCCTTTCTCCCTTGCTCAGGAGTCTGTCCCAAATATAATTCTTCTTTCTCTCCCAAGTGTTCTTTGTGTTCTAATGCAAGTAATTGTCCTATGGGCAACTCTCACTGGTGGCTGTAAATATGGGATGGGAGCACACATCTCCCAGATCCTTCACTGTAACTTGAAGACCTTCACTTAATCCTGGTAATTGCAAGAGAAGGAATTCTAATTTCAAAGCCAGACATGCACTATGCAAGCAAATCTCATTAACCCCCTGGTTAATGAAATAACTTAGCAAATTTAAATGTGGTACATCACCTGTGGTGGATCTTAAAAAATAGCAGATTTGCTCATTTTTTAATTCACCAAACATTTAGAAATTGCTCAAAACTACATATAAGGCACCAAATTGTGGGAACGCAGGGGTACATAGTTCCAGGCACAAGGGACTCACGATTTGACGAGAGACAAATAATGAGATTGTGACATCTCTGCATGGTCAAGTTTCAATGGGAGCACAGAGTGGGGCCACTTGCTCAGCATAGGTTCACCAGGAGTCTGCACCCAAAACTCAGTGCACAACCCTAAAATAAGCAGAAATTTAAAATTTGAAGCCTTTTTAGGTGGTTAAGAAAAAGCATTTCATAAGTGATCACTCATGTTTTTCCTGTCTCCTCCTTGAATTGAGGATCAAAGATTGGGAGAGAACCTTCAGACACATTGAGAAATCTGAGAGGCTATTCTCAAACTTGTACAGTGAGCTGTTAGGTTGGTAGAAAGTAAAACTTTGGAAGTGTTTCCAACTTAGCCCAACAATTGTGGAAATTTGATAGTCTGTGTTTTAAATAACTTTTTACTTTGAAGATCAAGGCCAGTGTTATTTCAACCAAAAGTTGCTGCACAAAACAGTTCTTACTCATACTGTATGAAATGCACTTTATTTTGTCTTTCTCTTTCCCTCTTCCTCCTTCCTCCCTCTTTCCCTCCCTCCTTGCTTCCTTTCCCCCTCCTTCCTTCGCTTCCTTTCCCTTCCCTTCCCTTCCTTCTCTTCTGTTCCCTTCCCTTTCCCTCCCTTTCCTTCCCTTCCCTTGCTCTACCCCTCTTCTTTTTCTTTCCCTATTTCTTTTTTCTTTCTGTCATGTTGGTTACCACTCAGTAAATTGATCTAACAGATAACTAATGTTTTAGAAACATTGCTGTAGAATACTAAGCCAAAACTTCGAGTTGACAGTCAACCCCTTCCAGCAGGTGAATGACTCATAATGAGATGCTATCTTCATATCTTCAGTCCCGCTCATCATGTCTACAGTAAAGGCAATTAGAGCTCAGAAGTCAAGGTTAGATCACTGGCTGGGTCACAATGGCTCACCTGGAGCACTGCTCTGCTCTGTTCTACCCAATTGAATCAATTAATTTTTCTGCCTGTGGTTGATGAGGCTTGCAGGATTGGCCAAAGCAGACAGTTGGTGTTGCCGTGTCATATAATAATTTTATTCTGTAATTCTCAGAGCTTACTTGGACATAATAAGCCTAAATACTTGGGAAGTACTTTAAAATGTATTTGGAGCCATTTTTAGGAAAGTTAGCTTCTGAATCAATTCATGATTATAAAGAATACTCTGGTCATGGTGAATATATTTTCATTTCTTGGGCTGAGCTTCAGTAGCGGTTAGCAAAGTCCTACTCAGTGTGCTGCAGTGGTGGGGTTAACAAGGTCTGAAGTCAGGCTTTGGTGTCACTAAGCAGTTTGAGCCCCTGTTGGCTCATCTGTTAAATGGGGATAATGATAATCCTGCTGGCATGGGAGTGTTGTGAGGATTAGATGATGGCATGACTATAATGTGATGTACTTGGTGGCTCATGGTATGCACACAGTGGCAGCTGAGGTTCATTGTTGTTATCATGCTGCACTTCTGCAAATTCATTTCCTTACTTACTTTGCTCAGGTCAGCCGTCCTTGCTATGACTATGGAGACTCAGTTGAGCTGAATGTAGATACTTGAGATGTTGAGACTTCCTTGTTTAGATTCTTCTTGGTTCCTCCTTCAGGACCACCATCCTTAATTTGTTGAATGACAGGAGAGAACCTTACATTAATAAGGAAGAGAAACTCCCCACTGCTCTTCAGGAGGACACGTAAGGGAAAGTGCCAAGTTCAAACTTCCCACAAATATCTTTATTCAAATTTTTTGGGGGATGCCCTCCACCTAGTAGACTTGCCCCTAAGTGAGAGATACTGAGAGAAGACTCTTGGATCTACCTGAATTTGGATTAAAGGCTAATGGTAATGATTGTGATTTGAGGAGGAGGCAAATGAGGAGAGGTGAGGAGTTCTATGAATAACGGAAATACTGACAGTTTTTACGAACATTTATTGTACACCTACTGTTCATGTTGCCCTGTACTAAAAAACACGGATGCAGACCTCCAGGAACTGGTCTTCTAACTGGGGGTTAAAATATAATGATATATATTGACATTTAAGAGCAGGCTGGGTGCAGTGGCTCACATCAGTAATCCCTCCACTTTGGGAGGCCATAGTTGGGGAATTGTTTGAGGCCAGAAGTCTGGGACCAGCCTGGGCAACATAATGAGATCCTGTCTCTATTTAAAATCTAAAAGTAAAATAAAATAAACATTTAAGAGTAATCCAAGAGAATTCATGGGCCATTGGATAATGTACTCCATGTCTGATACTTGATGCAATATGCTATGAGTTCTAGACATTCTCCAAACAGGGCCTGTTCAGGAGGAGGGACTGAAGCTGAGTCTTCCTAAATTGTAGACTCTAGATAAGTGAACAGGATGGTGAGGGAAGTGTATACGGTGTAGAGGAGTGATCTTGGGAGAAAGGGAGTATAAACTGGGGTGGACCACAGGGTGGATACTTGAAAGAAAAAAAAACTGAGCAGGTAGACTGAGGCCAGATTGCACAAGGTAACCAAGATGTCTGTTTTTAAAGACCAGATTTGTTATGTTCCTGCAACAAGCCTTTCACTAGTGTTACTAATAAGCAATGAAAGGACCAGGGCTGGATTAAGATCAACTGATGCCCTAAGCACAGCACGATAATGGTGCCCTTGCCTCTTCTATTGCTTAAAACAAAGGATCTGTTACACAACTCAGCTGATGAGTTAAATGCTAGTCAGACCCAGTACTTGTGTTTATATTGGATGAAAGTGAAACTCTCACACCATGAGATGGAAACAATGAGATATCTGATGACAGCTTCATGCCAAACTTTTAAACTTTAGTCACTCGCCATGCCAAAGAAAATATTTTTTAAACAATGCAGATTAAAGGCGAGGATGGCAGATAAAGACAATTACAAAAACATTCTACTGAAATCAAGAGTGGTAGTGAAAGAGTGAAGGGCATGAAACCCACGGGAAAACTCCATGGGCGGAAAAGAACAAGGAAAAGAAGGGGACATGAATACTTTCTAGGCTTATATAATGAGTCTGGGATAACTGGGAGTGGATAATTGTGAGCTTCTTGAAGGCCAGGTCATTGTCTCATTCATCTTTTTATCCTCAGTGTTTGAACCAGGATCTGTCACATAGAATTCAAATTAATAAGCATGTATTGAATGTCTACTATATGCCATCAGTCAGAGCTGGGAATAAAAATATGAATAAGACCTGGGCCTTGCCTTTAAGATTCTCATTGTCTGGTATGGGAGACAGGTATGTGAAAAAGCAAAACACAGTGTGATCAATTTATATAATTATATAATAATGTATTTTGTTATATATAATATATAACTATAAATTGAGTAATGCTACATGTATAAAAGTTGAATTTTTATAGGAGAAATATAAAAACTCTTATCCTGCCCTATTCTTCCCAAGGTGGATTGTTTCCAGAATTGAGAGATCACTCACACTTGTAGGTAAAGCGATTGTCTTAGGAAAGGATCAGAATGAATGTAGCCAGGCTCATACAAACGAGTACACTTGCTTTCTTCTATTACCATCTATTTCACTTGACTTTCTCTCCTCAGGGGTGGTAGGGTGAGCAGAGTTCTAGGACCAGAAGCAGAAAAGGATAGGTTGAGTCTCTCTCGCATCCCACCAGGGTGCCTTTCTTTGGCTTTAAGGACTAGGCAGGCCTGGACTTCAGAGGCTTCCTGGGAATCTTTACCACTCATGTCCTGACCACATTTACACCATGGTGCTTAGCTTGAATCCCTGTCCCATTGTTGATAATATGCTTTTAGCTTTATAGTCCCTCTCAGAGCACTTGCATGCACATTATTTCATTTGAAACTGACAGGAGCCCTTGCTCTGTGCTTTGTTTTTACAGATGAGGCAAACGTAGCTCAGATCCCCAGACTATAAAAGGCCTCTGAGCTGAACCAGCCTGTTTGATTTGACTCAGAAGCCACAGTTGTTCCTCCCCTGAGAAGGGGGCATATATGCCTATAAGCATAGAAATGGACTACTTTCAATTTTTTTCATAAAGAAAATAGCCTTCATTTTTTTCTAGTGCTATAAAATCCAAAATGCCCAAGCAAGTTTGTGTGTGTATGTGTGTGTGTGGTGTGTGTGTGTGTGTGTGTTCTACAAACTGTTTATTAGGTAACAAAACCCCTCAGTAAATGTTAAAAGTAGAAATATTAAAGACCATTTTTCTTAAAAGGCAGTAACATCAGACATTAACAATAATGAAAAGAGAAAAATAACCCACCACTAAACCAGGAATTTAAAAACATTATCTTTGAAACTACAGAGCAAATAACTGAAATTGTAATAATATCAAGAAAATAACAACAATGAAAAGTCTTTATTTCCCCAGTCTATGATTTAGCCTTTGCCAAATCATTACTCAGAGAAAAATTAGAAATCAATCCAGTGTTATATTAGGTAGCTGTTGATACAAGTTTGATAGTTAATATGGAGAAATAAAACAAAAAGATGTAAAAATGCATATTGATTTAGTCCTAATTGAGGGTCACTTGTAGTAGAAATATTTTTTCTGATTGTGTTAGGTCTTTTCTCTAAGGATTACCAACAGCTCTACAGAAGCAAACAAGTTTTCATATACAAAAATATCCCCATAGCATAGAGAAATAAAGTTAATTCAGTAAACAAATATGAATGCTTATAGGTAATGGAATAAAGGTGGTCACATAACTCAGATTTTTAAAGAAAATTCTAACTTATAATGATTAAAAATCACATAGCTGATGATATATACATGTATAGCTAAATCTATTTTTTACATGAATTTTTGCTTCAATAAAATACTTTGTTAAGCATACCACTGAATGTGACTCATAGGTCAGAAGATGATTTGTCATTAGACTTTATGTACTAATTTTTAGTTTCGAAAAATATAGTCATCATATGTAAAAGAAAAGATATATTAGCTTTTGAATTAGAGTGTCCTTAAGGTAGACTGGCCCAAAATTGACTTCAAGTGGACCAGATTGGTACAATGCAGGGCTATATCTGCAGAATGTGGCAGAACTCAGATGGTGAACAACTAGGGTGCTACTGTCAGGGCAGGACTCTGTAAAATCAGCCTGATGCTGGCCATTGAGTCATTCCTTTCTGCCTGTCCTTGCCAAGGTAGATTGCTTCCAGATTGGAGAGATCGGTCAGACTTACAGGAGTAAAGTGATAGTGACCACAGCAATAAAACCAAAAGTAGTGCCAGGACAAGGAGTTAAATAGATCATTACAATAGGGACATTTATCCATCATGCTGAAGAGCCCCAAGCTGCTAGTTTTTTTTTGTTTGTTTGTTTTTTGTTTTAACTCTTAGAATTTTAAACTTGTTTTTATACTTTTACGCAAGTTCTTAAAATTTTGAGAATTATGCGTGATATAAAAATAAATTGGTGCTGGGCACAGTAGCTCACACCTGTAATCCCAGCACTTTGGGAGGCTGAGGCAGGCAGATTACGAGGTCAGGAGTTCAAGACCGGCCTGACCAACATGGTGAAACCCCGTCTCTACTAAAAATACCAAAAAACTTAGCTGGTCATGGTGGTGCACGGGCCTGTAATCCCAGCTACTCAGGAGGCAGAGGCAGGATAATCGCTTGTACCTGGGAGGTGGAGGTTGCAGTGAGCTGAGATCTTACCACTGCACTTTAGCCTGGGCAACAGAGGGAGACTCTGTCTCAAAAAAAAAAAAAAAAAAAAGTAAATTGGTTCTTAGTGATGGTATAGAAGTTACTTACAATGAGGAAGATTGTAAATTTCAAGGCACAAACCACAGAAGGTCTCTTCTGGGCATTGTGAGGGCATTTCAACTTAACATTTCCTTTCTGCTTTTGATAAGTTATTTCTGAGTAGATATAATATTATTATAAATAATAGTAAATACATATGGGGCACAGGATGCATGGAAAGCTTCAGGTTTTTTTAATATCTATTGGTTGATGCATTTTCTTGGCATCCACAGAAGGCAGGAGGAGGCAGATGTCTCACAGATGCATGGGACACTGAGGCACAGCTATGTTAAATGTTATCTGGTACTAAAGCCTCTAGAATAGATGCCCCTTGAAGCAAAACTACTGCATAAAAACCATACTGTTATTAAAAACTATGTGATATGGTTTGGCTATGTCCCCACTCAAATCTCATCTTGAATTGTAGCTCCCATAATTCCCATGTGTTGTGGGAAGGAGCTGGTGGGAGGTAATTTTACCATGGGGGCAGGTTTTTCCAATGCTGTTCTTGCACGATAGTGCATAAGACTCATGAGATCTGATGGTTTTATAAAGGAGAGTTCCCCTGCATATGCCCTCTTACCTGCTGCCATGTAAGAAGTCCCTTAACTCCTCCTTCCTCTTCCACCATGATTGTGAGGCCTCCCCAGCCATGTGGAACTGTGAGTCTACTAAAACCTCTTTTTCTTTATAAATTACCCAGTCTCAGAGATGTCTTTACTAGTAGCATGAGAATGGACTAATACAGTAAATTGGTATTGGGTATTGGGACGCTGCTATAAAGATACCTGAAAATGTTGAAGCAACTATGGAACAGACAGAGGTTGGAACAGTTTGGAGGACTCAGAAGAGAGGAAGATGCAGAAAAGTTTGGAACTTCCTAGAGACTTGTTGAATGGCTTCGACCAAAATGCTGATAGTGATATGGACAATAAAGTCCAGGCTGTGGTGGTCTCAGATGGAGATGAGAAACTTGCTGGGAATTGGAATAAAGGTGACTCTTGCAATGTTTTAGCAAAGAGACTGGCAACATTTTGCACCTGCCCTAGAGATTTGTGGAACTTTGAGCTTGAGAGACATGATTTAAGGCATCTGCTGGAAGAAATTTCTAAGCAGCAAAGTGTTCAAGAGGTGACTTGGGTGCTGTTAAAAGCATTCAGTTTTATGTATTCCCAAAGATATGGTTTGGAATTGGAGCATATGTTTAAAAGGGAAGCAGAGCTTAAAGTTTGGAAAATTTGCAGCCTGACAATGTGATAGAAAAGAAAAACTCATTTTCTGAGGAAAAATTCAAGCTGACTGCAGAAGTTTGCATAAGTAACAAGGAGCCAAGTGTTGATTGCCAAGACAATGGGGAAAATGTCTCCAGGCCATGTCAGAGATCTTATCATGGCAGCCTCTCCCATCACAGGCCCAGAGGTCTAGGAGGAAAAAATAGTTTTGTGGGCTTGGTCCAGCACCCTTCTGCTCTGTGCAGCCTAGGGACTTGGTGCCCTGAATACCAGTTGCTCCAGTCATGACTAAAAGGGGCCAAGATACAGCTTGGGCCGTGGCTTCACAGGGTGTAAGCCTCAAGCCTTGACAGCTTCCACATGGTGTTGAGTCTGTGGGTGCACAGAAGTCAAGAGTTGAGGTTTGGGAACCTCCACCTAGATTTCAGAGGATGTATGGACATGCCTGGATGTCCAGGTAGAGGTTTGCTGCAGGGGCAGGGCCCTCATGCAGAACCTCTGGTAGGACAGTGCAGAAAGGAAATATGGGGTGTGAGCACTGCCTAGTGGAACTATGAGAAGAGGGGCACCATTCTCCAGACCCCAGAATGGTATATCTACTGACAGCTTGCATCATGCGTGTGGAAAAGCTGCAGACAATGCCAGCTTGTGAAAGCAGCCAGGAGGGAGGCTGTACCCTGCAAAGCCACAGGAGCAAAGCTGCCCACAACCATGGGAGCCCACCTCTTGCATCAACTTGACCTGGATGTGAGACATGGAGTCAAAGGAGATCATTTCAGAGCTCTAAGATTTGGCTGCCCTGCTGGATTTCAGACTTGCATGGGGCCTGTAGCCCCTTCATTTTAGCCAATTTCTTCCATTTGGAATGGGTGTATTTACCCAATGCCTGTACCCCACATTGTATCTGGGAAGTAACTAACTTGCTTTTGATTTTACAGGTTCATAGGCAGAAGGGACTTGCCTTGTCTGTGGATTTTTGAGTTAATGCTGAAATGAGTTAAAACTTTAGGGAACTGTTGGGAAAGCATGATTGGTTTTGAAATGTGAGGAGATGAAATTTGGGAGGGGCCAGGGTGGGATGATATGGTTTGGCTGTGTCCCTATCCAAATCTCGTCTTGAATTGTAGCTCCCATAATTCTCATGTGTCATGGGAAGGACCTAGTGGGAGGTAATTAAATCATGGGGGCAGGTTTTTCTCATGCAGTTCCCATGATAGTGAATAAGTCTCGTGAGATCTGATGGTTTTATAAAGGGGAGTTCCCCTGCACATGCCCTCCTGCCTGCCGCCATGTAAGATGTGACTTGCTCCTCCTTCACCTTCCACCATGATTGTGAGGCCTCCCCAGTCATGTGGAACTATGAGTCCATTAAACCTCTTTTTCTTTATAAATTACCCAGTCTCAGGTATGCGTTTATTAGCAGCATGAGAACAGAGTAATACACTATGGATACCAAATTTTATTTGATTCAGGTATTTTGGGCCAGAAAACAAGACAGCAAATGACCAAAGAGCTTCTATTTTGTGAGACTCAACCAATCAGTCAAGGTCTTCTGTGCATATGACTTCTCTAAAGAGCCAATAATCCTCTTGTATTGGAATCTTTTGGAGAGTTCTGTGGAAAGGTGTATGCACAGGTGGGAAGCTCTCTTTCATGATTTGGATGAAAATATGCTTGATTATAATAAATAGATTAAAATATTTTAGCCAGGTGTGGTGGCTCATGCTTGTAATCCCAGCACTTTGGGAGGCTGAGGTGGGTAGATCACTTGAGGTCAGGAGATCGAGACCAGCCTGTCCTACATGTTGAAACACTGTCTCTACTAAAAACAAAAAACACTAGCCAGGTGTGGTGGCATGCACATGTAATCCCAGCTACTTGGGAGGCTGAGAGGCAGGAGAATTGCTTGAACCTGGGAGGTGAAGGTTGCAGTAAGTGATGATCGTGCCACTATACTCCAGCCTGGGTGACAGAGCAGGACTCCATCTTAAAAAAATAATAATTTTAAGTAGCTTTGGGTCAAAAGATATAACTGGCTAGAGTATAGTGAATATATGACTTGGGAGGTGAAGGAACTAGATCAGCATTTCTCACACTAAGTTCCTCTGCATAACAGTGTTCCATGAGATAATACCTGGCGTTCACCGAAAAATAAGAGTGGGATCCCTTGGGCAGATTTTGAGAAAATAATTACTCTCTTAGAGATTTATAGTGCACACCAAAACAGTAAAGTTTCTGAGAAGTCCTGCAGATTTGTATTTAGTTCATGCATTCAATCAACAATACTTACTGTATACCTGTTATGTACCAGGCACTGTTTTAGGTATGATAAACTTAAACATAGCATTTGTGCCACTTTCTTGACCATGAAATCCTGGTTTTTGTAATATGCTGACATGACTTGTTGCAAAGAGTGGCATTTGGGAGATGTTGGCTAGGACTTCCTCATATTTTGTTAGCATTTGGCAGTCTAAGATAGATGCCCCTTAAAGTAAAGCTACTGCATGAAAACCACACCAATATTAAAAACTATGGGTACCAACTTTTATTTGATTCATGTATTTGGGGCCATAAAACAACACAACACATGGCCAAAAAGCTGATTTTCTCCTCCCAGAGAAGAGGAGCCTTCTTTAGGGAGCTGAGTTGTGGTGTTGGAGCTGATCAGTAACACTGGGTAGGATTTGCCCATAGGCTATAAAATATGAAATTGAAGATGAGACAGCAAATGAACTAGGGCTGAAACAAAAAACAAAACCTGCATCTCAGGACAACTGAGTAATCCACCCAGAGACTGTGGGAAAACTCTAGGTTTGGGGGAACAGAATGGCATTTTTGGAAACAGAGCTAGAGAGAGAGGGGGCTCAAATCAAATGTGATGTGAGAGAAGCCTAGAAAATTCTCAAAATCTTTGATGCCTGGTTATCAGCATTTTTACAGGGTGATGGTGACCTTAGCCATGGTGGCTAGGGGACTATCAAGGACAGATGTGATAGCTAAGATAATGGGTCCACTCATATGAACTTGTGTATTTTACCAGTGATCTTAATTCTGTTAAGCAGTGGCCAATCGCTGCATGGCAGCCATTTTGAAAAATGACAACTACAGAGAAAGTCCTAGAATGAGTTTTACATAGTTTTGAAGCACAAGCAAGCTTCACAATTCTTCAAATAGCTTTTGAAACAGAGGATAGTAGTTGAAGGAAGGGAGTGTGCAAAATGGGTTAAGGCAGGGGTCCTCAGGGCAGGGGCCCCCACCACTGGGCTGTGGGCTGGTACTGATCCATGGCCTGTTTGTAACCAGGATGCACAGGAGGCGGTGAGCAGTGCCAGTGAGCATTACCGCCTGAGCTCTGCCTCCTGTCAGATCAGCAGATCACAGGAGTGCGAACTCTACTGTGCAATGCATATGCAAGGGATCTAGGCTGTGCACTCCTTATGAGAATCTAACTCATGCCTGATGATCTTCAGTGGAACAGTTTCCTCCCGAAATCATCCCCTCCTGCCACCCCTGTGGAAAAATTGTCACCACAAATTTGGCACCAATCCCTGGTGCCAAAAAGGTTGGGGGCCACTAGGTTAGGTGACCGAGTGGCTAGTTAAGTACATTTTCTCATTTTTCCTCTGCGGATTTTAAAAGATCTTGCTCACCATTTTTCACATAACTTTTTATATATTTAATGACACTTAACGAGTCATCTCCTCCCCAAAGTCCCGTCAGCATCTGCGGGCTTTTCTTCTTCAACCCGTTTCTCCAAATGAAAAAAGAATTCAATTACTGTAGCTTTCCTACTTAATGGTCAATTTCTCAGCCCATTTATCATTTTCATTGATTACCAAAAGAGACTCTTGGTTTATGAACTCATTTTTAGGAGCCAGACTTAGTCAAGGCTGGTCCATGCTAGTGCATGCTAGTCTCACATGCATCAATCAATACTCTTCTCCTAACTGGGCACAGTGGCTCACACCTGTAATCCTAACACTTTGAGAAACTGAGGCAGGAGGATCACTTGAGCCCAGGAGTTCAAGAGCAGCATGGAAAACATAGCAAGACCCTGACTCTACTAAACAATTAGCCAGGTGTGGTGGTGTGTGCCTCTAGTCCCAGCTACTCAGGAGGTTGAGGTAGGAGGATTGCTTGAGCCCAGGAATTTGATGCTGCGTTGAACTGATTATTGTGTCACTGCACTCCAGCCTGAGCAACAGTGAGACCCTGTCTTTAGAAAATAAACAAAAATAAAAATAAACGCTGTCTTCTCAAAGGCCAGTGCCTGGGTAAACCTTAAACCTAGATACTTGAGTTGTGGTATTCAGAGATGGGGAGATATGCTTCCATGGAAGGATTTTTACTGTATACATGGTTTGTAAAATAACTGCTTGTTTCTTGCTTGAGATGTGCTCATCATTCCTGTGTGTATCATTCAAGACATGGTTAATATTTACACGTGTCAAGTTTTCATCAGTCTTTTCAAAATGGCCTTTGAAAGGTAAAGACTAATGGGAACTTTTGAACACTCAAGCCTCATTTCTTCCTGAAGCCCCTCTGAGGATGAAGCCGCATGCAGGCAGAAACAGAGGGCTCTGTCTGGCCCAGAGGCCTGCCTCATGAAACCCTTGTTCCTGAACAGCAAGAGGAAATCCCGCTCCCCCTGGCTCCACTCACAGAGCCACAGTTCACATTTGTGGTAGTTTTAGTTTCCTTCTTTGTGAGGTAAGCAGCTTTCTCCCAGCCAAACCCGTGTCAGCACCCCTTCTTTATTTTGGCTTCCAGAATGAGTGTTGGAGTCCTGCTGTCACTGAGGGCAAGGCCTGGACTTCCTACAGGCCCCTCCCCACACAAGATGAGCTCACGGGCCTTCCCCTGTCCTGTTTCCCTCACTGTTACTGCTGAACCTTGTGGGGTTCACACCATTCTTTTAAAACCATTCTTTTTGAGGAATGAGACTCTATCAGGGTGAGTTGTTTGCGGGAAGTAATGCTGTTTCAATGTTTTAGTGTTTTGGCTGACACCTGCCTGGAGGCCAAGAGAAAGTGAAAGTTCATGTTTACTCTTTTATGGGAAACATCCACCTCCCTCCTCATACTTCTTCCTCAAAGGCCTGGCTTTGGTTCCCTCTAATGTTCACTACAGCAAGTGGGCCAGATGGAGCTTCTGTTGGTTGACTATGAAATGGAAGGCTTGGTTTTTTGCAAGACGTGTGATCGACGGAGCCCTGTTGAAGCCTTTAAAACATAACCCAGCTGGATCCCCTAACTTACCAATCACAGCCAGGACAATCACAATTTCCAGCATCCATTTACATCGAAGCTCTGTCGCTCCTCCCCAGGCAAGCTAGAGTGCTCAGAGGAGGCCTATCTGAGGAGGTGACGGCAATCTCAAGGGCCAGCTCTTTTTTTTTTTTTTCTTTTTTTTTCTGAGATGGAGTCCTACTCTGTAGACCAAGCTGGAGTGCAGTGGTGCGATCTTGGCTCACTGCAACCTCTGCCTCCAGGGCTCAAGCGATTCTCATGCTTCAGCATCCCTAGTAACTGGGACTACAGGTACGCACTACCACATCTGGCTAATTTTTTTGTATTTTAGTAGAGACAGGGTTTCATCATGTCGCCCAGGGTGGTCTCAAACTTCTGAGCTCAGATGATCTGCCCACCTTGGCCTCCCAAAGTGCTGGGACTACAGGCATGAGCCACTGCACCCGGCCAGGCCAGTTCATTTTTATACTTGAATCATGGCCATGGAATGCTGAGTCAGACACACTTTTGCTTACATAAAACCCAACACTGGCTTCTGCTGTCCTCATAAGCACAACTTCTAACTTGGTTTACAAGCCCTTGGTGACCTTGCCCATCCTTGTCCCACCAGCCTCCTTTCTCCACATTCCATTGCCATCCTATCCCTCACATTTTTCACAGCATTCCCTATTTAAAAGCTGAGGATTTCTTCACAAACCAAGACCTCTGCATGTGTTCCTCTCTCTGCCTCAAATCCTCTTTCGCCCAGTTCTCCTTCCTCTAAAGTCTGATTGTTTAAACTCCATTCATGTTTTAAATCTCAGATTTCCTCCAGAAAGTCTTTCCTAGCCTCCCCCAGACTAGGCTAGGCTTCCTAGCCCTATAATCATTAGTCTTTGTTGTGATTGCCTCTGTCCCCATTGGACCATCAATTCTGTAAAGCAGGGGACCGTATTTGCCTTATTTACCACTTGATCTCTGGTACTGAGCACAATGCCTGGCACATATCGTCTGCTTAATAAATCTGGGATGAATGATGGTTTTAAACTGGCTGTGGGTCCCTGAAAGCAGTAGCAGAGTTAGAAGGCTTTTCAGACCAGGTTCCTTGTATTGCAGGGATATGAAATAGGCTGATGCTGACATGGTTGGGACCTAGAAACATCAGCACAAAGGAGACGAGCCTGTCTGTTCTTCTCTGACAGCAGGAAGTAGCTGCAAAAATGTGCTGAAAGGCGAGGAGTGGTGTGTGTGCAACCCAGGCTCAGAGCTGGCAGGCTTGAGGCCTCTGTCCACATTCCACAGGCCTGCCTTGTTCAGGGCCAGCTGGAGTGGTTCGCCTGAGAGACCCCAGAGGGGACTTTTGACTTGACATTTCATGAGGGCCCTGGATCTAATCCGCAGATCTGTCTCAACCCATCTGTTGAAGTTTCTCCACTCAAATGTCAGTCCTAATTGGAGATTGATGATTTGTTTCCTCAAAGTCAGGCAAAGGCCAAAAGAGGCTACAGGACTTGGTGAGAGAGGAGTGGAGAGGGCTCAGCTGGAGGATGGGGGCTATTTGCTTGACCTCCATTGTGTCTCCAAGGGCTTTTCTGTGTGACTTGGGAGATGCCGTGAAATCACTCTCCCAGGCTGACTGAAGGCTGGGAGAAAACAGCAGAGAACAAACTCCTCTCTCGTTTGTTGGCTGGGCTGCCACTGACCCCATTTCTGCTCTCTGCCTCAAGACCAGGCCTTGTCTGGCATGCTGGGTGGTGAAGATGGTATCCTGACAGGTATGTGGGAGAAGGGCTGGTGCCTTGCAGCGGACCAGAGGCCTGGCAGCTCCCAGTGGGCTCACGTCCTATTCCCCATTTAGTAAGACAGACAGGTTAGTGGTCAACAGTGTGGACTCAGAAGCTGGGCCATCAGGGTTTGAATCTCAGCCCTGACATTTATGCCTGGCTATGCAATCCTAGGCAAGTTACTTAAAAGTTCTTTGCCTCTGTTTCTTCCTTTGTACCTACCTCATAGTTTCAAAGTCCTTAGAATACTGTAAATATTTAGAATACTGGAGCAGCATTTTCATATATAAAACGAGAGGATTGGACTCAGTGAACTCGAAGAACCCTTTTGATGTAAAACTCACAACCTGCCTGGCTTCAAATCCTGACTACACCACAGACCAGCTGGCATTCTCAAGGGTAGGGACTGTACCTGTACCTGGTTCAACTCTGGTGTGACCAAAGTACCTGAGACAGCACCTGGCACATAATAGGTACTCAGAAAATGTTGCTATTGTTGGTTGTTTTTTAGAAATGGGGTCTCACCCTGTTGCCCAGGCTAGAGTCCAGTGATGTGATCATAGTTTACTGGAACCTCAAACCCCTGGGCTCAGGGGATCATCCCGCTTCAGTTTCCTGAGTAGCTGGGACTACAGGCACACACCACCATGCTTGGCTAATTTTTATTTTTATTTTTGTAGAGACAGGGTCTTGCTATGCTGCCTAGGCTTATCTCAAACTCCTGACCTGAAGTGGTCTTCCTGCCTTGGCCTTCCGAAGTGCTGGGATTACAGGTGTGAACCACCACTACTGGCTGGTCTATAATCAGGGAATTTTGAATGGGTGGTGCATGGATGAGAATCCCAGGAAGAGGTATAAATAACTGTTATGAAGCAATGAATACTGGCTTGCCTTGGCCCAGGGGCCAAAGACTTCAGGAAGAAGAAAAGGCCTTCTCCACCTTAACAGATGGATTTATGGTCTTGAGGAGCACCGAAGCCCTGAAGAAAAGGGGGGGAAACTAGGGTTTTGGAGACCAAGAGTAGAAGAATATGCAGAGGAATCCACCATACACTATGGCCTGCCCTCCTGAGCCGGAAGGCTTCCTTCCTGCTGACCTGGAAACCAGCTGTCCAGCAGAATGGAAAAACAGGTGGACTTAGACCCAGAGACCTGAATTTGAATCCAGCCCTGCTCTTCTCTACTATTGTGCCATGGCACGGAGCACACACATGCCATGCCAGGCAATTGATTTTAATCAACTAGACAATGATATTTAAAGCACTTCATATAATATTGAGAGAATGAATGGGAGCATCACTAAATACCTTCTCAGGATGCCAAATTTTGTCTTTGACATGAAAATATTTAGTTTTCAAAGTCGTTGTAACATACCTTCCCATACACAGAACACCCCTGCAGGGCAGGAACCTTTCTTATGCCCATTTTGGAGATTTGATTCAGAGTGATCGCTCAAGATCTGCAAGCTATTTTGAACTCAGGTCTTTGGACTGCAAATTTTTCTTTCCCCTCTGCCTCCCAGTATGCGCATGAATCTCTAGACTGATGGGAGACCTTTTAGATGATTGAATAAGGAAGAAACCTTGAGAACATATATGTGGGTTAGAAGTCATTATGGCTCTGAAATCTCAGGCTGATGCCATTGTTAGTGGGTAATGGAGACAGAGCTGAAGGACCCACGGAACTGGCCGGCCCAGCTATTAACACCTCAAGAAGCTCAGCTTGTGCATGGATGAGGCATCCAGGAAGGCAAGACAAGGTAGATGCCAGGCTCATAGGAGGGAGATTCTTCTAAAAAAGGGAAAGCACTGGAGGGAAATAAGTATAATTGCTTCTCATTTGAGATATTCAGCAATGTCTGATGTGTATCTCCAGAGAGGATACTTTCAGTTTAGGGGAGGATTTGAGAACTTGGTTTGAGGATTCTCAGCCTAGCATGAACAGTGAAGAAAATCTTTCATGCCTCTGTACAGAATCTTCACCAAGCAACATTCATTCATTCTCAACTCCAAGTACCTACTGTGTGCCAAGCACAGTCCCGGGCCCTTTCGGGTGGTACAAAGTTGATTCAGCTGTTGTCTCTGACCTTGAGGAACTCCTGGAGGCTTAGTCATGTAGTCAGGATTTGAACCCAGACACTCTGACCCTGTGCTGCAAATTAGCACCGTGCTACCTCTGTTAGAAAACACACCCAACTCGGCCTGGAGGAATCCGGGAAGGCTTCTAAGAAGGAGTATCAGCTTTGAGTTGAGTTGAATTGAATTCAGCAAATGGATGAAAAGGGAAGGACGTTCTAGGGTAGGACAATGTGTTGAAAGGCTAAAAGGTATAAGGAGAGGAAGGCATATTCAAGGAAATGCAAATAATGTGGAATGACATAAGAATAATGATAACAATAGAAAGAGGTTAGATTGTGTGTAGGAAGTAGAAGGAGAGGAGGCTGGGGACTCGAGATGGGCCCAAACCACAAAGCACTTTAAACTCCATGCTCGGTATTTTGTCTCAATGGTATTGAAAAGTGATAGATACGTTTTGGGCAGAGCAGTGACATGGCCAGCACTGTGACATGGGACATTGTGTGTGGGAGCTTCCTCTAGGGCAGCGGGTCCCAAGCCCAGTCATTTACTTCCTGGAGTAACCATTTTTTCTTTTTTGGACCCACTTCTTCTCCAGCCTTCCTCATCTCAGTAAATGTTACCCACAAATGTCTGTGTCTCAGGTGAAAAATCTAAGGGTCATCCTTGATTCCTGCTCTTCCTGTACCATGTACATCCAATCCATCAGCGTGGTCTGTCAGATGGCTCCTGAGCCCATTCGCTTCTCTCCATATCCATCATCTCTGGCCTGGACAACTGTGTCTGCTTCCTACTCAGGAAGGAGGCTTCCTGCCTCCTTGCAATCTAATCTCCACATAGAAGCCAGGGGATCTTTGGAAAAATCTGATACTGTCTGTGATAAAGAATAACTTGAGGAGGTATACAGGGGACATAGCACAGAGCCAGATTGTCTGGGTTGAAATCCTGATGACACTATTAAGAAGCCAGGAGTTCCTTTTTAAAAACAAAACCTTTTTTTTTTTTTTTTTTCCTGAGACAAGGTTTTGCTCTGCTGCTCAGGTTGAAGTACAGCGGCGTGATCTTAGTTCACTGAAGCCTCGGCTTCTTGGGCTCAAATGATCCTCCCACTGCAGCCTTCTGAGTATTTGGGACTACAGGCATGCACCACCAAAGCTGGCTAATTTTTAAATCTTTTGTAGAGAAGAGGTCTTACTAGGTTGCCCAGGCTGGCCTCCAGTGAACCTTCTGCCTAGGTCTCCCAAGGTGCTAGGATTATACATGTAGGCACTGCACCTGGCTGTCTCCCTCTTAAACCCTTTTCAGCAGCTCTTGGAATTTCATTGCCCATGGAATACAATCCAAACTCCTTTTGATGGCTATGGGAGTCCTGGCTGCCTCTTCAGCCATCTCAGGCCAGTCCGCTCACTCCCTTGTCAGCAGGCTCTGGCCAACTGGCCTTCTGACCCTTTCTAGAACTTGCCAAGCTCTTTGTGACTCAAGACTTTGCACTTCCTATTTCCAACCCTTCCCTGAACAGTTCTATGACCTGCTTCTTCTCCACTTTCCAGCTTAAATATCGTTTTCAGGGAGGCTATCTGCATACCTCCTCAAGTTATTCCTTATCACAGCACCCTGTGACTTTCCTTCATAGCTTATTTTATACAAATCTTTTCATTTTATTTTTTTTTTTTAGATGGAGTCTTTCTTTGGTTGCCCAGCCTAGAGTGCAATGTCATGATTTTGGCTCACTGCAACCTCTGCCTCCTGTGTTCAAGAGATTCTCCTGCCTCAGCCTCCTGAGTAGCTAAGATTACAGGAGCCCACCACCATGCCCAACTAATTTTTGTTTTTTTTTTTTTTTTTAGTAGAGATGGGTTTTCACCTTATTGGCCAGGGTGGTCTTGGACTCCTGACCTCAGGTGATCCACCCTGCCTCGGCCTCCCAAAGTGCTGGGATTATAGGCGTGAGCCACTGCGTCCAGCCTGAAAAAAATATTTATAATCTTAATTTGATCTTTCTGCTTAGCTATTTGATGTCTGTCTTGTCCTGGGAGAATGTCATCCTGCCAGTCTTTCCACTATAGTGCCCCGAAGCCTAGAACAGGGGCTGGAGTGTGTAGGCATTCAAGAAATATTTGTTGAATGAATGAATACGTGAGTGCAACTTAATACTCCAGAGCACAGGTTTTTTTCTTAAGTTATCCCTCTCATTTTAATAAGGGAAGAGATGCTGAGTGGAAGAAAAAACCCACACAACGATGGTTTTTCCCCTTTAGTCTTGTCTTTCTCCTTTGCGAGCCTTCACTTCCTAGTTATGAAGATGAATGTCTGACACCTTTTTTTTTCAATTTTCCCCAAGATGCTCTTTCAGAGTGTTGACTGGTTGAAACCTGTGGCGACAGCTTTCATCAAGTCCAAGAGGTGTTGCTTGCTCCTGCTGGTCAGAAAACAGCACTGTGTCATAGCAGGGGAACAGAAACGAAACCAGACCATGCTTGAGTGCAAGCTGCAGAGTGGAAGGGACTTAAGAGAGCCTTTCAGGCCCAGCCCCGTTGCTGTATAAATGAGGAAACTGAAGCTTTGAGAGGCCAAGGAAACAGAACCCATTTTCTTTTTCCTGACTCCCCTCACCCACCACACCCCACCCCTTACCTTCCCACTCCCAGTGAGATCCTGGATCTGAGTTGACTGGTGACACTGTCACCCTCTTGTCCATTCCTCATCAAGATTTGTTCTGATGGGGCCATGAAAGACTGTGTTGTCAATAGCCTGTGTGACCTTCTTGAGCACTTAGGGATGTGTCTTACATCTCTGAATACCCTCAGCAACTCTAATTGTGGTTATGCCTTCCATGAATTTAGTGAAACTTTAGGGAACGCTTATTTTTATTCTTACCCCTAATTGTGCCCTATGGGTTAATGAGGTTCCTCATTTTACTACTTATTTTGTAGCAATAGAACTTTACTTATCTTCAATTAACTTCTTGTAAAATCTAAGGCAGGAACCACCACAAGCAACTTGAGAGTCTTATTTAGCTCAACTGTCTCAGGGCAAGTGTCCTTTGTGGAACTCCCACAACTAATTTGAACTAATTGGCAACACTAACAATTGGGCAGTTTTGCATAACAATTTGAGATTGTGTCTTCTCTTGGGAAATAAGAAAACCTGGCAATTCTGGGACCATGATCCTTCGTGGTAACAGTTAGCTGGAACTGAGTAGAGGCTGCCCCATTTAGACCTGGGGAACACCCAGTTTAACACAATCATCACCACTCCTCATTGCTTTACATGCAGCTGCATCCACTCAGTTACTTTACTTGCCCAGCTCCTGAAAATATTTTGAGTTTGTATCCCTGAAATATCCTTCCAAAGCATTCTGGAACTTGAGATCTGTGATCAATGACCACATTCATGATCTATGGATTTTTAGTATGGTGTTCTTCAGATTTGGCCTTCCTCATGTGACACCCAGCTTCAGAGACTAGGGCTGGCTGCTCTCCACTGGGGGCATGACCATCAAGTGCTTCCTCTAGAACAACTGTGAAATTTAAAACAAAGTTAGTCCAGAGGGATTTTGGAAGCAGGATGCAGAATGCAGAAGAAACTCAAGAGAAGGTGTAACAACCAAGTTAGGAAGGGTGCAGGTGAAAGTTCAGAGAATCCTAGTCTTTAACTAATATCTATTAAGGTTTTACTATATTCTAGGCACAAAGTGCTAAAAATAAAGGTGGCTACTGCCACCCATTCCCTATCATTACTATCTGTTTCTGCTCCTCCTACTCTTCTGAAGTTGCTGTCTCAATGGTCTCTAACAATCTCTGCTGTGGACTGAATTTCTCCCCTCTCCCAAATTTATATGTTGAAACCCTAACCTCGAATGTGATGACATTTGAAGATGGGGGCTAGGAAACAATTAAATTTACATGAGGTCATGAGGAAGAGGTACTCGTGATGATATTAGTGCCCATATAAGAAGAGAAACTAGAGAGCTTACTCTCTGCACCATGTGTGGACACAGCAAAAAGATGGCTGTCTTCCTGTGAAGCTGCGAAGAGGGCCTTCACTAGAACTTGACCATGCTGGCACCCTGATTTTAGACTTTCAGCTTCCAGAGCTGTGGGAAAATAAATTTCTGTTGTTTAAGCCACCCAGCCAATGGCATTTTGTTATGGAAGTTCAAGCAGACTAATACAGTCTCCTAATTGACAGATCCTGTGGTCTTTATCATATGTGGATTCTCTGAAAGGGAAGATATACTCTACTGCTTCACTCACATCTCTTAGCATTAATGGGACATTCTCCTCTTATATCTTAGGCTGCTTCTAAACTTCCTTAACTTAATCATGTCTCCTAAGTCATGTTATTCAAACAAAGTAACATTTGGTTCCAAGGATTAGGACCTGGTATCTTTTTGGAGACATTATTCAGTCTACTACAGACTGCTATTGATTTTAGTGTGCTAACCTTGAATTCAGCAACATTTATCTGAAGAGTCAACTTTATATAGACAATTATTTCATAAGCAAATTACAATTTTGTGTTTACTGACTCAAAACATTTCTATTCATTCTCCTTTTCCTTCTGTCTCTCCTCTCCCTTCTTTAGATCCTCTTCCCCTTCCTCCTCCTTCTATTTTTGGTCTAATTTTCTTAATTTTGAATAATTTCTTTTTTTGTATTTTTAACAACTTTTTGAGACATAATTCACATACTGTACAATTGACCCATGTCAATTGTAAAACTCAATGTCTTTAGTGTATGTATACAGCTATTCAACCATCATCATGATCAATTTTAGAACATTTTCATCACCCCATAAAAAACTGCATATGCCTTAGGTGTCAAACCTCAGTGCTGCTTCTCCAAGCCCTAAGCAATCACTAATCTGTTTTTTTGTCTTTATAGATTTGCCTATTCTGGAATTTCATATAAATGAGATTATATAATATGTGGCCTTTTGTGTCTGGCCTCTTTCACTTCTTGTGTTTTCAGGCTTCATCCATGTTGTTGCATGCATCAGCATTTCATTTCTTTTTTATTGTGGTAAAATATAAATAACCTAATGTTTATCATTTTTAACCATTCGTAAGTGTATAATTCAGAAGCATTAAACACATTCACAATGTTTTATGACTGTTACTGCTATCTATACTCAAAACTTTTTTATTGTCCTCAAAAACTCTGTAGCCATTTTATAAGTCTCTCTTCCCCTACCCTCCAGCCATATAAGTTGAATCATATAGTATTTGTTTTTCTGTGTTTGGTTTATTTAACTAAGTATAATGTTTTCAAGGTCCATCCATGTTGTAGCATATGTCAACATTTCATTCCTCTTTATAGCTGAATGATAGTCCATTGTATATATGTACCACATTTTGTTTAGCTGTTCATCTGTTGATGGATATTTGGGTTGGTTCCACCTTTTGACTGTTACGAATAATGCTGCTATGAACACTGTTATACAAATATCTGAGTCTCTGCTATTTTACTGAGTTATTTTCAGTTCCCTAGGAGTGGAATTGCTGAGTCATGTGGTAGGTCTATATTTACTGTCTTGAAAAATCACCCTGGGCAATATGGTAAAACCTCATCTCTATAATAGATATGATAAAATATAAAAAGCACCACCACCAAACTGTTGTCTACAGTGACCACACTTTTATATTCCCACCAGCAAAGTACTAGGGTTCCAGTTTCTTCACATTCCCGTCAATATTTGTTACTTGCTGTATTTAAAAAAATTATAGCCATCCTAGTAGATGTGAAGTAGTAACTTATTGTGGTTTTGATTTGCATTTGCTTTTACTTTATGACTAATGATGTTGAGCATCTTTTAATGTGCTTATTGGTCATGTTATGCCCAGACTGTTTATTCCCCGAAGAAGACCACCAGAGTCCAGAGTCAAAGCTAAGCAGCAAGGATCTTTATTACAGGTTCAAACCTGGAACTCTCCCTCGCTCGTGAAACGAGATGGGCAGAGAGCTCCCCCACTGAGCTCCGAGCAGTGTTATGTAGTCTAAGAAAAGTGGGCATAGAGTTATTATACAAATCAGATATATGATTGGCTAGTGTTTGAACAAGGCGATTTGGCTAACTATGATTGGTTCCCGCCATTTCTGATATTTTGGTTCAAACTTTGAGGCGGGAGAGCAGGTTTATGGCAGCAAGAGTTTATCTTACTTAAACACGTCTTGTGACCTTGCCTCAGAACTTACAAAATCTCTGGTATGTGCAAAACAAAATCTCTGGTACGTGCAGAAAACCAGGTACTCACAGAACTTACGAAATCTCTGGTATGTGCAAAGATTAGAGAGCAGAACAAGGGTGTAGCGGGTGGGTGGCGGGTACACATCTATCTTTGTGTCCTTTCATTCATTTGGAGAAAGGAGTTTTAGGAGTTCCTTGTATATTCTGGCTAGAAATCTCTTATCGGATCTATTATTTGCAAATATTTTCTCCCATTCTGTAAATTGTCTTTTCACTTTCTTCGATGCACAAAAGTTCTTAATTTTGATGAAGATCAATTCATAGTTTTTTATTTTGTTGTCTATGCTTTTGGTATTATATCCATGAAGTTGTGGCCGAGGCATGTCATCTTATTGCCAAATAACACTCTATTAAACAGATACACCACATTTTATTTATCAATTTATCACTTTATGGACATTTGGGTGTTTCTACCTTTTGGTTATTTTGAATAATGCTGTTATAAACACTCGTGCATTCATGTTGTTATAGGGACATATGTTTTTATTTCTCTTGGATATATACCTAAAATAAAATTACTGGGTCATATGGTAACTGTCTGAGGAACTGCTAGGCTGTTTTCCAAAGTGACTGCATCACTTCACATTCTCATCATCCGTGTATGAGGGTTCCCACTTCTCTACATTCTCACTAACAATTGTCACTATCTGACCTTTGATCATAGCCATCCTAGTGAGTCTGAAGTAGTGACTCATTGTACTCATATTTATGTGCATATGTTTTATTTTGTTTATTAATACACAAGAGGTTAGCTTGTATTTACAGGCCTTTATTTACATTTCCTTAGTGACTAATGATGTTAAGTGTCTTTTCATTTGCTTATTGGCTATATCTTATTTGAAGAAATATCTATTCAGATCCTTTACACATTTTTAAATTGGGTCGTCTTTTTGTTATTGAGTAGTAATAGTTCTTTATATATGTGAAAATAAGTAACCCAAAATCTAAGCTATTGGAACTCTAAATTATTTTAAGCCTGAAAGGAATGTGATTATGAAGCCTGAGTCACATGACAGGCAGCTATAACCTTGGCAGCTATATCCCAGGAAGCTATAACCTTTGTTTCTCTGATTATAGATTAGCCTTCTTCCTTACCTGCATTGTTTTGCAAAGTATTGTAAGTGACTGAAAGGTGCCGGGAAGGCCTCTTCTCTCATCACTGTTGATCTTCATTATAAATTAACTTCCTTTTTCTCACACACAGAGTTCATAGCTATCGCACTGCATTAAGATGGAATGTTAAATATACTCTTTTAAATTGGAAAGAAAATCAAAACAAGCCATACAGAAAGAAAACAGACTGTAACTGATTAAATTGTTGTAACTCACAAACCAGCTTTGTATAGAAAATGCTATAATCTTGTTAAATTTCTTTGTTTCATGCCTATATAAGCAAGAACTTAACTTTTAACTTTGGAACATTAACCCCATTTCTCTGGAATCTGTGTCATCTGCATGGCCATTCCAGCTTTTTGCTTGAATAAACTCTTCAAAACTGAATTCTGATCCTTTCAATTATATCAGGTTGACATATATTTTAGATACAACTTTCTTATTAGATGTACAATTTGCCAATATTTTTGTGAAAGTCTTTTTTAATGTATTTGTTTTGCTTCTTGAATTTTCAATAATTTCTTCATTGACCATGGATTTTATTTTAAAATTTAAAAATCTGTTTATTAATTTTTAAATATATATTTCCTTGTAAAAATAATGCTTGTTCAAAAGCTTTTAAAAATAAGGAAATGTAGACATTTTAGAAAGTTCTTGCCCAACTTCTCTAAGTATACAGAACATACATTTATTAATTTAAAAAATAGTATTATATAAAAATGTATATAGGTGTGATTTATATATATATGTATGTATACTTAAACACATGATTGTATGATTTACACACCTACCCTGCTCAAATCTCACTGAAACAACAGCACAGATATAGCTCCAAAGAGATCAAAATATGAAAACAAATCCTGAAAAAGGTAATGAATGATAAAACACAAAGAGAGAAAACCCTATCAAGTTCTTAAGAAATGATGGGGCCGGGCGCGGTGGCTCAAGCCTGTAATCCCAGCACTTTGGGAGGCCGAGACAGGCGGATCACGAGGTCAGGAGATCGAGACCATCCTGGCTAACCCGGTGAAACCCCGTCTCTACTAAAAAATACAAAAAACTAGCCGGGCGTGGTGGCAGGCGCCTGTAGTCCCAGCTACTCGGGAGGCTGAGGCAGGAGAGTGGCGGGAACCCGGGAGGCGGAGCTTGCAGTGAGCTGAGATCCGGCCACTGCACTCCAACCTGAGCGACAGCGAGACTCCGTCTCAAAAAAAAAAAAAAAAAAAAAAAAAAAAAAAAAAAAGAAATGATGGTACCAGTTACCCAGGAAGGTGAGGGTATAAAGCAGCTGTGTTGAAAGAGCTAACCATCTCTGCTTCCTTCCTGGCTTCAGTCAAGAGTTAATTCTTCTGAGAAATGAACCAGGGAGGCTCCAAACTTGGAAATACCAGACAAGGAAATTTCTCCAGGATATATTGGTAAGTGAAACAAACAAACATGTTATGGATACATACGAGCAAATCTCTTGTATATTAACAAAACAAAACATACGTACATAAATATAACAGAGAAAGTGTGGAAAGATACACCCAAAATCTGTAGCCACATTAGAGTTTTTCAGGACTTGGTTCTAGGGCTCTTCTGTTCTCTAAATTCTCTCCCTGGATGATTTGATCCAATTCTGTGGCTTTAAATGCTGAAGACTCCCCAGTGTTTTTCTTCTTTGGGTGCAGCTCCAACTCTGACTCAGCATAAACCAGTCAGGGGACTGCATTCTGCAACCACAGTGGTTGGTTTAGGGATGGGGATCTGACCCAGGGGATATCAGTCCATGGACTGGATGGGGATATGAGCCAACGACCCAGTGGATATGAGCCCTGCACCCATCTGAGTATGAGCCCATGGACCAGATGGAACTTTGAGGCAGATCCTTTCAGGTAGCTTTGAACCTGAGAGGAAGACAGGTCTTGTAGCATTCTTGCTATTGACTGCATCAGTTCACATTGCCACCAACTGTTACTAATCCTGGGTGTCAACAATTATCCCAATGTGTTAGAAGAATATACACTAGTTTACATTTTGTTTGTTGTTGGTGAGATTAAGCATCTTTTTATACTATATAACCATTTGTATTTCTTTTATAAATTGTCTATTCACTTTGTTTTGTTATTTATAAACTGAATTGTTGATCAGTTTTTAATTGATACCTAAGAGGTTTTAAGACATTGTGAATAAAATACCTTTGTTATATGTGCTACAAATATATGTAACATGTGGTTTTAAATAACTTTTTTCTAATTATTTTAATGCTATTATTGATACTGAATGTGTCCTGGGACAGTCACTAATCTAATAACCAATAAATTTATATGGGAATAAAAGAGCGTAATAGGCTCTTTCCTAGTGTTTATTCCCCTAGCAGCATTTCCCAATGCTGGCTTAGTGTATATCAGTAAAATATGAAAATTCTCCTCCACTGACCATTAAAAGTATGAAAGCACAGACTAAATTCTTATTAACATTTTAAACAAATGGAGCAAAATATTTATACACTTCTTTCCTCTATTTTTCACTGAAAACACAAATTGCATTGAAAACAGTGACTTACTATATAATTTACCGTATTAAGAATAATGTGAGTTCATATCTTAAAAATCCATTTAGTGCTAAGTTTTTGTGGTCTTTTTGAGTTCCATGGACCAGCAGTTAGGATGTGTAGATTCATCTGACTAGCAAATAGTATAATAAGAATGAGTAGAAAACTAGCCAACTTTTATAAGCATCGATATAAAGTGTGAGGCATCGTTCTAAGTGTGCTACACACATTATGCCCTTTATTTCTTAAAATAACCCCATGAGGCAACTACTATCATTATCCCTATTTTCCAGATGAAGGAGCAGGCACAGTGAGGTTAATTAGCTTATTCAAGCTCACATGGCTACTTGAACTTAGATAATCTGTGTTCACTAGCACTTTAAACAACGCGTTCTTAGTGCTTTCTTTTCTTTTCTTTTGATTTGTTTGTCTTAACCTTGATTTTATCATTTAGCCCTATATGGTGTATATCTGAGTTTGTGTTAGATAGCAAGACAGTGGGAAAGTATATTGGGTTCTCCAAATGGGGTTGGCCCATCTTTCTATCTTTTTAAGATACTAAGAATCATTTAAAATTCTCTGTGGAGCCTTCTGCAGCCCTTGAAAGAACTGAAGTCGAATTCTGGAATAATTGTAATTTTGACCTATACCTAGAATATGGTATTCACTGAGTTTGTCTTTATCAAACTGGTGGTTGGTTGGTTCAGATGATCAGAAAGGCAGATCCAAGCAGTCTTGGCAAGTTTATGGGGCTCCAAAGTGTCACTTTAGGGAACGTTGGCCATTGCCTGGAGTCAGGTTGAGCTAGTAGGCTGGCCTGGGCAATACGGGCTTACAAGGACCTGGCTACAAGAGCTGAAGGGAAGCACTAGGAGAATCCAGGTCAAGGGCCCTCTGATTCTTGGATGCCCAGCTGGGGTAGAGTGGTGCTTTGTCACTAGGCCTGTGGTCCAGCACAGTGGGGGCACGATAGTTCAGGAGGTAGAGGTAAGATGGGCCTGAGGAGCTCCCAGACATGTATTTGAGAAGCATAGTGGCCACTGGATCATTCTGCGTAGATCTGTGATTATTTCATAGGGCACAATTCTACATCTGGAAGAAACACGACTCTCAATCTGCTGCTTTCACTCCCTAGCTCCACCATAGTGCTAGTAAGAAAATTTCCTGGCCAATAGGGAACCCCAAAACAATCATGTTTAAAAATATTAATAAAAACTGACATCTACTGAGCTCATAATATGGAACAGGCATGATTATAATGCCTTTCACATGTACCAATTTTCTGAGACAGGTATTGTAATCCTCTTCTGCATTGTACAAGTAGGGCAGGTGAGGCAAAAGATGCTTGTGAAAATTGCCCAAGGTCATACAGCATGTAAAAGGGGTAAGGGTTGGTGGGGAAAGAATTCGATCCGCGAGAATTTGGCTCCAGATGCTGCATATCAAGCTATTCTGCTATATTGCCTTCTTACTATTTTAGTAAAATGAATTTTCTCTCTGGGTTTAAGAGGAGCACTAAATACTAAATTTACTACATTCCTTTTTTTTTTTTTGAGACAGTCTCCTTCTATCACCCAGCCTGGAGTGCAATGGGGGGATCTCGACTCATTGCAACCTCTGCTTCCTGGGTTCAAGTGATTCTCCTGCCTTAGCCTCCCGAGTAGCTGGGATTACAGGTGCCTGCCACCATGCCCAGCTAATTTAGCAGAGACAGTTTCACCAGGTTGTCCAGGCTGGTCTCGAACTTCTGACCACAGGTGATCCACCCACCTCGACCTCCCAAAGTGCTGGGATTATAGGCTTGAGCCACCGCACCCAGCCTATATCTGCTACATTCCTTCGAATAAAATGTCAGTCTCAAAACAGTAGTTGCTTTCAGCCCCACAGATTTGTCTCAGAAGGCTAATTGTACACATTCCTATGTGAGGCTGTCATTTGTCTGAAGGTCTTCAACTTTAGATTTTCTTGGGCTGAGGAAGGGCTTAGGTCTCAGCTTTTAATCCACAGGAGGAGATTTTATTTATCCTGTGGATAATTAATACATATTTTTCATTGCTGCTTCTCTTGTCCAGTTGGGCTTATCTTGCCCATGAAGTTGCCCCTGAAGAACCAAGTCCGACCGTGTATGCTGAGAGATGTCTGGCTACTTCCTGATTGACGGTTCTGGCAAGGTGGCATTGGGCCCTGGCTTTTCCTCTGAAGGTGTCATCACTTATAGGAAAATGTCCCCTGAAGTCCAAGGATCAACGCGGCTGGAACACTGACAAGCTGAACAAAGGAGAGCTGCTTTTCATCAAACCCAGACTTCCAGACTTCCAATAGGGTAGAATAAGCAAGTCAGCAAGTCATCTTCCTTGGAAAAATGATAAAACTAGGTGATACTGTCAACAACAGTCATTTCAGAAATCTAGAAATTGACCAAAGGCAAACAACAAACTGAGAAGCATTTTTTTTTTCATGAAAAACGGCTCTATTTCTGCAAAAATAGTGGTAGTCTATGGCTTCTCACCCAGGACTGCTTCCCTCCCCACCCCAGCTCAGTCAGTACAAAGGTACTGGCAGCATGAGGCAGATTGAACAGACCTGAAGTTTCATCGCTGGAAGAAACTCACTCCAGGTTTGGCAGAGGGTGAGAAACGTACTCCCAGCCATGTTGTCAGGTGACATGGTGATCTTAGGGCAAGTGAATAGGGAAGGCCAATGATTCATTAACCAGAGGTTGCAGTCCTGGTTGGGGAAAGCATCAGAATGGCAGACAAGCTAGAAATTTAGTAGGGATATGCTGGAAATGAGACAACCCCAAAGGGTCTTGACCCCAAAGTTGTCCACACACCTCGGCTGCCTTCTGAGCAGGTATAGGAAGAGACCAGAGAAGACCTAGGCTATCCACACATCCCTGGCTAACCCAGGCTGTAAACCTGCGGAGGAGACATAAAAGGTGGATTGATTGCTAATGGGCACATGGGGGATCTTACTGGGTTGATAGGAACGTTCTGAAATTGGATTGTGGTGATGCTTGCACAACTCTAAATTTATCCCAAATTGCTAAATTTAACACTAAAAAGGGGTGAACTTTAGGGTATATAAATGATACATCAATAAAGTTGCCATAAAGCATTCATATTGTAATAAATGGCTCTAAGAAATATTGTTTTGAAATTTTTCCTTTGGTGTATTATGGCACTCCAAAATCAACTTCTGTCAGAACAATAATTAACTATTTCTGGTAATAGATATTGGTCATCTACAATGATTTCTTCAGTCTTTTATGTCCTGCATAAAAGCTTAGAATGCTTTAAATTTCTAAGACCATCAATAGCCAGGACTCACCTGAAAACTATATATATATTTAAAAGGATGTATGCTCTGGGACACCATATGCCAACATTTGTTGAGCCCACAGTTTGCTACAGAGGTTGGGAGATGTACTATTTAAATCTAACTTCCTCAAGGGTCTCACACTATTACAATAGTAAGCTAAAGAGATAGAAGAAGTTTATATATAAAATCTCAGTACTGGGATGGGCTTGGTAACAAATAAGATGCTGCCACTTACATTTGATAAATTAGAAAATATCTATTGCATTCATTATTGGAGGCTGACCCTTATAAAAACCTTGTGGGTACTGCAAAGACAGGGAAACTGAGGCTCAGAGTAGTTCAGCAACTTGTGTGAGGTCACATGCCTCATGTCAAAGCCCAGACTTAAATGTGTGTGGCTAGGCTGGACATGGTGGCTCACACCTGTAATCCCAGCACCCTGGGAGGCCAAGGTGGAACACACTCCTTGCTTGTGTCCAGGAGTTCAAGACCAGCCTGGACAACATAATGAGATCTCATCTCTACAAAAAATAAAAAATTAGCTGGGTGTGGTGCCACACGCCCCAAGTCCTCAGGAGGCTGAGGCAGGAGGATTGCTTGAAATCAGGAGGTTGAGGCTGCAGTGAGCCGAGATCACGCCACTGCACTCTGCCTGGGTGACAGAGTGAGACCCTGTCTCAAAAAATAAAAATAAAAACAAATAAGTGTGTGTGGCTGATTCTCATGCAAATATTGGTGAAGATCTGGTAGTGATGTAAATTGGTAGAACTTCAACGGGAGATAACTGCAATATCTGTCAAATGAAAATTGTGTATATTCTTTGTTTCAGGAATTTCGCCTCTAAGATGTTTTTAATATAGCAGAAATGGTTATCCATAAAGAATTAGTTCAATAAAGTTTTATCTGTAAAATTGAATGCAATGTAGCCATTAAAAAGGAGGCATATCTGAGTATACTAATATAGAATGGTCTGCAAGGTATGTTAAGTTTTTTACAAAAGCTGTTCCCCACACTTCCTTGTGTTGTTTGAAAAGACATGAAGGCTCAGACAGGCCTTCATTGTGACTTGCCCAGGATGAGTAGCAGGGCTGGAATTCCTACTCAGGAGTCTAGATTTATAGTCTTCCTCTTTGCTTTATCTTATTTCATAGATGCCTCTGTTGCCAGAGCCATGGAAGGGCTTTAAGGAGTGGAAAGACAGGTAATTGGGTTTTCCTTTTTGAAAGACTATGAGGAACAATGTGGAGGATGGACTGGTGTTGACCTAAGTGAAGTTTCGGACTCTGAGTAGGAGGTTTTTATAGCCATCCTTATGAGAATTGATTACTCCACTAGGGCATTGGCCCTAGAACTTCTGAGGAGGAGAAGGGTGTGGATTTACTTAGAAGGCAACAATGACAGGACCTGGTAATGATTATATTTGAGGTGGTACAAGACAAGGAGTCAACAATAAGTCCCAAGTTTCGAACTTGGATACCTGGACAGATGGTAGGGCTGTTTGCTGAACAAGAGGAAAGAGGAGAAAGAGCAGTTTTAGGGGAAACAATCATGGGAATAGATTTGAAGTGTCTTCCAGAAGCAAGTGGAAAATGCCGGCTTAGAATGCAGAAGAGCTCAGGGATGGAGCTAAATACCAGGAAGTCATCATCTGAGGTTGAAAGATTGCTATGAAAGGATCCCTTCTTTTGGGTTCCTTGGCCCCTACCCCTGAGTGTGATTTCCAGGGTTTCTTATTCGAAGGCCATGAGCAGAAACTTCCCACGGCATGTCACCTCATCCAAATGCCACAGAAATGAAAAGTGAAACCACCAGGGACAGACTCAGAAATCAAAACAAAACAAATTCTCCTCTCAGAGGCTTGGTTTCCATTTGCGCCAGTGTAATTAAACAATTCTTTCTTTCTTTTACTTGGAACTCTTCATTTGACCACCAGGAACTTCCCTCTGGCAAGGGCAACAGCCACTCCAAGGACTTACCCCAGAGATTTCAGAGCAGAAGCAACTGCGTTTCCTCTTGAACTGTTATTTCTCTGCCCAGTGAATCTTCTTGACTATCATTCCTCTAACCCTTCATGGGAAATTTGACCTCTGGGCTCTATAACAGATCTCAAATTCATAGTGAAACTGTAGAAGACTCCCATTCATTAAAAATTCCATTCATACTTTGCATGTGAAGTCAAGAAACCACATTTTGGGTTGTAGAGGCAGCCACTCAAAATGATCCTCCTGACCAGTTGTTCCTGTTACAATGTACATTTCCTGTGAATTCCAAGGAATTCATGAATAGTGGAAAAAAGAAGCATTTTCTTATTTCACTTTTTATACAGACACTAAAGCTTTGTTGGGAGGTTACATGGGCATGGGCCAGGGACATTTTCTCAGTGGCAGCTATCAAACTGGGGCTATGATAAAGTATCATGGATGCAGAATTTGTCTGGATTCAAGGTATCTAGAGATTGTTTACTTGCTACAAACAGGATCTAATGCTGACTAGATTGGTGATCTTGGCAAGCCACTTCATCTTTCCAGACTTCATTTTTTTTTTTCTCTAAGTAAAGGAGAAATGGGATCAAGTGGTTACTAAGTTCCCTTCTGGGCCTAAAAATGTTATGATTTTATAAATGACACTAAACTAATTAGACAAATATGTTTTGAGAGCTTATTATGTGCCTGTCACTCTGCTTTGTCCTGGGGAAACTTAGGACAAAGGCCACAGTACATTGCCCTGGTGGGTTACAAGATGATGTGTTCCAGGAGCAACAACGGCCTGAGCTTTCTATTTCTCTCTGTCACGTCCTTAGTTTGCTCAGTGTAAAATGGAATCAAATTCCAACTCTTTATTTCTATCTCCTCCACTCTTGTGGAGGGCAGCAATTTTGTCTCTTTTATTCTTTGCTGTGTCTCCAATACTTGGAAAAATGCCCAAAACATTTTTGGTGATTGATGTACATGGTGCAATGAGGTACAAGTTTGAAGGATACATCTAAAGGTCGTGGAAGAATGAGCTACAGGAATGGTTTTTACACTGCAGTAGGCTTATCTCAGAAGAGTTTACAAAGACTTTCCATGCATGTGTGTGCATGGATAGCTTTGGGGGAATCAATTTCCAGATCCTGAACTTCCACATGAACCATTTCCCAAAGTTGATCTGTCTGAGTGTCCACTGACAGAGTTGTCTTGCCGTCTTCTTTCCCCTCTTAACTTTCTACACTTGCTCTCCTCTCAGTTAAAGAACTAATGAATTTTTTTTTTTTTCTAGTCTTACTGAGATGCATTCTCTCAGGTGGTAAAAAGAAACAGAAGAAACCTTTGGCGGTATAGGTACAGGCTTGGGTCAGTAAATGGCTGTAATGACTGGCTAATAAGTTTTTGCAAGTCAGAAGGTCTCTAATTCTTTGTTGCCAAGAAAATTCAAGTAGAATCTAATGGAGTTTTCAGCTGATAGATCATTAAAAATAATTTTTGATGCATCCAGGTGTCGTGGCTCACACCTGTAATCCCAGCATTTTGGGAGACCAAGGCAGGTGAATCACTTGAGGTCAGGAGTTTGAGACCAGACTGGGCAACACAGGGAAACCTTGTCTCTACAAAAAATACAAAAATTAGCCAGGCATAGTGGCATGCACCTGTGGTCCCAGCTACTTAGAAGGCTGAGGTAGGAGGGTTTTTTTTGTTTTGTTTTGTTTTGTTTTTGAGACTGAGTTTCACTCTTGTTGCCTAGGCTGGAGTGCAGTGGCATGATTTCGGCTCACTGCAACCTCCGCCTCCTGGGTTCAAGCAATTCTCCTGCCTCAGCCTCCTGAGTAGCTGGGATTACAGGCATCTGCCACCATGCGCAGCTAGTTTTTGTATTTTTAGTACAGACGGGGTTTTGCCATGTTGGCCAGGCTGGTCTTGAACCCCTGACCTCAGGTGATCCACTTACCCCAGCCTCCCAAAGTGCTGGGATTACAGGCATGGGCCACTGTGCCCAGCTGTGGGAGTATCTTGAGGCCTAGAGATGGAGATTGCAATGAGCCAAGATCCTGCCACTGCACTCCAGCCTAGGTGACAGACCGAGACTCTGTTGCACAAGAAAAACAACAAGAAAACCCAGTAATTTTTGATAATAGATCACAATGTGATTTTGGTGTATAATTCAAACGAAACTCAAAGAATTGATTGACATTGCCGTAGCAAGACGTTTCCCATTTTCACCTACATATTTATAAAGTTTTCTCAAGGTTTACATCTATAAAAACAAATAATAGAAATGGAATTGATGGAGAATTCTGTCTCAGTCTGTCAATAAATGTTCATCAACACATACATGAGTGAACTGGAAAAGAAAATAGGCTTCTCTTTCAACAAAAGGCACATTTTCAATACAGTTTTCCTATTTATTCTACAATTTTTATCAAAGTTTATAACATGTTATTTTAATCAAGTGATGATTAGTAATTATAATAATAACTCAATATAGAAGAATTTTATTACTTATAACTTTGTGGTCACAGAAAATGTGAAAAAATTTAGGTTGATGTTTATATACATATTCTGGTGCAACAAAGTTTGATAGGATGATCAATAAAACATTTCTAAAAATGAAATAAAATTAAATTAGGACTAAATTCTGAGGGAGAATTAGGAATGGAAATAAATATAAATTCAAGAATAAAGGATAAAAAATTTCCAACAGTTAAATAAGAGCTCATTTATTCATTTTTTTAAAAAATTGGATATAATGGTCAAATTGCTCTGGTTTATATTCCATTGACTATATTTAAAAGATACATTATATTGGATATATCAGATATCTTTAAAAATTTTCATATTGAGAGTGATCTGGAAATATTTTTGCAGTTCTTTAAACATATGATAAATATTTTGAGATCAACGTAGAAATATGTGAGTATTACGTGGCTCTTTTTTTTTTTTTTTTTTTTTGAGACAGCGTCCAGCAGCTGTGTCACCCAGGTTGCAGTGCAGTGGCATGATCATCGCTGCCTGCAGCCACAAACTCCTGGGCTCAAGCGATCCTCCTGTGTTAGCCTCCTAACATATGGCTTTAAACATTTTTCTTTTTTCTTTTTTTTTTTTTGAGACCGCCTCTCACTCTGTTGCCCATGCTGGAGTGCAGTGGCATGATGTCAGCTCACTGCAACCTCTGCCTCCCAGGTTCAAGCGATTCTCCTGCTTCAGCCACGCAAGGTGCTGGGACTACAGGCACATTCCACCAAGCCTGGCTAATTTTTGTATGTTTAGTAGACATGGGGTTTCACCATGTTGGCCAGGCTGGCCGCGAACTCTTGGCCTCAAGTGATCCTCCCACGTCGGCCTCCCAAAGTGCTGAGATTACAGGCATGAGCCATCGTGCCCGGCGGGCTTTAAACATTTTTCTGGGGGCTTTGCAAGCAGCAAAGCTTAAAGACCATCAGGCTAATAGTATAAGTGCAGAATTCTAATCCTGACCCAATTGTCGAGCCCTGGGAAATGCCCTTCTTAACCCCTCTGCATCCATTTCTCTTTCTGTAAAATAAAAATCACACCTCCTTGCTTTTCCTTATTCTTAGGAAACTTCTGAGATCATAAGAGATAATGAAATAATGTGAAAAGGTCTAAATTATTTCCTGGGGGCAAGTTGAACACCTCTGGGAAATTGCAATAACTTTTTCAGGCCAACAGGATACTGGTTAGTTCCTCAAAGAGTGTAAATAAAAGGTATTCTTATTACTACTTCTACTTTACCACTTCCCATGTTCCCCAGCTTTGATTCAGCCATTGGCCATCCAACCTTGTAGAGTTAGTCTTTGCATCTCTGTGCCATAAGGTTAGCAAGAAGGAATCTAACTCTATTTCAGGGCTAAGTCCAAGATTCTACCCTGATGTTCAGTAAGTTAAACCACAGACATATGCAACAGGAAAGCCAAAAAGCCTAAACTCCCTTCCTAAACGGCAGTGGGAGCACATATTTCTTAGCACAGAAAATACTGATAGAAGTTCTGCATATTGCCACCTATTCAGATAACCGGGAATGGTCAGCCCATACCACATGGACCTTTTTCAGCTTGCGAGGCCATCTGTCATCTGTCTTGTACTCAATCCCTTTCCTCTTAAAAAGATGCTTATAATTTTGTAAATAATTAATGGACAGTTATAACTTGAGCCTGTCATTTCAGTTTATAAAGCATATTAGATTCTGATATCTAGCAGGCTTAATATGCTTCAGAACTGGCTCTGTTAGAGACCTTATTTGAACACTGAATCTCAAGTGGGGGCTTTTAAGACACTTGCTGTCTTGAAAAGACATGGAGTTTTAAGTTGTTGCATAAGGTCTAAGAACTGGTGGAGAAACAGATTGGTGAGGAACTGCGTGGGTAGTGAGAAGCTAGGAGTAGGATTTCTCTATGAGATGGTATTGAACACTTATTCATTCGCCTCTTCAACATGTTTATGAGTGTTTATTTACGTCCTATTAAGTACCATTTTCTGGGCTGGGCATGAAGAAACACAGATAAATGACCTTCCCTGCCCTCAGGGGGTTTATAGCAAACAGGATAATGACACGATCAGCCAAATAATTTACAATGATAATCAGAGAAACTTGACTATTATTGGTATTGACATCTGAAAGGAATAGCTCCCTCAGTGCTCATAAAGTTGCCATTGTGTAATGTAGTAAATATCAGTCTGTCAGTAAACATAACAATGAATTTTGCGGGGCTCTTTCTTAAAAGGATTTTCAGTGTTGAACAATGTCATATAGATAAAACATTGGTTAATAGAAGTAATGTGTTTTATATAATAAATCCAGATATTTTGAAATCTTAGAAAAACTAGGTCAGCCTAGGCCAGACAAGTTGTCAGTATTTACTTAGCAGTGAATCCCTTTAGTCGGGGCATTTGTTCCTCATCACTCCTTGTAGTCTTGCACTCAGCTTGCTTCAGTTATGTGTTTGTCTTATCAGTCTGTCCCCTATATGCATTTATATTTGTGACCCATGGAAAGATGTGCATGACCAGGGTCTGTCTGGCTCTTTCCCTCTCTACACTTTTCAGCTTCCATATATGTTAGTGCACAGTGATTTCTTTTCCTCTTCCCAGTTGCCTCTGACAGCAGTTTTCTCAAATATTTATCCAATTCTCTTTCAGTCTTCTTTGAGGAAGGAGTGCTCACATTCACTCTTCTGCTCTTGGCTTCAGAACCTGGAAGGTAAAGTCACTGACTTCCTGAAAACCCAGCAGCTCCACCTGCAGTGGGGTGTAAGGTCTGTATTTATGGATGACTTGCATGACTGGCCTGGAAACTGATGCCAAAGGAATTCCCATGAAAATGCTTTTGTCTTGAGCCAAGGAGCCTGGGGTAAATTTGAGTAAAGAATGACCATGACTACTTGTTTCAGAAATTGTAAGTAGCCCCAAGATTTGGCTTTCATTTTCTGGTGTGATGTGAAAGAAATGTTGCTTGCCCAGTTAATTGGTAGTAGAGGAAAATCCACGCAAGCACCTGAAATGAGAGTCATTTGTATGTGAACTTCCTACTTTCTTTAAAATTCAGAATTCTCAGAAGGACAAGTGAGTGCATTTGGCCCCAGCTAGCAAGTGCCGATGCTCTAAAAGCATCATGTGAAGTCAGGTCAATTGGGATGTTTTACAGGAGCAGTTTACTATCTCTAAAACAACTCTTTGATGATTTTACAGCCAAGAATTCTTGACAATGAGCAGAATTTAGGAAGTGATACACATGTGTGTACTTTTAAAAGAAGGAAGTGGGCTTTTGACTTTTTATTTCAGTGGATTGGAGAGGGCATTATTAATACAATATTGGCACACTGTCTGTCTATGTAAATTAGTGGACTGAACTGAAAGAAATGATAGATTTTGCATGTTCTCACTCATATGTGGCAGCTAAAAATTTAAAACATTGAATTTATAGAGATAGAGTAGAATGAGGTTACCAGAGGCTGGGAAGGGTAATGGGGAGTGGGGGACAAAGTGAGGATGGCTGATGGGTACAAAAACATGGTTAGAATGAATAAGATCTAGTATGCGGTAGCACAATAGGGTGACTACAATAAACAATAATCTATTGTTTATTTTTAAATAATTAAGAGTGGAGTTGGAATGTTCCTAACACAAAGAAATGATAAATGCTTGAGGTGATGGATACCCCAATTACCCTGGTTTGATCATTACATATTAAATGCCATACAAAATCATTACATATATCTCATAAAGATATACAACTATTATGTACTTATAATAATTAAAATAAAAATAAATAAGAAGGAAGTAAGAATGAGAGCGAGAAGACCGAAAATACAATTTAGATTCAAAACCAAGATGAATTAGCTAGGACTCTTTCTTGTAAGGAGCAAATGAACAACACATTTCAAATGTGGCCAAAAAAGTATAATTCAAAACTTTTCGTGTTTTATTGTTTATTGTTGGCTGTGCCCCTTCCCTCCAAACCACATTCATTTATTTATACTTTTTGAGTTATTCTTGCTTACATGTTTGTGGGAAGGTAGCCCCCCAGATCAGCTTGGGAAGTAAGGGAACCTAAAAAGAAGTTTGTAGGTTGGGCTCAGCGGCTTATGCCTATAATCCCAGCACTTTGGGAGGTTGAGGCAGGAGGATCGCTTGAAGCCTGGATATCAGCCTTGGCTACAAAGTGAGACCTAACTCTACAAAAAATTAAGAAAAAACTTAGCCAAGCATAGTGGCATGTGCCTATAGTCCTGGCTACCTGGGAGGCTGAGGCAAGAGAATTACTCAAGCCCAGGAGTTCGAAGCTGCAGTGAGCCGTGATTATACCACTGCATTCCAGCCTAGGTGACAGAGCAAGACACTGTATCTTAAAAAAAAAAAAAAAAAAGTTTTTATATATTCACGCATTGCCCCCCGATTCATTAAATCTCAGGTATTTAGCCCCTTCAAAGCTGCCGCTGACAAATGCCCTGTAAGCCTTAGCACACATGGGGTGGGCCTGGCTCTGAGCTTCACTGGGTCCCACTGTAGTGCCTGAAGAATGTCGTCACAGGAAACTGCAGATTGGTGACAGACAGGCCTGGCAGTGGCTCTAGTTTTTACTCTCATAGAAGCAAAACCCCCAGGCACTTTTTTGGCTAATGGGTTCAAGGCACCAAAATGCATTTGGAGGTGTTGGCCGTGGCAAGGCCTGCAGTGGCGCTGCCAAGGTCTGAAGATGCGGTCCCGGGTCCCCTGGCCTCTCACTGAGCAGCTATCCCATTCCCCAGTCCTCATGTTCAGCCAGGTTTCCTCTCCTGCTCTTATGCTGTCATCCTGAAGGCCCAGCACTCTCACTTGCAGTGTGGTGAGACTGGTTTGCAAACTCCAAAAAGCCCCATGTCTATCTTACTCCCACTCTTAGTTTAGCCAGAACTGCAGGGAGACAGATTTATTACTCCCATACAAACATTCCCCCACCTAATTATTCTTCCTGAGGCATTCATTACTTTCCCCAAAAAATTACTTAGAGCACCCGCCTGGTGTTCTATTCTCAATCTGATTTGCATCAGAGACAATGACACATTCTCAAATCAGCCTTCTGAGCAGCAGGGACAGGAGTCCTTCACTTTGATGGAAGGAGGAAGTGGATGCTTTGTGAGAAATAGTAAAGCCCTTTCTCCCCAGTGCCTGTAAAATTCAACATCATTTTCACCTTGAACCCTCACATCGAAATTGCTCTCAAGGTGAAGTATGGATCCCTGGCTGACTTTCACATGCCCTTTCTAAACCTGGGGATGTTATGTGACCTAAAAAGCTCCTGCACAAAGTGAGATGACACGTCATTACAGACTGTAATTTCTACTGAGAACTAACACACATCTGGAAGGAAGTAACTTTATGAGGCAGAAAATTAAAGCACTCACTTCCAGCCTTGCCTATGCTTTACCACAGTCAGGATATACACCACTATTTTCTGAAAAGCCAAAAAAGCAAATAAGGTATTGATTGAATATAAAAGAAAAGAGAATCTGGTAGTAAATAATAAACAAGAAAGTCTGAATGCCTAGTCTGGAGGGTGAAAATAAAATCACTTTCCTCATAAGTATCACTTTACTACCTTGTACTCTTGTACTGGGGTGCAGGGAAGTGGATTCAGTCGTTTTTAAAACAAGGACTGTGTTACAACCGTAGGCAGAACATTGTTCTAGAACCGAGAAATGTACAGAAAGAAATTTGCTACAAAAAAGAATTTCTTATGATCAATTAGTCTTGGTGAATCATTTCTTACCAAAGCTACCAAATGAAATGGCTTTAGGATACTCACTCAGAAATTAAAAGGACATTTTCATTTTGCACAGCCAGGCCATTAATTCATGAATTATTTAATATAATGTTAATTTATACTGACAACTGACTATAAGCCTCAATTAAAATATCCTGAAAAACTCATTACCCATCAACCTATCTCATAATGAATGTGTCATATCCTATTTAGAAAAAATAAATGAACACCAGTGCAAATGGTAATTGTATATTGTATTTTGTGAGCATCAGAATTCAGCTGGGGTGGCAATAATCAAAGTGTGTCTTAAAGATCATAGAAACCTAAGACTTTTCCAGCTAGACACCAAATAGGTCTCCTGTTGTCACTTAACAATATTTGTGTTTCTGGCATCATCATAAATTCCATATTCTTGTTTCTGGCATGAATTGTTTGTTCATGACAAATCTCATTTTGATCAACTTCTGATTTCTGTCCTAATGGCTAAAGGAAAAGATGGAGCAGGGGAAAAGATTTAAACTAAACCGAAGAGGTCCGCTAACTGACAAAAGGGTCAATCTCTGACCTAGAGATGATTTTCTATAGAAAAGAAGCAGTGTAACGTGGTGGTTAAGAGCACAAGGTTTGTCTAACTGGGTCTGAGTTTCAGCTCTTTCTTAAACGATTATGGCTGTTCTCGTTAAGGACTTGCATTACTTAGTGTAATGCTAGCTGTTGTAACAGATTCAATGCAGTATAAAGGCACACATGTAATCATAGTTTATTTTTCACTTTTTTTTTTTTTTTCCAATTTGAGGTGAATCCTATTGGATGGCAGGTAACTCTCTCCATGCAGTTTTTCCAGATGGAAAAACCCAGATTTTTTCCATCTGGTGGCTCTGCATCCCTCTAGGTTCTTGTGATTATAGCTGGTACAAGGAGAAAGAGAATGGAGAGGGCAAGCCCTTTCTTCCAAGCCTTGGCTAGAATTAAGGCACATCACATCCACTGACATTCCATTGGTAAAAATGTGTCATGGGATCACATCTAGGGCCAAGGGGCAGAGGGCTGGGAATGTCTCTGTCTCTCTAGCCATTTCCCAATAACAATTCCAAAACTATAAACATGGTGGAAAGGTATGAATTTTAGCAGATTGGTAGCTAAAAGGGCTGTTTATCAGAGATGACAAATTCTGAGGAAGGAAATTTTTCAGATCTTAGATTAGATTTGAGGGTAACTGAGGGATTAAAAAAAAAAATCAACCAGTCATGGAGGATTAAACTGGAGAACAGTGAGATTAAATCTGAAGGAAAGTCAGTCCCAGGGGCTCATCCCTAGGCTAAGAGGAGAGGCGTCATACATCAGAAGAGTAGAGTGACGTCAGTTAACAGAGGCGTCAAAAGGCAGAGTCCTAATAATTAGAGCTTCTCATTCGGCCAGTCTTCAAGGGAGGACTGTCTGCTTGGTTCTGTGCTGGGGGCTACAGTTACAAGGGTGGCTGAAGTTTGCCTCTACCCTTAAAGAGGAAATAGAGAAAAATCTGTACTCAGGAGGTAGAGGAGAGCTTTTGGAGGCTAAAAGCGTGTGTGTGTGTGTGTGTGTGTGTGTGTGAGAGAGAGAGAGAGAGAGAGAGGCGCTCTAGTTGAATCTTGGAAGATGAGAATGTGTTGGTGTGGTCAAATTTCATTGCAAGGAATCAAACTTCTCTGCAATTGCCCCTCCTGGTCTTCCCTACCTTAATTAGCTCTCTGTACTCTGAAGTATTTAAGCAGTACCAAGGAATGGTTAAAGAAAAAGTGAGGTAATCACAGAAAAAAAGGTAAAAATAGATGTTAAGTACAAGCATAATTATTGGATCACTGTTTCTGGTGGCAGAAATCTGAAAAGATATAAGGTATGTTCCACCAACACTGGGGATTACTACAAAGGTATTAAAAAGAATGACTTTGGGCCGGTCACGGTGGCTCATGCCTGTAATCTCAGCACTTTGGGAGGCCAAGGTGGGCAGATTACCTACGGTCAGGAGTTCAAGACCAGCCTGGCTAACATGGTGAAACCCCATCTCTACTAAAAATACAAAATTAGCCAGGTGTGGTGGTACACACCTGTAATCCCAGCCACTCGGGAGATTGAGGCAGGAGAATTGCTTGAACCTGGGAGGTGGAGGTTGCACTAAGCTGAGATTGTGCCACTGCACTCCAGCCTAGGCAACACAGCGAGACTCTGGCTCAAAAAAAAAAAAAAAAAAAGAAAAAAGAAAAAAGAAAAAAGAAAAAAAGAAAACAGTAACTTTGATCTGTATGTCCTGACCTGGAAGGATGTCTATGGATAAAGCAAGCTACAGAGATCCTACCTTTGTAAAGACAAATGGAAATATAAAACCCCATGCGTGTGTATCTATATAAGCATAGAGAAATGTGTTAGAATGCATTCCAAGTTTTTGCACTGGTATTTGGAGGAGGGAGTGGGACTTGCAATTATTAACCTTTCCCTTAAGCATCACTGTTTTGTAAGTTAATAATTAATAAACAGGAAACAAAGCTACAAGGATGCCTTAAATCTCAGAAACTGGTAAAATTCAGAATGTTCCCACCACCTGAGCTCTGATCATTTACTTTTTATTCAACATTTATTTATTCAGTATTTCCTGGGTGTCAGGTACCTTCATAAACATTATTCAGTCTTTATAATAATCTGAGGAGATAGTATTTACAGGTGATGCGATAAGACACAGACAGCTTTAGGAACTTGCTCAGGGTCAAATCCGTGGGAAGATGGAGTCAGCATTTGTGGTCAGTCCCTTCTGGCCTCAGAACCTGCACACTCTCATCTATGCCTCACTCTCTAAAAATGGGGAAGAGAAGCAGAACTTGATTTTTGAGGTTGGTTAGTCTAGCATTCTAAGCCGGTAAAGGTCCTAGTTTACATGTGGAAGGATGATCTAGAGCAGGTAAGAATCCTGTTGGATATAATCCCAGTCCTTGCTGATAAGCGAAAGCAAAATTACTGGAAAGACTCAATCTCAAAAGAATCCCCTTAGAGAGTGACATTTCTACCATGGGCAGAGAAGGCTGAAAGGAGCACCAGTAAATTGAATGTAATTCTCCTCTGAGTATCTCAAGGCATGGTGGGAAGAACAATTGTATTATCAGCTAGGCTTTGACCCAGAGGTATTCTGAGAGGCCCTCTGTGGGTATAATCTCATTTTCTCTCTTTTCTTCTCCAGTTGGGAGCTATTCGGTTATGATTATGGGCTTCAAACAATTAGAAGAACTTAGAAGCCATGAATTTCTTTACAACATGCATTTCTAGCCAGAGATTGCATGGCTTAAGACACAGAGAAAATGCATTTCTAAATTTTTACTGGAACTGGCAGTTCTGGCAAGGATTTTAAAATGTAAGTCTTTTGTGGTGGGCTAAGTTTTAGCCCCAGGGCTCCAGGTTGTGAGTGCCACCACAGGAGGTTCAGAAGGCCACACTACCTTCTCTTGCTTGGACACAGGCATTTTCCATAGCATTCTTTCCAGCTCTGCTCTCCCCACAGATTGCAAACTAATAGGAATATAATATTTTTTAATTAGAAAAAAACTAGATACTTAGAAAACATGGTTTAACAAAGCTAAAGAAAAGAAGAAAGTGGAAGTCAATGGTTCTCAACATGAGAATCTTCTGGAGACCTTTAAATGCCTCAGTGCCCAGGCTATACCCCAGACCATTTAAGTCAGTCCATGGGGGCGGGACCCAGGCACCAGTGGTTTCTAAGGTTCTCCAGGTGGTTCCACTGTGCAGCTAAAGACGAGAGCCACTGGCTCACTGACCAACATTCTCACCCAGTAGAAGCAGCAACGACGGTCCAGCAGCTGTGCTTGGATTCACAGGGCTGGGATCACCCCAGGAGATCCCTGACAGCTGGTGTGGGAATTCAGGGCCCAGTCAGAGACCTTTGGGCAGCCTAGGGCCCCACTCTTAAGCTCAGTAGCGAGCAGCAACCTGTCCTCCTCAACAGCCAACTCACAAAAACCAAAATAGATTTATGAACTGTGTTCTTTTTCTATTCTAAATGGAAATAACTTGTTTGAGGCCCATAAAAAATGACTAGTGTTACAATTTAAGATTACCTATTTTGCGAAACAGAAGGCTGTCTAGGAACATTGGCAAATCTTTTTAATTCCTTACAATACTTAGGATCTGAGTATTTTTGAGAAAGGAAAATGGAGACAGTTGTCTAAAGTTCTATCTTCAGATTACATCATGGACCTTGGAGTGAAACCAGGTGGTCCGTGGGTGGTTCTGGAATGTTGAATTGTTCATCTTTGCTTTAGTTTATGGGTCCCTAATCGCTACATGAATATTAGCTAATTAAATCTATTTTCTGAAGCTCTCCACTTATTAAGAAACAGTCTGTAACTGCTTTAGACTTCGAATCTTCTTTCATGAGACCAACAGAATGGTTAAAAATTTGAAAATAGCAACAACGGGCCTTGGAGAAAGAGTTCACGTGGTGAATTTAGTAAATGGAGTTTGATACAGTCATAGTGCCCTAACAAGACCAGCAGCTATTAAATACTAACGTGCTACAATTCCAGATGGATCACTTAAGCAATAACAGAAGTGCAGGCTCTGATGCTACTGACCTTTGGTATTCTTCGGATCACTCTCTCACACACACATACTCACAGACACGCACTCACACTCATAATTTTCTGGGCAATTTGCCACCTTGTGTGTCCTCTAGAGCAATTAGTTTTTTCACTGACAAAAGTTTCCTGGTGGGGAATTTAGTTGGAGAGGGGTTAAGCCATTATAAAGCTTGCTAGTGAGCAAAAAGACATATCATATGAAACAAAGTTTTAATTTTTATTTTACATATTTATACATAAAACTTTCAAGGAACCCTCTGAATCCAACAGAATGTTAATAGCACATCTAAAAAGGAACTTCAGGTAGTCAACATTCACAAAATGTTGAAAACTGAGTAAAATATACATATTACGGAGAGCTACAACTTCACTACGAGGCAGGCATGTATTTTTTGACTTGTATAGCACCGTCATTTACAGTTCTTCTTTAAAACTACAGTGAAGAATGAAAAGTAGTCAATGGGAAAATACTGTTCCAACTTAAAATCTCTAAACAAATAAAAATAAAGTTAAAACTACTCTCTTTTATTAACCGTGATTTGTGGTGGTGTCAGTACTGTACATTTTTTTGTAACAATATTTTATTAAAATGCCTGATATTAAGTGGCACAAGTAAAAAATTAAAATAAATTAAGAAGCAAAGGCCAATCACTGGACATTAAGCTTCAGACATTATCAATGACTAACACTGATATTTGTTTGTTTCTGCACCACCTTTAGCAACAGCATTTTTACAACCACAGAAGCAAAATAAATTCTAGCTTGTTCTCTGGTTGAATGGCTTCTTTTCACTTTGCAGGCATTTTCTCTGCCATGTGCTTCTGCTGACTTTCAGCATGTCTGTAAAATAATTAATACAATTATTTAGCATTATGTAGAAAGATCCAAACTGCTTTTCAATCAATAGCTACAGCATCCTGCAAACTGAAGCTCAGAGTTACTGACAGTGAAATAGATGAGAATCAAGAAAAAGTACGTTATTCAAACTCTTTGAACTCTGATTTGAACTCCTTAATTTTTACATTTTGTGTATGATTCCTTTTATTTAGTAAGCCACTGGATGAACCTGAGACTTATAGACATTACTACTTTTAAGAAGAAAAGTTATGTTTGAAAATGAAAAGAAATAAACATCTGGGATACTTTACCAACAAATATTAAATATGTCTTCCACAGGTCCTGATACTGGGGATTTGACGGTAAGCAAGAAAATGAGGTCTTTGTTCTCATGGGGAATATGTTCCAATGGAGAGAGACAGGAAAGGAATAAATAGCAAACAAGGAAATAACAGATGGAAATAAGCATGAAGCCAAAAGTCGAAACAAGGTGTTCTGATGAGAGTAACTGAGTGACTACTTATATCTAAGGACACATGCAGACACAGACCTAGATATTAACTAAGACTCCTGACAGAAACTTGGAGCCAAAAATCTAATTCACTCCTGCAAAAGCCAATGTCTAACAAATGGCAGGTCTTCGTGGATGTAAAGATATTCCATGTTTGCATGTTTTTTCCCCCAATTAATCCTAAGGGCATGGTCTTGGCAGTGAGGATAGGGTGAGTCTTCTTATTTACCAAGCTCTATTATGGGCCAGGTCTGGTGGCTCACGCCTATAATTCCAGCACCCTGGGAGGCGAGGCTGGTGGATCACGCGAGGTCAGGAGTTTGAGACCAGCCTGACCAACATGGCAAAACCCTGTCTTTACTGAAAATACAAAAATTAGCTGGGCATGGTGGTGTGTGCCTGTAATCCCAGCTATTCAGGAGGCTGAGGCAGGAAAATTGCTTGAACTCGGGAGGCCGTGGTTCCAGTGAGCCGAGACCGTGCCATTGCACTCCAGCCTGGGTGACAAGAGTGAAACTCCGTCTCAAAAAACAAACAAACAAAACCAAAACAAGCTTTATTATGACCTGTGAACCCAAAAATAGGCCAGTGAAGCAGCTAGACAGTGGGACAGAGTTAGACAGTGGGGCAGAGGGGGAGGAGTGTGACCAAGCTGTTTACATCACTTGAATGGTCACTTCTCAGAGAACGATGGGGTTTGAAGGCTGCAAAAGACAATGGTTTTAAAGGACGATTTTAGGAAATGATAAATTTGGCAAGAGAAAAACATCTAGGGCTGTGGTTTTCAGCTATAATCAAAGGTTTAGGCACAGTTTGTGTGCTGCCTGGACTTCAGTAGTCAGTGATGTCAAGTTGAACTCACTGGTTTTATGCAGAGTGTGTCATATCAGGGAAGACAAACTATAAATACTTTCAGAAACAGGGGAGTGACAACAGTGTCCTTGCCACACTCAGCAGCCCATCAATAAATGGCACTATTCAACTAACATTAAAGGTACTCAGGAAAAAGTACCTTATCAATAGCTCTCCATTCCTTAAAAAATCTGTCCCCTTTAGCAGAACATCTCATGGCCCTGTTGATGTGTAACAAGAATCAAATATTTTCATAACTAACTCATATGCCTCACTTAAGCAAATCCAGATCAAGATATTTTGATGCCTAGTGAACTTGATTCCACTGTAGCTAATTACATTACAGTTCTCACAGCAATTTTTAAATATACTACTCTGTACATGTACATGCACACACACTCCTGTGTACATGCACACACATACATCAAAATGTTTTCCAAGAAGGAAAGCAGAACAGATGGCACACAACTTCAGAAAATATTGAAAATTGGGTAATTTTTTGAGACATAAATAAAATAGTGAATTTCATTAAAATTTTAAACAAAGGAGGGAAAGAGTTTCAGTCCATAAAACTAAAAGGTTCTTATCAGCAAGTTATATAAGAGTCCCTATTAGGATTTGTTTCACTGAAGCCCCACCAAAACTCTTTTTTTTTTTAATCAACAATTGCTATTGAGGGCTTACTATGTGCCCAGCAGGCCCTGTGCTAGGCTCTGGGGACGCAGTAATGAATGAAAATGACCTCACCTCTGTTTTCAGGGAATTCATAGTCAGGTGGGGAGAGACAGCAAAGGAAACACAGTGCCATAAGGCTCCACATGACAGAGATGAGATGCTGTTAGGAACACTGAGGAGAAGGTCTTAATACAGTCTTATGATCAAAAGCAGGTCATATAATTGCTGGTGCTGGCCGGGCGTGGTGGCTCACGCCTGTAATCCCAGCACTTTGGGAGGCCGAGGTGGGCGGATCACAAGGTCAGGAGATCGAGACCATGGTGAAACCCCGTCTCTACTAAAAATAGAAAAAATTAGCCGGGCGCAGGGGCGGGCGCCTGTAGTCCCAGCTACTCGGGAGGCTGAGGCAGGAGAATGGCGTGAACCCGGGAGGCGGAGCTTGCAGTGAGCCGAGATTGCGCCACTGCACTCCAGCCTGGGCGACAGAGCGAGACTCCGTCTCAAAAAAAAAAAAAAAAAAAAAAAAAAAAAAAAAATAATAATTGCTGGTGCTGTTTTGTAGACCCACCACATGGCTGTTCATGTGCTGGAAACATGCCAGCATGGAATGACCCTGACATGCCAGGGTCAACTCCCCTGGGAATAGTCCTGATTTACATGGAGGTGTAATAAGTTTAATGCACTGATAATCCATACGAGAGGAGAATGAATGCTAAAGAGCCAAGTGTTTGGAGGTCAGGGAGGGCTTCTCCAAAGAAGCATCATCCAAACCTGTGGTTCTCAAATTTGGCTATGCATGAGAATTATCTAGGAGCTTTAAAAAAATTCTCATGCCCAGGCTAGCCCACAAGAATAATTAAATAAGAATATCTGGGGTAGGATCCAGGCATCACTATTTCATAAGCCTCCCCACATGGTTGTGTTGTGCAACCCAAATTGAGAACTACTGATGAATGGACATCTGGAATAGTAGGAGTTCTATAGGTAAAGGGAAGAGGTGGATCACATGTCCCAGCAGGACCCACAGCTACTCCTTCCGCCTTCTGAGATCTGGCTGTAGGACTCTGGGGCTGCTGCCTTTAGGGATGTTTAAGTATCCTCAGGTCCCTCCAATGAGGAAAGTTACTTTTCTGCAGCCAGGAGCAGATGTAGAAGCTTCTTCTCACCAAGAGAAAGGCTAGGCAAGGACATCATGCCCCTGGGGCCTATGGTAGGACTGCCCCAATTCAAAGGATGCCACAACACCTTTAAATTAGTGACTCCTCTCCTTTTAACTCCATGGTTTTGCCTGCCCTGTTTCCGATGGTCACACCATCTGAAAGTTATAAAAACATACGCTGCAAACCTAAGTATTAGCCTAACACTTAGAAGAGGCGGGGACTCTCACCATCCTCCTTGCCAAAAAGAAATGCCAATACTATTTTGAGAAACAGAGAAAAGATCTCTGCTGTCACAGGTAAATCATAGTTTGCAAGACTTTATATATTTTTCAAAAAAAATGTAGGTCCTGATTGTATATTTCACCATTGATTTCCCATAATCTTAACACCTGCATGCAAACTTCTTGAACTAACAAAAAAGGGATGTTTTATAATTGCTGGTGGTGTAGTGCCTGAATACATCTTTAGATGGCAATAATATTATTTGAGTGTTATTGTGATATTTCAGATGCAGGCAAATACGTTCAAAGAGTATGAGAAGGCTTACTGTTTTGTTTTGTTTTTGGCTAGGGATAAGGCAATATAATACGTAAAACATACAAAACAGTGCTGCTCGTAACTCTTAAAAAAGAAAGCTTAAACATATTTTTCCAGCATTTTGCTACTAAAACCATTTTTTGTATCATTGCATCACTAGACAATTATTTTACCCAGCATTACACATTGAGATGAGGTCCTATGGTAGGTGCTGGGAGCATTATTACCACTACATATGTTTTCAAGCTTCTCTGGGATTGTTGTAGATCATGTGGTTAACTCCTTACATCATTGTGACAAGAGGTGTTCCTTCTTTGCAGAGCCTTCTACTCTCTAAATACTATTTCTGGGATTAACAGCAATTACTCTCTCTTGGTTTAAAGATTCCATATGGACCGTCTCAGAAAAGATGCCATAGTAAATATGTGCTCATAGGAATGTTTACAGCATTCCATGTACTTTATATGCTTACAGTGATATGCTTTACTGCAAGGAAATCTGCAAAGAAATGCAAAATTTTGACCAGCATTAGCCTAGTTTCCTTGTCCCTTAGGAAGGGAAGCATTCTTTTGACCTCTTTAGAAAGAGGAAGTTGGAGCAAAGCCCAGCTAAAAACTCAAGTCCTGGAGTTTCCCCACGGTGAGAACAATCTGGTGGCACTGTGGCTGCAGAGATGCCAGTGTCCCTGCCTTCTGGGCATGGCAGAGGCGATCAAGAACTGGATCATATAAGAGCTTGTGCTTTGGAGAACTCGTCACATGGATGCTTGTCTGGAAACATGCCAACATGACACGGCTTATGCCCAGCTTCCCAGGGGACGGCCCTTCAAGGTAAAGTCCTCCAAGACCAGAACTACTGACCTGATTTAGGTGGAGATGTGAGAAGTAATGCACTGACAATTCGTCACAAGTGGGTTGTTACCAGACGGTTGCTAACAAGCACGCATTTGGTAGGGACAATGGAATTCTGCTTCTCCTCCATCTGAACAGCTGGCACCAGCAAAGGCAAGGTGAGTTATTCATGGAAGTAGAGGAAGAAGTTCTCTAGAACTAGTTTTTGCCTAATGCTTAGATTTCAGACCACCCTGGGCTTCATTTCTTCTTTGGCAAGAGTGAAGCCACACTGACCTGGTCAAGTCTTCGATGTCCACCAGCATGGCATCCTGCTCTGTGTGCAACTCATCTCGGATGAGAAGCAGCTGGACCAACTCTTCATTCAAGCCTGTGGCAAATAAAAGAGCATTTAAAAACAGATAAAACGGCCTCCAAGTCAGAATGTGTAACTATTTACAAACCAGTATACCCACAAACAGCTACACATAATAGGAAAGATATTTTTGTAAAAGGTTAGACTTCTTATGTTGCAGAAACATGTCTAATTTGCATAATTATAGAGGTGTGGGAAGAAAAGGAGTCAAGTAGGAACTATTTCCAATTACCTTCATATTAAGGTGGGAAAATAAATGTTAGCTGTTAGGAGACTAGCTTGTTAGAAAAAGCAGGTTTTGTTTTGAAGAAATGTGAACAACAAAGCCTGGAGCACATTAAGTTTTCCATCCTTCAGCTTCAGGACTCTCCCCTCACACTGACAGTCAGGAGGGCCTTGAGGCCTGACTACTACATCAGATGCCGGCTGAAAGGAAGGTATGCCAGGCGTGCTCAAAGCCTTCACACGGCCCTAGGAAAGGAGAAGCCCTAGGTGCAGGTTGTTTTAGGAGAAAGTATTATCTGAAGATATTGGAAAGTCAGATTTGTAATATAGTTAGATATGTAAGACCTGAAGAAATAACCCCTGAAATTTCTAAACAACAGGGTGCCAAGGAAAATATTACTTAAGACTTACTCTTTCTTTTCTTATCTTCTTTCTTTCCTTTCCTTTTCTTTTTTTTCTTTTCTTTTTTCTTTTCTTTCCTTCCTTCCTTCCTTCCTTCCTTCCTTCCTTCCTTCCTTCCTTCCTTCCTTCCTTCCTTCCTTCCTTCCTTCCTTTCCTTCCTTTCCTTCCTTCCTCTTTCTTTCTCTTTCTTTCTTTCTTTCTTTCTTTCTTTCTTTCTTTCTTTCTTTCTTTCTTTCTTTCTTTCTTTCTTTTCTTTCTTTCTTTCTTTTTCTTTCTTCTTTCTTTCTTTCCTTTCTCTCTCTCTTTCCCTCCCTCCCCTCCTCCCTCCCTCCTTCCTTCCTCCTTCCTTCCTTCCTTCCTTCCTTCCTTCCTTCCTTCCTTCCTTCCTTCCTTCCTTCCTTCCTTCCTTCCTTCGTTCTCTTTCTCTCCTCTCTTTCTCTCTCCCTCTCTCTTTCTCTCTTTCTTTCTGTTTGAAATGGAGTCTCACTGTGCCGGCTAGGCCGGAGTGCAGTGGCGCGACCTCAGCTCATTGCAACCTCCACCTCTCTCTCTCTCTCTCTCTCTCTTTCTTTTTGAAATGGAGTCTCACTCTGCCGCCCAGGCTGGAGTGCAGTGGCGCGATCTTGGCTCATTGCAACCTCCACCTCTCTCTCTTTCCTTCTTTCCTTCCTTCCTTCCTTCCTTCCTTCCTTCCTTCCTTCCTTCAAAGACAGGGTTTTGCCTTGTTAGCCAGGATGGTCTTGATCTCCTGACCTCGTGACTTGTCCGCCTCGGTCTCCCAAAGTGCTGGGATTACAGGTGTGAGCCATTGCACTTGGGCCCAAAATATTTCTAATCTCCCTGAAATCAGTGCACTGGGTTAATTGGGCTCCTGCCACTGAAAAACATGAACAAGCCAAAGCTCTCTCTTGCTTTTTCCCTCAGAGAAGCTAAGCATTACAGCTGCTAGTCCCAGACACATGGAAGACAGTACCCATCTAGCAAGAGCTCTAGGCAGGAAAACAAAAGATAGAATGGGGGTGATCAGACAGGTCCCCCTCGGAAATGCTTTTAGATATCCTGACTTCAAATGATGCATTTATCTGCCTTTAGGTCAAACTAGTTTCCAATTTTAAAAAGAGAGCCAAAAAAAAAAAAAAAAAAAAAAATCACACAAAGAGGTCTAAAATTTCATCTGTTCCTGAAAAGGACTAGATGGCAATTTTAGTGTTTAAAAGTCTAAGGAAGATGTTTTAGTGGTAAAACATCAGAAAGCATTTTCAGTACTTGAAAGAATAACAACTCTAGTAAGTAATTTTCAACTAAAATTAAAATGTAGTTGTAGAATTTTTAAAAAATCCTGTGAATCTATGGTTTCTTAATCAAAATGTTTGACTCTTTCTCTTAATTTTAGAACAATATTCCATGTGTTAACTTGGCACTGAATATATCCAATTTTTTATCTGGATCTTGTGGAAAAATTTCATTTTTTCCAGTGTGCACTTGGGTAGCCTTTTATACTATCACTTAGTAGAGTATCTACATATCTGAACCCTTAATGCATAGAATTTTTTTTCCAATATGAAGTTTTAAGCTTTTTATTATGGAAAATTTTCAAACTGTTACGAAAGCAGAGAAAACAGTTTAATGAATTTCCATGTATCTAACTAGCTTTAACAATTTTCAACTCATGGCCAAGCTTGGATCATTTCTCCGACTTCTACTGGATTATTTTAAAGCAAATTCCAGTTATCATATTATTTTATCTGTAAATGCTTTAGTATGTATGTCTAAAAGACAGGGGTTTTCTTTTCTTTCTTTTTTAGAGATGGAGTCTCGCTGTGTTACCCAGGCTGGAATGCAGTGGCACAATCTCGGCTTACTGCAAGCTCCACCTCCTAGGTTCATGCCATTCTCCTGCCTCAGCCTCCTGAGTAGCTGGGACTACAGACATCCACCACCATGCCCAGCTAATTTTTTGTATTTTTAATAGAGATGGGGTTTCATCGTGTTAGCCAGGATGGTCTCGATCTCCTGACCTCATGATCCGCCCGCCTCGGCCTCCCAAAGTGCTGGGATTATAGGCGTGAGCCACCGTGCCTGGCCGGCTTTTCTTTTTTAAATTCACATAACTGCAACACCTTTATCACACCTAAAATAAATCAATCTTTACTAAAACATTCAGTTAGTATTCAAATTTCCCTGTTTGGCTCATAAATGCTCTTTTCTTTTTATAGTTGGTTTACTTGAATGCATTTGGTTGGCATATCTCTTGAATTTCTTTTAATCTGTAATATCATATAATTATACAGACTCATTCCTCCCTGGGGCTGAAGAGATTGTGAATTTATCTGGCTTAACCAAACTGCCTAAGTGAGAATGTTCTCTCTTTCATCAGGCCAAGCAAACTGCCTATTCTCTGCATGACCAATCACCTTGAGTGAGCACCACTCACCACTCCCTGTGGCCACTTCTGTTAAAGGTCTTTCTTTATTCTGGGGAGAAAAGTCCATATTTTGTCACCCTGTAATTTTCACATATTGGTTCCACACACTTCTACCATCTGGAGTCCCAGGAAATGTGTCTAATTTAATTTTATTGATGATGATGATACCTATGATGAATGTGTATACAACTAAAGTAGAAAGTATACTTGTACAGCAAATGACTTGTAACTACTGAATTGTGTTCCAGAAACAGGTGTTGTAAGTCAGGTACATGCACTGTGCTAGGAGCTGGGGATTTAAAATAAATAAAAGGGACCTGTAACTATTGTGAATCTTTAAAAATTCTTAAAGCTTCTGAACATTTTACAGCTAAAACAAGTAACAACAACAAAAAAGAGCCTTGTAATTCTCTTATTTTCCTTGCAATCACACAGGAACCCAATGAAATGTTGTATGAAAAAATTGGACCAAAGAAGTAGCATTATTCCATGATGTTTTACATTGAATATCCTATTTTCAAGCATATCTTACACTTACTTTCTATCTGGGAATGGAGATCATTGACTATCACTTGTAGCTGCCCAATAGTCATGTCTCTCAGGTCGGTGGGTTTTAAACTTCTTTTCATCAAGCATTCACTTATATGAGGCATGTGTGGCAGCTGAAGATACAAAGGGGAAGAAATGGAGGAGTGAATAGAGCCACAAACACACTGAATGTAAGACTCAGTTTTCTCTTAAAAGATCCACTCATCCACCCACTGCAATTCAGTGATTAAAAGCTTTCCCAGGCTGTGTCTTTCCCAGTGTGGGGCCCTACATCCACACTACATTACCTAATATGCAATTGGCATCAAAGCACAACACTCCCAGCATCAAAAGCTTTTTGACTGGTTGTGAGTCAATGTTATAGCCACAAATGAATTGCCAAGGAATATCAATAATATTGATAACAAGGAAAAAATTAGTATCAGCTACTATTTAATAATTTATACCATGCTACAAGTACTGTGCTATGTGCTTTGAATACTTTATCTCACCGAATCCTCACAATCATACTCTGACACAGGCATTATCATCCCCATTTTATAGAGAGAAAACTGAGAAGTAACTTCCTTAGAACTTCATAACAGGTCAATGGCAGAGCTAGACTTAAACTCCAAAGTCCAGGACTCCTGTTCACTATGCTATATTGTTTTCATTGAAACATGAGAATGAGAATTATAGCAATAGTAAGTTTGCCAGGACCAGTAGGTTCTTAGACTGAGATTGCTTTAAAGGAATTTAAATATTCCCATGACAGCTAATATTGTTCCTAAGAAATAGTAGATATCAATCAAGAGCAAGCTTTACTTTTGTGAAATCTATTGCTTATGTATTTTTCAGCGCTACAGTAGGAAGGAAAAGGAAACAAACTTAATCATTTCTCAATGACAGGACTTTTTACAAACTGCCTTAGAGAAACCCAAGTTTGCATAATTCTGGGAAAGGACTGGGACAGTGTCAACCATTTCTGGCCCCCAAACTCTTTCTTGCATTTCAGCTTTTGCTGCTTACAAGATCAGCGACGGGAGACTTTTTCCTGTTCTGTTTCTCCACTTCTACTTGCATTTTGGCCATTGGTTTGGCCATGGCAAGGGCCATTTTGGCTTCAGCTTGCAATTTCTTTTGCCTTGTAAGGAAGTCCATGTCATCCAAGGATTCAGACTCCTCTTCAGTAGTGTCTCTATCAGAATAGGAAGAACTCTGTTTGCTCTGCAAAGGGAAAAAGAGCAGCCTGAGCCTTCCATGCATGCCAGCTAGCATCCACTTAGACATGGGCTAAAATACCCTCTGAGCTTTCTCCCAGAGCAGCTCAGAGTTTCCTCCATCAATGTGACTTGCTGCTTGAGTTGATAAATCTCAAGTAACATAAAAAGGGTCTAGTTTAAAATAGATTTTAGCATAAACAGAAAGAGCAGTATAGTTAATAATGGGAAATATATTTATAACAACCTTGAAATATGTCTTTGATTCTTGGTCTCAAAACTTTCCTGAAGTGACCAGACATAACAAAATATTGACTCAGAGCCAAGGCCCTACGTAGGTTCTTTGAGTGGACAGGATCTCAGGTATCCAATGATGTTCTGATGTCGCATTGCACTCAATGACAACAGTTTCCTCTTTGTTGGTCTTTGGTAAAAAAGGCTATAGACAGACCTCACAGAGAGGAAATAATTCCAGCAACAGGCACCCAAGATTATTCAGCCAACTTCTGTAATGTGAAGGAAAGACATGAGCTCATATTTCTAAGCCCAATAGGGAAGAACTGGATTTAGCTTATTTTCTCTTTATAATTTTTAGAGCATATCTAATTTCTCTCTCTCTCTCTGATACGGTTTGGCTGTGTACCCACCCAAATCTCATCCTGAATTGTAACTCCCACAATTCCCTTGTGTCGTGGTAGGAACCCAGTGGGAGGTAATTGAATTATGGGGGTGAGTCTTTCCTGCACTGTTCTTGTGATAGTGAATGAGTCTCACTAGATCTGATGGTTTTAAAAAGTAACATGTGACTTGCTCCTCCTTGCCTTCCGCCATGACTGCAAGGCCTCATTAGCCATATGGAACTGGCTAAGTCCATTAAACCTCTTTCTTTTGTACATTGCCCAGTCTCGGATATGTCTTTATCAGCAACTTGAAAATGAACTACACCCTCTCTCTCGTTAGAGACAGGATCTCACTATGTTGCCCAGGCTGGAGTGCAGTGGTGTCATCATAGCTCACTGCAGCCTTGAACTCCTGGGCTCAGGTGATCCTCCCGCCTCAGCCTCCTGAGTAGCTGGGACTATAGGCACCATGATCAGCTAATGTTTGTATCTTTTATAGAGACAGGGTTTTGCCATGTTGCCCAGGCTGGTGATTTCCCTAATGGTTTAATATGAAAATAGTTATTAGCTTTAAGAAAGCTTATATATCTCTATTTTATTACAACTTTGACTTTTTAATCATTGTCAAATTTTAGAAGCATGCAATTCCAAGAAACTTTTCTTTTTTAATCTCTGAAATGTTTGTTCCTGATTCACAACAGAAAAGAAGCTAAATGGCCAGGAAATCACAACACCGAGCTTCAGCTGGTGCTGTTTGGACTCACCATGGGAGACAAGGGGGTGTCCAAGCTGGTTTCAGTCTTACTGTCATCAGCATCACTGTCCTTATCACTGCCACTGTCGTTGACAAAGCATATCTGCAAGTTCATCCCACTCTGCAGTCTGGGCAGAAACAAACAGGACACTAGTTCTAGTTAGCTATTGGTTATTTGGCTTCAGCCAATAGAACTGTCTGATTTTGCTAACAGAAAGTAGTCTTATGTGCTCTTCACATGTAGAAGTGAGCAACCAATATTACTCTCCACGTATGAATAACTCTTAGTAGAGGATTTTCCAATGTTCTGTGAGTTTTTTCCTCGCCAGTTTCATGGTAAGTGAAAAATAATTTAAGGCCAAATGTTAGGGCACCCAGCACAATACCAAATAGATAGTTGGCACACAATAAAAATGTGTTGAGTCTTTGAGTTTACAGTCCTGTCAATCAAGATGAATGGGGTCCTCAGGCAAATAAGGCTGTGTGGTGTCATCTAGAGTCCCGTCCCAGGGGACAATCAAAGACTCTCTCACTGGAGCCAGCATCCCAAGGCCACAACTCTCCGAAGAAAGACTCCTTTTCTCCCAAATAGACAGAATAGGGTCATCTGAAGGAAATCTTTAAGGCAGTTGCCAAAAGCCAACCGAGGGAGCTCATTTATATCATTAAGAAAGAAAAACACCACACGTTCACACTTAAAAACATGTAAGGAAGCCCCAAACCCAGGCAGGAAGGTCCAGCCTTAGAACACAGCAAGGTTCTGCAGACCGCCTCCTGCACACAGAACCTCAGGGACAGAGACCTCTGGGAAGCCATTATATGTGTGGTGAATCCTGAAGCTCCAGGGCTGATGTTGTTGGAAGCACAGTCACAAAGGGTAACCTCACCATGTAGCTGCCACTCGCAGGCCAGACTGCAAAGCCAACTTTTTGTCCTAACCTTCTTTTGAAGTTGAACACATTTCAATACTGTTTGGCGATAAAGCGTTTTTAAAGAAATAGTCTTCCTAGCATCTCTAGTAGCCCCAGTCTCTGTTTAAGCTTAGGGAAAGAAAAGGCAAAGGAGGTTCCTACACAAGAAGAGATCCCAAGGAAGGTGAGGTTTAGGGCAGAGGACACTGCCAGGTTTAGGTCAGAGGACGCTGAATTTCTCTGGCATTATTACTGCCATAGGGAGAAATGTCAAGAACAACTTACCTGAGATTTGACTTTTCAATTCCAATGGTAGGAATGCTTTGTAGAAATTGCTCAGATCACTCATTTAAAGTGCTTCTTTTATTGAACATAACACAGAACCCAGAAAAAGAAAATCTGATTTAACACGGGAACCATAATTGTTATGGGTATGCGCTGCCACCTATTGTTAAATTCTATAATTACTGAAAATCCCAGCTTACAAACCCTGTTAAGAAAATGCAGCCATTCCCTTAGTCTGCCCAGCTCTATTCGCTCCCTACCCTCAAGGCGCAGGCAAGGGGAGCCAGGCACAGAGCTAGGGGTTAGAAAGCAACACACCCCACTCTGAACATCTAAAGGTGTTTGGAGTGAGCTGAACTTAGGTTCTGAATCCTTACTTCTTTCTCCAGGCACATTACAAAAGCTCTATGACCCTCAGTTTCCTCATCTGTAAAATGGGTTGAATAGTAGCAAACCCAGTGTTATGCAGGAAGGATTAAAATAGTTCATTCAGAGCTTAGTGCAGGGCAAGTGACCTGCACATGTGAGTTGGTCTCCATTCTCTATTTGTTGAAAGTCTAAACAAAAGTAACAGAATTTTAGAGGTGAAGTGATTCTCTAAAGTCACTTACTCTAATACTGCTTGTCCTGTCACAATAATCCCTGATGTAGAATCAACTCTCTGAGACGACACATTGTCTATTAGGCAGTTTGTTCTTCTATTGAGCTAGGATTTGCCGCCTTTTTACTTTCATCCATTGGATATACATACATACCTACATAAACACACACACACACACACACACACACACACACACACACACACATATATATTTTTTTTTTCCTGGAGAAATCTAATATGTTCAGGTTACCCTTTGATTCCATGCAGGTTTAGAAATTTTAATGTCTGTTAGTCTAAAAAAATAAAATCAACCCCCTTTTAATAATAATACTCAAGATCTATGGGTTGGAAGATGGTGGGAAAAAAACTGTTAGCAAATTAAAAACAGACACATTTTAAAGACAAATCCTAATTTGAATCTAGGATTACGTAGCATTTTCTATTTATTGAATAAAGTCTTGAGAAGAAGGGTCTCGCTACTGGATACACAGATTATAAACATATAAAATAACCCACAATACAAAATACAAAGCAAAATAAAGTTTACAATGTCCAGAGATATATATTTTCACTCACAAGAAGTTTGATCATAAGTTCTGTTGTGCTGCTGCTATGCTGACTTCTTTTTGAAGGATTAATCCAGACTAAAACATCCCGTACAGTCTAACTCAGGAAAGAAAAAAAAAAAAAGTTGGGGGAGATTTAGTAGTCTGTGTAAAATAAAAAAAAATGCCGCAGGTAGAAATTCAGAAAATCGCCTTAGTACCACATTATCCCCATGGGAAACTGAAGAGAGCTTCTTATAGGGTGAGACATAATTCCTTACAGTGGTAATCACCAAGAATGTTACTCTCAGGAAAAGGAAATTATATGACATAACAGCTAATGGTTCAGAGGGGATTTTAGTAAAGACATCTTAAAACGAGCTCAGGTTTCAAGAAGGATTTGTTTGCCTTTAGCTTTTAAGCGGGTTTTAAGAAGAAGTCAGCTCTCAGTGAAACTCAACCACAGCTCCCAAGCAGCCTGAATGGATGAGTGGGGCCACCTGGTGCTGCTGAAGGCCTCTGTGCCCAGGGTGGAAGAACAGATAACCCCTGTTCCAGGACCCTGTCCACCCTGGGAGACGTGGCTGTTCTTGAGGCTCACATCTGAAAACCGAAGTTCCCCGGGCCTCTGTCCCTCACACTGCAGTGCATCTGGCTGCCCTCACAACCAGTCTTGCAAAATTCAGGCTGCAGGGGGCCTAATTTACCTAGATTTCTCAAGCACAGTCTGAGGTGAAAACAAAACACCATCCTCATCTTGTTAATTAGAGATATAATTTCAAGGTATCCAATTCAAGGTTACTTGATGTTTCAAGTGGCATTTACCAGAGCACTGTGCAAAGACTGCTGGAAGTCGGCCTTGCCTGTCGATTTCATTTCTGAAAGGTCTGTCCTGGTTATCCCAGAAAGCTCTTCTCCCTTACATACCACAAAACAATCAAAACCAACGCTGCTGCCCAGAGCTACTGACAGGGAGCACCAGGGGTCTGGAAAGAGGGTGTCCTCGATGGAGAATGCCCAGAAACATGAAGAGCTAAAGACTAAGTATGTCTTCTGGACATCTCAGTGTGAGCAGGAGTGGCCTCTGTGTGACAGTGCCTACTGGCCAGGAGCAGGAGGGCACTTGGTCGGGAGGCTGCACAGCAACCTCATCTGCTTGGCATTTACAGTGAGGAAGGCTGATATTTAGAAAACACTGGTGCTGACTTCCAACTACTGTTACCAGGGATACTATTAAAATATGCACAGGAATTGAGAGGATGGCAGAGATGAAAAGTTTTTAACTACGAAGAGAATATCTCGAAAACTCAGCCAAGTGGTAATATGATATTGTATAAAGGTAACTTTTATTTCAAAATACAGGGACAAGAGCAGTTTATTCCCTAAGAGAAACAATGCCGTGGCCCTGAAGTTTGCTGGTGACTTCTAGAGGAGCAGTGGTCATTGTGAATCGGGACTTTGTTCTTGGCTTTGGGTTGTAGTGACTGGGATTGGGCTGGTCTGAGACCAGCTCTGAAGCCTGGAACTACTTGCTTTTTTTCTGATTTTAGGAAGGGGAATCTCCCAGCACCTGCTTAGACCACTAGTATCTATGTATAAATGTTCAAGATTCATTAGTAAGATTTTTATCCCCCTGTCCACAGCACCTTGGTTCACTTCACTTTGAACTGTTGCACTGAATTTTAAAGTATGTTCACTTACATTCTCTCCTGGGGCTGTGGATTACAGGCAAGATATACTTACTCAGAGAAGTCAAATGACTTACCCCAGACCTGTGACAACCTCTTTATAAAAATGGTCTCAATTCTTCCTCTCCTTATACCCATCTCCTCTGTAATGTGACTCTGCAGCTTCTCCCATTGAGAAGTGGAGTCTACTTCCCTAGCCCTGGGCTGGCCTTGGAACTCATCTTTGCCAGTAGAATGCAGAGGAAGTTCCAGTTTCCCCCTCAGGGAGCCCTGCCACCACCCTCAGAACAGGTCCAGGCTAGCCTGCTGGCAGTGTAACTTTGTAGCACAGAGCCCACTTTGTAGCACAGAGCTCAACCGGCAGTTGTCTCAACTGAAGCCCTAGACACGTGTGAGAGCCCAGCCAAGAGCAGTAAATACACCTTGCCAACGTGTAGCTGACCGGAGATGATTGAGTAAGCCTGTCCAAGCTCAGGTCAGATCAGAACCACCCAGCTGACCTATAGGATCCTAAGGAAAAATAAAGGTTGATCATTGTATGCTACTGATATGGGTGGCTTTTTAAAAAAATTATGCATCATCATTGTGGCAATAGGTAACTGGTACAGGTTCACAAAGCAAAAGGCTACAGGCTGGACTTCTGATTTCAGAATCCGGTGGCCTTTCCCTTATACTACACTTAGCCTCAGGTTTGAATTTATTAGATCCTTTCCGTATCTGGCAATATAATTTTAAAGGAAATATGCCTCCTATACTTGCTTATAATTTCAAGGCAATTGTATGGTTTTCCTTAGGAAACAGAGTGAAAGGGAACGCCCCATAGGCCAGGGATTTCAAACACGCATTGCTCATTATCTGCCTACAACCAGTGTGGCTTGAGAGCCTTTGGTCCTGCTATGCCATTCATTACTCAGTATCCCCAACTAGTTTGTGGCTGGGTCATTAAAATATATTATTTCCATTTATTTTGAAGGATCTTTGATGTATGATTTCAAGATTTTATATATAATGAAAAATTGCCCATAGTTTTATAGGATATCTTTTTCTGTTTCATGAGAATTTCAAAAGTGATGAAACATAAAATATGGATTGCAACTACTCAAGTAGCTATAAACACATTTCATTTTTCCGAGAATCTGTCATGAAGAAAGAATGTGAGAACAATTGAGGTTTGGGTAAGCTTTAGACATACTGCACGTGTGATGGTGTCTCTATAAAATGTGTTCAGTTAGGTTAAAATGACGTACTGCTACTCCTTGTAAATTGTGAAATAGTCTTCCTGTCCTGCAAACTCTGCCCCTTTCCCTTCTTTTCCCTACTGACTGTTCTATGTTGATATTTACCTTGAGTTACAGAAATGCCTATTACTACTCAAAAACACAAAAAAGAAAGAAAGGCAAAATTTCTGCCTCACAATATTTGTTACGAAAATACAATGCTATATTTTAGCAAATATTGCTGGTCCAACAAAAATCATCACACACACAAAATGACTATAAATGATTTTTATAACTATATAATGCAGAGAAAAAAGAGTTACATGTTCATGCATGCATGCATGCATGCATTCATTCATTTGATGATCAGGCCATAATAGTTCTGTAAATTTCAAGGCACCAATAGGCTGGTGTCCCTGTCAGTCAGGGCACGTTCTAGTTTACTGCAGTCCCCAGTATTCTCTATTGCTTTTTATAGCCCCTGTGCTACTTCACTCACTTATGTATCTTTTCGGCTCCTGAGGGCATTTTATGGTTCGTGGCCCCTACATTAAACGGATGCAAATAAAAACTAGGTCTTCTAACAGATAACAAGCGCTTGGATCATTAAGTTACAATGTATAGATAGAAATGTGAAATACACAGAGCGTATGTTTTCTCATATGTGAAACAGGGACCTCAAGAAACACTTAGTGGAATCTCCCTGTCTTATACATGGGAAAATACTTTTGCTACCTGGACATTAACAAGGTGTTAACCAGAAGACTGAAAAAGCAGAGAACTACAGAAGGAAGGAGGTCTTGGGGAACTGAGGTTGAGTGGAATGAATACAGGAGAGAGAGAGAAAAGCTGACCCTCTGGTAGTTATGTGCCCAGAGGAGTAATGGGTAGTTTCTAACTATATGCCAAAGAGAGGACTGGGGAGGACAGTATGTCTCTTTATATCCTGTCCTGATCCCCATCTTACAGGACTCAGGCGTTTGGCTTCCTCAGCAGAAGTTCATGAAGGCAGCTCCAAAGGTAGCTGGAGTGTGAATGGCCCTCTCTGGGTTTTCTCCTCCTAATCTTATGCATAACTCTCTTTTTTTCCACTTGCTCTTCTAACACTAGTTCTGGACCCTTCCCATCTGTACATGTTCACATGATAGCTGGCAAGCACACCAGCCATTCTGTGGCACAACATGGCCACAGAATCTCCTCACTGACTTAGGCAACTAATAGAAAAGGGAAATTACCACTTACCAGCTTTTCTTTGGAGAAATATTGCCCCTGTATCCTAACCTGAATCTCCAGAGAGCTATAAATACTTGCATTCCTCAGACGGCTGTTGGTTCTAATTCTACATCTAATTCTACAGTGTCCATTTCCTTCACTAATGACCATTCTCATGTAATTAAATTTGGAATTACAGAATCTTAATGTTGGGAAAATGCATTTTCTACTGAAATGTTGTCTAGCATGAATGAAAGACCAGAACAAGGCCTCTTCTGATGCTAGGAATAAAACTGCCACCTCTCATAGGCACCAAATGTTATCTACTTCCATCTTAAATAAGGCCAAGTAATTTCCAAGTAATCTGTATTCTGAAATTAAAAGTTACTATTTTTGAGCATCTACTATGTGCCAGGCATTTTGCTATTTTACGTGTAACCCTCAGATACACATGAAGTAGCACTGTGAACCCTGTTTCACATATGAGAAAACAACGGCTCAGAGAGGTTAAATTACACACTATCACAACACTGATACTTCAGGAAAGTCTGTCTTGAAATGTCAGAGCACTTTAAAAAGGATGAAACAAATTCATTAATGGTAGGAAAAAAGAGAAGAAAGATTAAAAAAAAAGAAAGAAAGCAAAACCAAACCAAAACCAAAACAAAAAGCTGGCAACAACTTAAATGCCTAACAATAAAGATTGATAAAGTATATTATGGTGAAATATATGATGGGCTATTCTGCAGCTAGTAGAAATACTAACCTTATGAATAAGATTAGTCCAATATTATTATATTAGATGAATCTTATGAATAAGAATAGTCCAATATTATTAGATTGGATGAAAGTTTCCAACTATGAAGTAAAAGAAAGTAGGCTAAAAACAGTACCTATGCTATAATTTCAATTTTACAAACAAAAATATGCAGATATATGCATAGAAAAAAATGTCAGGAAATATACTTTTTTGTTGTTGTTGTTAGTGAAAGAGATTCAGTTGGCATTGGATTTTCCTCTTTTGAGCACCTCTGAGGTGCTACATATGGGCATTTGGCAGGGATTTATTTATTTTTCTTTTTATTTTTTTGAGACAGAGTCTCACTCTGTTGCCCAGGCTGGAGTGCAGTGGTACAATCTTGGCTCACTGCAACCTCTGCCTCCTGGGTTCAAGTGATCCTCCTGCCTCAGCCTCCCGAGTAGCTCGGACTACAAGCACCCGCCACCACACCCGGCTTTTGTATTTTTAGTAGAGACAGGGTTTCAGCATGTTGGCCAGGCTGGTCCCAAACTCCTGACCTCACGTGATCGACCTGCCTTGGCCTCCCAAAGTGCTGGGATTACAGGCATGAGCCACTGCGCTCAGCCTTGGCAGGAATTTAAAAAAGAAAAGGAAAGAACATGACTGAGTTGATGATTAGCATTTGTGTGTTGGAGAAAAGGTGAGTAGATCAGTGTTTGATAGCTGGAAGAGGATGGCTGTGTGTCTGACTCAGCCACGTCTATGCAGGGACTGACTCACACATGAGTCAGGCCGGGTTTTTGTTTTTGGCAGAGTGCTAGGGGTCGTGGGAGATCCGTAGGCAGCAAGAAACATTTTCTTATAAGTGAACATTTCTGTGGATGGACTGTGATTCAACTGTTGACATTCCTCCTCAATTCAGTCTCGATTTCATTCTCCTCCTTGGATCTGCAGTAAATTATAGACTCTAACGTAATTGATATAAATTTAACTGTATTTTTAAAGCCAGGCTGCCTATTTATTCTGCTCAGCCCAGACAGAGTTTAAATATCTATCTACCCCACCTGCTGATGAGTTTCGGCTGTTGAGGCAATGAAGGTTAGAGAAGAAATACTTTTCCCCTTCCAGACCTTTGAAAATGTTCATGCAGACTGGGTAAAAATATGACAGCGGAAAGTCAGTGCCTGTGTGTGTTTTTGAGGCATATTCCTGAAGTAGGTGAAAATCTCAATTGCCAATTCTTTTATTCTTTTGACCACTAAAGCACTGCTTTACCACTTTTTATGTTCATGTTTAGAAACATTTTGGGGACACTATTTAGGCTTGGTTCCATGGTAAGCTTCATCTCAAAAACATTGGCTTTCATGATTTAGTTTGTGACTGTTTGAATTCTAAGCAGTTGTGAAAAAGAACGCAGTGGATCGATAAGACTGCATTGATTCTATGAAGCGTGGTTATTTACCTTTTGCAGTCTTTATTTATTTTTTATTTTTTGAGACGGAGTTTCGCTCTTGTCACCCAGGCTGGAGTGCAATGGCATGATCTCGGCTCACCGCAGCCTCCGCCTCCAGGGTTCAAACGATTCTCCTGCCTCAGCCTCCTGAGCAGCTGGCATTACAGGCGCCCGCCACCACACCTGGCTAATTTTTGTATTTTTAGTAGAGATGGGGGTTTCATCATGTTGACTGTGCTGATCTTGAACTCCTGACCTCAGGTGATCCACCTGCCTCGGCCTCCCAAAGGGCTGGGATTTCAGGCAAGAGCCACCACACCCGGCCTAAGATAGGGATGTATCTCAGCTGCTGTACCTCAGGTAGGTGGTGGCATGATTGCAGTACTTAACCCTATCAGCCCACAAACCAGGTAATAATCCCCAAGGAAGAGGTGGGCACTGGTTGTCCACTCATGCCTTCTGATAAGAACAACAAAGCTCCAGCATCAAACCTTGCAGATGGGGGTACAATGGCTTGGAAGGTGATGTACTCCATCTCCCGATGGCCCAAAAGCTGAGACATGACAGCTCTCAGGTAAAGTGGTTAAGTGGAGAGTTGGACTGTAAATGTGAAAAAGTTTTAGAACTACATTTGCCAACGTGTTTCACCTTTTTTTCTTCTTTTGTGTGCACAAGAGACATATGATAAAAGCGTATATCCAAAAAAGTCTAAAACGACTCTTTCAATAACTAAAATAAAAATTATAAGTGTTAAGAAGGCATGTGTCACCGTTTGAATGGCAGTGGCTTTTCGTTTTTACTGGTACATAAAATAACTATTTGTCTTTCAATCAATGGTGTCTAAGAGTAAATAAAAAGGATAATGAAATATTGTAGCAGCACCTACTAATGCAGCACTGACTCTCGTCCAGGCACTCTTCTGAGTGCTTTACTGGTCTTCCTCACAGTAACCCCATGAAGTAGGCACAATTATTACCCCATTTTACAGATGAGGAAACTGAGCCACAAATGAAGTCATTAGTAAGTGCTAGTAAGTGTCAGAGTCAAGATTTCAAGTCAGACCCTCTAGTTCCCAACACCCTGCTTGTACCCACCACACTGCACTGCCTGCCTAGTGAACAGGCAGGCAGTGTTGAAACATGTTGATGAGTGAAAAAGCATGGTGAGTAACAGAGCATGTGGATACACCACCTCATGATCGATGGTGGAAGAACAAATACAAATCCTGGAACAGTGATTGTCTCTGGTGAGAGAAACAGGGAGACTGGAAGAATGGGGGACAAATATGGCAGGATCTAAGCTTTTTATAGTGTTTTCAATGACACTGATTTTCTAACGCCATACATAAATATTCTGTCTACTTAGAAAGCATTTCACAAATTATAGCCATTGGATCTTGTTTTCTTCCTTGTAATCTGTTGATTGCACTAATGGTTTCTGTTCTCATCAGAAATCTCTTCCATGGTTTGTTTGTTTTGTTTTTTTAAGAGACAGGGTCTCGCTGTGTTGCCTAAACTATCCTCAAGCTCCTGGACTCAAGGGATCCTCCCATCTCAGTGTCCTGAGTAGCTGTTACTACAGGCACATGCCACTGTGCCTGGCCTTCCATGGGTTTTTAATGTGTACAATAATCTGAATGAGAACAATCCAAGCAGGACAGAAAATTTTACAACAGGATTGAATAAAAGGATGGCGTTAAACCTTAGATGCCATGGCTCACCTGCAGTCAGTAAGAATGTTTTCTAGCAGCTTTGTGCACTCTCAATGGAGCCTTGTCACGTGAACTGTGTGTGTCTAGACACATGTGTGGGACCACTGTCCAAAGAGAATGCAAACTAGAGTAATAAAGTCATCATAGCTTGTCAAAGATGATGCACCAATGAAAAATAATTCCTTGAAGCTCTTTTAATTAAACATTCAGCTGTCCACTAGAGCCATTTTTAAATATAAAATGCAGCCCTGTGGCCTTTTTCTTCCTGCCTCCCCCTCTTTTGCAATAGCTCAGGCAATTGAATTCTCATTGGTGATAAAAAAAAATTCATAAGACAGGGTACAGCTGGTTGTGCCTCTAGCAAGATGTCAAATTCAGCTTGCACAAAATTAATTGCACCTAATTAAACCAGGGTCATTGGCGTTATTGTAAAGTGAGGCTATTTATTAGACAAAGAAAATTTCACAAATACCAATTTGCTTTTCTTTTAGGTTTGTGAAGGAGAAGAATTGCTTACATAATTAAATTTGTTTTGCCATTTTAATCTTATTACTCCTCAAAAGATCCACTTCAAATCTTGTTTCACTTTTGAAATTGTGTAATATTTTAGAATACTGGAAGTAATCCTTGGAGGAGTACATAAAAAAAGATAGTTTTTTGTTTTTTGTTTTTTTTTTTTTTAGATTACCCAGTGGCTTTTCAAAGAGTGTAAAAAAAGAGGTCATAAGCTACCATTTGCAAAGACACACACCTTGGAAATACTTATATGAAGGGTTTTTAAAGCAAATCTTTAGTATATGTATGAGATTAATATGAAATGTAAAAGATATGTTGCATGTTATAAATAGGTTGCTAGAGTATGCATCTATTATTTCAAGAAAGATGCCACAGACAGGCAATTTCACTGAGTTGGAACTAGACAACCTCTTTCCTCGCTAACGCTGAGCAGATACAACCATTCTGCTTACTTCTTCCAGAAAATCATACAAAAGTTATTACTGTTAGAGACAAAAGGATGATTGACTTTCTTGGCAAAATGATGCTGGTTCGACCTGTGATTCTGTGGCACGTCGTATATACGGATTCCCAATTCCTCACTTTTAAAGTCCCTGTGAATCCTATGTCTTTGAAGTCTCTCTGGATTCACTGTTATTGGTCCAGTTGATAACAGCTCCCTGATTAGGGTGCCCCCCACTCCTTGCCCTCCAGCCCAAATACAAAAGGAGATGGCAGGTGTCCATTATTGGCCTTGTCTCAGCCATTTACCAATAAACCTATAAGGCCAAGAAAGAAATGAGTTTTGACTGGGTGATGTTGGAATGGTTGAGTTAAGTAAACAGTAATCATTATTCAAAGCAGCTGCTCAAAAGTTCTCTGGGGAATTTCTGTCTTTCATAATATTCAGCATTTGGAGAAAATGGTATAGCGTATTTTAGGTTACATCATCCCATTGTACACTTTATGAAAAAGACTATTTATATTTATATGTATGTAAATAAGATCTCTCTTGGGGTAAGGTAAGAAGAGAGGTGAGAATCAAATTTATTTCATGGTTACTGTGAGAAAAGGTAAAAGGAGAAGGCAGAGAAAGCTTCCTTCACAATGTTAGGTCAGTTTGTAATGTTTAAAAAATAAAAGATTTCCTAGATATCTACCAATAAAGACTACTCTATCTTGTGTTCCCACAGCAGCTAAGCCTGTTTCTATTCCTTTAATTACACTAAGCTACATAAGCTCATCATCTGAAACATAATGCTAACTGATCATTAGTTTGGCCAATGAAAACATTTTTTATAGGAAAGTATTATGCTAGTAATAATAGACAAAATGTTTCTTCAAGAATATGACTAACCCTAATATTTCTTAGAAACCTTATTTCAAAAATAGATAATTCATTTTTCTCATTTCATTTTAAGCTTTAAAAAATTTTTTTACAGAAACACTTTTAAATAGAAAAAATGACAAAGGTTGTACAGTTTCAGTTTGTAAAGGGCTGATACTGTGTGGATTAGCAAATTTTGAAGAAAAAAATGACACTCCCTCTACTTGTCACATTTCAGTATAAGCCAAATTTAATTAGTTGAGTTATGAAGCAACATCAAATATTATTTTGCTGCAGTATTAGGCATGAAATGTCTTTATGGGATTATTGTAAGCCTAGCTTTCATTTAACAGCTTGTCACTCTTAAGATGTGCTTTAGGAGATAGCAACATCTAGAAAAATCCAGTGGGGCTAAAACCCAACAGACAACTAAGAGGAACTCATGCTCACAGGAACAGTTGAAACTCCAGTCTTCCCAGACCCTCATGTTACTTAATAATTTCTCACATTCTGTTCATGAAGTTAGTTTTTACAGGCAAATATACAGCCTTTAAAGAAACATAAACAGAACTCCATTAGTTTGCCAAAGATCCCACTCACCTCAGTAGGCCCTGCCTTAAAAAGTAAGCTTGCCATTTAGGAATCCACTGCTTGGTCAATTAATTTTAAATCTCCGGCCTCATGTAAAATTGGGCATTGAGCTCTTCAGAGTAGTAGATTGGTATCAGGTTTACCTGGTTTTAATCTTATTACTCCTCGAAAGATCCACTTAAAATCTTATTTCACCATTGAAATTGCGTAATATTTTAGAATACTAGAGGTAATCCTTGGAGGAGGGCATAAAAAATGATAGGTTTTCTGTAAGTTACCTAATGTTTTTTCAAATACTGTTATGTGCTCTGGTACATTTTGGAGTACCATACTGGTGAACTCAATGTTCTGACATCCCTCAAGTATTTTTGTAAGTAAGAGGTAAGGTATTTCCAGTTCAATGAAGAATTTCAGGGATAGTGATGCAGTAGAAACAAATTCTAACAGGGATAGGGAGTATGGGTTACACAATTGCAACTGAACATTCTAAAGGCTTTTCTCCTACATTATTACTTATGAGGAGGATGACAGTCAGTCTTTGCAAACTTTAAATTTACAGGGAGAAAGTGATACTTCTTAGAAACATTTAGTCTCATTATTAACCATCATTCTGAGAGAGATCCGAAACACTCATCATGTTCTCAGAGGATGATCTCATCCCAGAACACGAAGATGAAAGTATCAGAAAAAACGGGATATAAATAATCTTCCTTATGGTGAGTCAACAAATGTAGCTTGTTATGAGCTACTGTGAAATACATTTGTGTTTAGATAGCCCTGTCTCTGCAGGGGGCAGATGACTCAGTGATTTTCAAATTCTGCTCTGCCAGAAGAGTTTCAAGTAGGCTCCAGGGGCTTGTAGGGGAAGGATGGAGAGAGGTGCCAAACGGGAGGCATGGAAAGGGGCAATTAGGATGGGGGACACATTTTCTGGGCAGAGGTATTCCAGTCTCTCTCCTTCAGTCCTCCTGAACACAAGGAGGACTGCCAAACTGGGTTTCCACACAGGGTTTTATTCAACATATTTCTGCTATTAAAAATAGTGAAAACCTTCTAGTTAACTATGGCATATTGAGCACAAGTATCTACTCTCACTTCTGAAATCCTACCAAAATAATATTAAAGAAAAAAAGAAGGTATAAATCTACATGGACAAAGAAAAAGGAAACAGAAACAACAGCACACAAGAGATTTTGACGAAATTTTAGAAGATAATATGCAGATGGGTGGGGAGTATTTGATGTAACTACCTCAATCTACCATGTGCCCACACGGGAGGCTGGTAGAGGAAGCACATGCATTTCCACTGCAGAATCCTGGGAATGCTCAGATACAGCTGAAAGTAGGGGAGTGAAGTAGGACTGAACACAAAGGAAGACTGATTTAACACCTGAAAGGACCCTCTTGCCCTGCTATCTGCCCTGACCACCTGTGGCCTGGCAGAATCAGAAAACTTACTGTCTTAAGAGGTTGAGACTGGAGCACGCTCAGGCACAGCTGAGGTGGCAAACAGGTGCTTTACTGAAATCAAGGAAATTAAGTAAAATTTTACATGCTACGGTTCCCATCTTTCCCCTGCTAGAGTCTTAAAACATTGGCAGCCAGGTTTAAAATGACTGAAGATGAGGTTGGAGGGTTTCTCAGTCACAATTCATAGCCCAAGAGAAAAGACCCCCAGATACTCTTAATTAGATGCATCCCAATGAAAGAACTGTGTCCTTATTCAGCCATTCTATAGTGAAGTTCACCATTCATTTGTTCAATAAATATTTAGTGATTATGTATTAGACACTATTTTAGGCATTAGTTACAGTGGTGAACAAAATAGAGATGAAGACCTGCTCTCTTAGAGCTTATATTTTAGAGCTAGAGAAAGACAGAACAAAGTATACACACTACAATGTCAGGTAGTAATAAGCACCCCCCTTCTCTCCCACCCCCCACACATACCAACAAATCAGGATAAGAAGATAAGCAGGATAAGACAGGACAAAGTGATGGGTATGAGAGTGTTTACTTTTAACAGGGTGGTCAGGGAAGAGCTCTCTAAGCAGATGACGGATGCCAACTAGCACCAACCACAGTTTATAAACAGCTTTTAGTGTCTTATACTTAGTTATTGGTGGGCAGAAAGCAAAACAAACAAAAAATAAACTCAGAAAGTCATGATGGACAACAGATCAGAAGAAAACATTTTAAACAATTTAATTAAAATCAATATTTTTAGTGAAATGAGAAAATATGCCAACAATTTTGAAAACAAACAAAATGGACATATTCCTAGAAAAATACAACTCATCAGACTGATCTGAGGAAATAAAAAGTATGTATAATATTATAACCACTTAAGAAATGGAAGCTGTTGTTAAAGCAAATACACAAAGTAAACACCAGGCCCAGAGAGAAATGAGTCCTACCAAACTTTATAGAAACAGATCATAAAAATATTATGTAAACTTTTCTTAGACAATATGAAAGAGAATAGTTTCCAATCCGTTTTTAAGCCAGCAGGACCCTGATACTAAAACCAAACAAAAATATCAGAAGAAAAGAATACAATACATCCATGTCAATCATGAATATAAACCTAACAATACTAAACAAAATGTTATAAATAAAATACTAATTTTATTTATAATTTATTTACTCAGATTTTATTTATAATATTAGTATCTGAAAAAATATAATACTCCCTAACCAGTTTAGGTTTAGACTGGGTATGCTAGCACAGTTTAATATTTTGAAAATCTATAAATGTAATTCGTTAATTCATACAATAGCTTAACAGAATGAAATTGTACTTTTTCTTCACCTCAACAGATGAAGAAAAAGCATGTGATAAAGTTAAATACCCATTCATGATAAAAATTCTTTGTAAGTTATAACTGGAAGGAATATCATCTCATAAAGAGAATCATTAAAGAAAACATAAAATTAACATAATCTGAAATGGGAAAACAGTAGAAACATTTCATTTAATATGAGAAATTACCTAAGGATTCCAACTACTACTATTTCTAATTCTCACTGTGTTAGGGTACCTACCTAATCCAATAAGACAAAGAAAGAAACCAGGAGCATGAGAATTGGAAATGAATAAATAAAGCTGCCATTATTTGTAGATGATATCATTGTTCAAAAATCTCAGGGAATCTACAGACAACTTTATTAGAAATAATAGGAGAGTGGAGAAGTAATAGAAGCAATAACAAAGTGGCTGGATATAACACTAGTATACAAAGTTCATTGCATTTCTGTTCACCAGCAGCAAATGAGAAAGCATTACTGAAGAGAATTTAAGATATCAGAATAGCAAGTATCTAGAAATAAATATAACAAGGGATGTGTAATATGTCTAAATGGGAAATTATAAAACCTTATTAAGAAATACCTAATAAGATCTAAATAAATGGAAAGACAGACCATATTCATGGATAGAAAGACAATGTGAAAATGTAATGCTTCCTAAATTGGTCTATAGAATCAACGCAATTACATTCAAAATTCCAAGAGAGTATTTTATTAAACTTGATTATATTATTTAAAGTTTATGTAGAGGAATAAAAAAAGCCATAACGGGCAGCATACTTCTGAAGAAAAAGAATAACAAAAAGAACTTTCCTGTCCAGATATCAGGACTTATTTTGAAGCTATTGTAATTAAGACTATATTTTGCTGCTGAGATAGAAACAATAATGAAATAGAATATATTTCCATTAATATGCAGTATCCATGGGAGTAGTCTATAAGATCAGTGAGTAAAAGAGTGATTGTTCAATAAATATGATAAAGAAATGGTCATCTATAAGGAAAACGATCAAATTTGACTTCTTCATCCCATATTAAGAAATCAATTTTTGATTGATTGCAGACTTTTAAAAACTCAACACTTTCAACTCTTGGTAGGAAGTCTAATGAATGTCTATTGGATCTTGGGGGAGAAGAAAATTTTTTACACAAGATCCAGAAAGCCATTAAAGTTTGATAAAATTCAGTATAAAATTAACCCATAAAATTAATAACTTATGGTCATAAAACACATATTAAAAAAGTGAAAAACAAGTTACAACTTGGGAGATGATATATGCAATACATACAATGTATTAAGCATTAGTATCATGACTGAAGAACTGCGATAAGTCGATGAGAGAAGCATAAGGAATCCAACAGCAATTTGGCATAGGACCCAAACAGATACTTCACAGAAGAGAAAACAAATATGGCTAATATATGCAATAAAAATAATTTTATACCTATTCAATTCACAAAAACTTAAAAGAAATTGGCAATATCAAATGTTAGCAACGTTATGGACCCACAGGATCTCTGAAACATTGATGGCAGGAGTATAACTTGTTGCAACCATGTTGGAAAACAGTTTGACATTATATTCTAAGTGTAAACATTCATGTATTTTCCTAGTAATTCCACCCCTAGGTATGCCCCAAAGAGAAACGCTTGCATACGTACAGCAGAAGACATGTACAAGAATGTTTGTAAGTAGCATTGTTCACAAGAGCAAAACTTTTGAAACAATCCAGTGCCCATTATCAGGAGAGTGGCCAAATAAATTGTGGTATATTCACACACTGGAATACAAATGCAGTACATGGGGAAAAAGCAGGCAATTCTAATTTCAGGACAAAAAAAAATAAAATTTCTCAAGTAACCATAGTTTACTACATGGTTCAGTGAGAATAATGCATAATCTACACTTGATCTTAGCTAAAAGGCTGAGAAGCGATGAATAATGCATAATCTTAATAATGTAAACATTAAATAGCTATTTGACTCTAAATTATGAAATTACTCTAAAGGAAGAATAGAAGAGATGAGAGTCTTTGGGAGGGCTATAAAAAAAGCTAAATCACTGTTTTTTTAATAGTAGATAGTCTGATGGTTAAAATAAAAACTAAGAAGATAAGCATTTTATTTAGAGATATGTAGGTAAATACCAGAAGAAACAGTTAAGAAGTAAAAAGTTATTACTTCTGGAGAGTGGGACAAGGATAATATAAATATACCTGGAGTATACATATATACACACACACGGAAACACATATATATATGTATACATCCATATATACCTATGTACATATACATGTATATGGGTTATATATATGTACATAGGTATATATGTGTGTGTGTGTGTGTGTGTGTGTGTGTGTGTGTATATCATTGATTTTCAAAACCAAAACCTCTCATTTGTAACAGGGATATGATATTGTTGAACAGACAGATTGGGCTTCTAAAAGAAGAAATTTTGGCACTCTGGGAAATATCAGAGTGCAGCGGCAGAGATCTATTAAGATGATATGGTCCAATGCTCTCATTTCACAAAAATGAAGAAAATGAGACATGGTAAAACTAAGTAAATTGTTAAAGTCTCAAAATTAGAAATGTACTAGGACTAATCCTCAGACCTCCAGGTTCCTAGGCCAAAGCGTCTTCTGCCACATCTAACTGGGAGGGGAAAGAGGTGCTCCCAAGGGAAAGGGGAGGGCTGACCATCCAGTTCTGGAGGGATGTGTAGGAATACAAGGGAATGTTCTGAGACAGAACTGGCACCCAGCTGAGGAAGAGATGCTGGAACACTGCCTGGTGAAACTGGCGTTCTTGTCTTGATGTACTGATCTGCCTGCAGTGCCTCACAAATAGGTGTATATGTGAGTATGTGTCTGCTTTCTGATTGTTGCTGATTTAGAATCTCTCAGGATAAGACAGTAGTACAAGCCTTACTGAAAGCCATATGGAATACAGATAGATATTTTAAAAATGCCTAGTTCCAGGCCTCACACGAAGACATGGAAGAAATATGTTGGTTAAATGGATGCATAAATACTATAATTTGTTTCCAGTGCCTAGCTGATGATGGTAAAATAACTGAGTATTTTAACAGAGTATATTTGCTTTTAGCCCAAAGGAAGACTGAGAGGAAACAGACATTTGAGGAGTGAGGTGGAGACCATGAGAATGCCGATAGGTCATCAGTTACTATATCTTAGTAAAAACGTTCTACGTGCTTTCATCACTTGGAATACCCGTATTTGTAATGCCTAACTTTGCAGACTGTCTGTACTTTCACTAATCAAAGTAACCTATGGAATGGCAGCATGAATATCACAGCTGAGGCTTCACAGAAATGGAGGATCTTGAGCCTCACCTAGATCTACTGAATCAGAGTCTTCATTTTAACAAAATCCCCAGATGATTCATAAGCACATTAAAGTTTGAGAAACTCTGGCCTATAGCACTGTTTTTTGGATAAAATCATAATTTAAATATGTCTTACTTGGAATTAGAAGCTATGCAAATGACCAATAATATCCTGAAATAAATTATGATAAAGAGTAATGATATCCTGAAATAAATTAAGATAAAGAAAAACCACCTGGAGGACAGGTTAAGAACTGTAATAAACATTGAATGATCAAAGCGGGAATTGCATTTCTCAGTTACGAGTATTTATTGCAATCAAATGTGTCAGGGGGGTGATTCTGGGTGATCTGTGACTGCTTAATGGGAAATTTGGTAGTCTGCCACATGTCTCTAATCATAAGTCAGCTTGCTTAGGAGTGTGGCTTGATTCCTCTATCAGTGTACAACATCAGTATTGTGTCTAGAAAAAAAATGGAATATAAAAATCTGACCTCAAGTAGCTGGGCAATGAGCCAGTAACAACAATAATAACAACAAAGAAACGAACAAACAAGTGGGGAAGGGTCTAAAACCCATTATGCGAGGGGGAAAAAAAAAAACTACGGAAGATTTAAAAGCCATTTTTTATTAGAATAATCAAGTGACAAAATCCACTGTGTACATATCAGAAATTCAACTCAAAAGAACACTCACCGGGAAGAAAGGCTTGGCTTCCCACTTTTGCTACAGCTGGTATAAATTCCTGGGCCATCATCAAAGAAGCTTCCAAGTGCCAACTTCTGTCTGATAGACTCTCTCTCATTTTTCTGTGCCTAAAATTTCAAGAAAACAAAAAATGCTGATAAGTGGGCAGATATAGCACAACCACAGGCAGTCTAACTTGTTAAGTTTCTTAGAACTGTAACATTAGATGAAAAACAAATAAATAGGCTGCAGCACAAGAGCATTTGAATTATTAAAAGCTGAAATTTTACCAGTCTCTCTGGCTTGAATTTCAATTCTTCAGAGCTCATTCTAATCTCTAGTCTAAGTAATCACCATTATGGTACTCAATGATTTTCACCAGGATAGAACTACATTATTTGTCACTACAATCTTTCTTCTTCTTACCTGCTAGGTATAGGTAAAGTTGTGGAGGGCAAGTACTTTCTCCTGAATCAAATCACTTCGATCCCAAATGTGCCCTTTCCCTGATCTTGTCTTCTCTCTGCTTTACATGTCCCTTTAGCCAGCCCATTTTCTCTATGGCAAGAACAGTAATTCACTTCACCAACATGCAGCCTCTGGGATCTGGCAGATGCCACAATAAGGCCAGAAGAGAACCCAGGACAAGACAGACATAGTACCTGCCTCCATGCAGCTTACAGTCTTGTCAGGGACTCTTGGTTCCATTCAAGGGCAAGCCTCATCTCACCAGGTTTTAGAATGTGAGAAACCTTGACAATAATGTCTGGAATAGCTGGAGAATTCTAACTGGGCCCATCTGTTTCATATTTTGAAGGGAGGTCAGGTCAGTGTGCATAGGAAAAGGATTTGGTAAACTACACTACTGTGATCCTTTGGATATGTTTACAATGCTTGGCTTCTCATTAAATGCCCCATAAAAACTCACCATGCTGAACTTTTAAACCCTTTAAACAACAGGGGAGAAGATTAAAAATGATTTCCTTGGTTAAAAATGAAACTACTACAAAAAAACAAACAACATGAGTCAAAAATCCTGGGCTGAGGATGAAATTTTAGTTTTGTGAGATGACAAAGGCTTTGAGAAGTAACATTTCATGCACTGAGCGAGGGCTTGAAGACCACACTGAGCAAATTATATTACAAAATGCAGGTCATGTGACTGGGTGTGGCTACTAAAGGCTTGGTGATGCCTTCATTCTCCCAGAAGGAGGTTCTGGAGCATCACTGTGTCACAATGACAAAAGGCACAGCCTGTTGGAAGGGCGCACTGAAAATAACTTCATTCCCAAGTGAAGGACAGTATACAATAGGTTAAGGCTGCTCTGTCTAATATGGTAGTTATTAGTCTCATGTGGCTATTTGCATTTCAACTTAAGAATTAATTAATTAATATTAAAAATTCAGCTCCTCAGGCACACTACCTCATTTCAAGAGCTCAACCATCACAGATGGTTGGTGGATATTGTACTAGACAGCACAGAATAAAATACATGACAGCAAAGTACAGCTAAGACAGTGGTTCCGAAGATCCAGCTTCTACAGGCTGCATTAGAATGCCTCAGGCTCTAGTGCCAGATATTTAATTTCAACAGGTTTGAGAACTAGTTCGAAGAAACCTCATCTCTACTCTCCTTTTCTCTCACACTTTTTAATCCTTGGACACCATAAGCATTCTTTCAACTGTACACACTTAGCGATTATCTCTGTCTATATATATAGCACCCCATTTTAGCGTATATCAATGAAACTGCATCATACTAGGAGCTAGCATATGTGTGTGTGTGTGTGTGTGTGTGTGTGTGTGTGTGTGTGTAGTACAGTCATAAAGTGAAAGACTACTTTTATACAGATTTTTTTTTTTTTTTACAGATGTGAAAGACTGCTTTCATAGTTCTTATTTTTTGCTGGGCTAGCATAAAACCGAGCCTTAAGAAAGCAACCATAAGGTTATAGAGGGAAGCAAGAATGCCTTTTATTTCACAAACCACTTGCAACTGTACTGCTTGGAACCTTAATTAGGGCAAACCACCTTTCCGAATATGCAAGGCTGGCACTTGGGATGGTCCAGCCAAAACAGAATCACATCACTTGACACCTTTATTTAAAACAAGTTCATTTCAAATCCCCGTATCTGCCAGGCAGATTTTGTACAGTCAGTGAACCTATTTCTCAATCCATATCACAGACAAAAGAGATTCTCACCAAAGTCTTCAACAGGCAGAAGACTGTTGAGTATAGCTGAATATCCAAATATAAAATCAGTAGATAGCAACATGAATGTCAAGGATTAATGTTCAACACACGCTGGCCTGACATTAGCCTAGGGTCTAAAACAGGCTTTAAAGAAAACACTTATCCCAGGGTATGAATGTGTGAAGATACCCTTGATTCCTTGTCTATCTTTCTTGATAAACTAGAGCTACAGATATTGGGAGAGGCCTTACAAATATTTCCATTTACATTAATTGCAGTTCTTTACACCTGAATACTTCATTAACAGTTTAAAGAGGACTGTTGTATAATACACTCTTTCCCCCTCTCTCCTTCTCTTTCTGTCTCTGGATACCACTGAACAAATCAAGAAAAGCATAAAGAATATAAACATCACCCATAATCCCACCACTTAGAGAGAGATGATTGCTAACATTTTAGTATATTTCCTCCTAGTTTTTATCATGTGTGTGTATTATTTTCCTTTTTATAAAGTTGAGATCATATTGTTTATTATATTTTCAGAATTGCCCTTGTATCACTTCAAATTCTTTAAAAACATAATTTTAAAATCTTTAAAAAATTTTTCCTCCAGAAAAGCCAGAAAGGAATAAAAATACAATCTTTAATGGTTGCATATCATTCCATCCTATGGAGTTACCCTCTATGGTTAGCCATTTGGGTTGTGTTAAATTAAAAATAACATGGAAGTTAGCCTCTTTTTTTTTTTTTTTTTTTTTTTTTTTTTTTTTTTTTTTTTTTTTTTTTGAGACGGAGTCTCGCTCTGTCGCCCAGGCTGGAGTGCAGTGGCCGGGTCTCAGCTCACTGCAAGCTCCGCCTCCCGGGTTCACGCCATTCTCCTGCCTCAGCCTCCGGAGTAGCTGGGACTACAGGCGCCCGCCACCTCGCCCGGCTAGTTTTTTGTATTTTTAGTAGAGACGGGGTTTCACCATGTTAGCCAGGATGGTCTCGATCTCCTGACCTCGTGATCCGCCCGTCTCGGCCTCCCAAAGTGCTGGGATTACAGGCTTGAGCCACCGCGCCCGGCCGCCTCTTTTTTTTTTTTTGGTGAGATGCAGTCTCGCTCTGTCGCCAGGCTGGAGTGCAGTGGCGCCATTTTGGCTCACTGCAACCTTCACCTCCCAGGTTCAAGCAATTCTCTTGCCTTAGCCTCCCAAGCAGCTGGGACTACAGGCTCGCGTCACTATGCTCAGCTAATTTTTGTATTTTTAGTAGAGACGGAGTTTCACCATGTCGGCCAGGATGGTCTCAGTCTCTTGACCTGATGATCCGCCTGCCTCAGCCTCCCAAAGTGCTGGGATTACAAGCGTGAGCCACTGTGCCCGGCCAGAAATTAGCCTCTTTACATAAATGCCTGCCCACATGTCTGATTATTTCCTCAGGATTAGTTCCTGGAAGTGGAATTAGCAGATCAGCTGAGTGTGAACATTTGTTGAGGCTCTTGACACATTTTGTCACATTGCTCTCAAAAAAAGCTGTTCCAATCCACATGCCCGCCAGCAATGTAAGAGGGTGCAGCTTTCACTACATCCTGGCTAACACTGAAATTTTCACTTAAAAAAAAAAGGTTTTAAAAAATTTGATAGGCAAAAAGTAATGTTTTTATATTTTAATTTCTTTGATTACTAGTTAGAGTAAATATTTAAATGTTTTAGTGACTGTACTTTCTTTTCTCTGAATTACTTATTCCTAGCTTTGCTTATTTTTCTACTAAGGTCTGAGAATTTTAAACATTTTATAGTAGAGTATTTGTCCTTTTGAGTTTCAACCGTAAATGTTATGTAGTTAAGTCAATAGCTTGCTTCCTCTGTCATGCTGTCAGTGGCTTTTGTGCTTGGAAAACTCTTCCCAGTCCAGAGGCAAAGGATCTCACTAGATGCTGGAAGATTAAATGAGAAAACTTAGGTAAATTACTTAGCAGCTGTACCCGACCTGTGGTAATGTAAATCTGTGATAGATGGTAGCATTATGGTTCATACTCCAATTTCTGCTTTGAATATGAGGAAACTGCAGGAGATGAAGGGTTACCATACTGTTAGGCAGGAGCAGTAGGATCCAAGTCCATGCTTTCTAATCCCAGATCTTTCTGCTTTTTCACATCACTTTTCCACGTGAAAGAGTAAGGTGTTCAGACTAATAATAATGGTAGGTACCATGTAGGGGATAAAATGTGGCACAGAGAGTTATGGGTCTACTTCTTCCCTGAGATGGATGTGACGTTTTCTCACAAAAAGAGAAAACACTGGCAAAGCATACATACCACAGGCTAAATCATAACCACAGATATCCACAATACAAATATCTTCTCATCAGGACCACTCTCCTTACCATCACTGCTCAATGTTAAAATGTAACAATGAGAACCTAATTTTCTTTCAGTTGCCCACACGTGTAAAATATATGTGTGTGTGGTTTCAAAGACGGTTTATTCTCTGAGGAATTATACCTGCAAGGCAAATACGTCTTCCACCAGCCCCCTCAATCCAGCCAAGCCCAAGACGCTCCAGGGTGAGAAACAGCCAAGGGTACAGGAAAAGGAAGAGGCTGACTCAAAACACCGTCAGGTTGCACTTATGACAAGCAGAGCCTTGTCCACTCCTAAAACAGCCTTGGGAAATACCCTCATAAAACAAAAGTACAACATCTAAAATTGGTATTGCTAGCAAAAGCAAAGGGCAACTGAGGAATAGGGCTCATCACTATCAGGCAGAAAAGCTATTCAAGCCCCAGATGAAAGCAAAAATATGATTAGAAACTCACCGCTATTCAGCCCCAGGAAGATTTTGTCCTCATCTGTCGCTAAATTCCCTACTGCCACCCGCTGTGCCTGAGCAGATAAGGCTCACAATGACTTTCAATGACGCCATGCAAGCCACCATGATCTTAGAACACAGATCACTGAGCACTTGTAGACTCTGAACACCAACGCTCAGCCTTTCCTGATGTGCTCTGTTCTACTGCAATTCCCCAATCTGGACAAGAACAAAGAGGGGCATTCAGTAATGAAATAAAAAGCAAAATGTTCCGCATGGGTAGGTATCATCTCTCTTCAAATCTAATATGTCCCCAGGACCTTTCCATACTTTTTTTTCGGCATATGGCATGGCCCCATCCCTTACACACCAAGATCATTCCTGCATCCCCTCCCCAGGTTCTGCCTTCCTGCCTCTGGCCCAGCCCACCTTACTAGCAGCATTGTGGTGTCTCTGAAGCAAGAAGCCTTCAGCATGCTAATCTGCACGTAAATTTACAAGTGGAAAATTGGGTGTTTTCTGCATTTTCAAAATCTATTTAATTGACAAACTGTATTTTTTGTGGGAAAATCGGCGGGGGTGGGGGGGGGGGTGGGCTCTAGGGCTCTCAGGAACACACTTCAGGAAATAACAGCCTAAACCTGAACCTAAAGCCATCTGGTGCTTAGGACACAACAAGCAGCTGCTTCCTTCTGAGTCCTGCACAGATGATAAAACCCACAGAGGCGGAAAGGGCCTGTCAGACCAAGAGGAAAGGGCTCCTCAAACTCCCCTGAGGACGAATGGATTTAAGGAAACCTGGCCTAGGGAATCAGGGGATCCAGTAGATGAGAAAGGCACAGAGGTGGGAATAAAAGCAGATGTAAGATTTGGAGCAGGAACAGTTGTAGGCCTGGACAAGATTCAGTTGTGGGAAGGAGGAGTGGGAGAAAGAAGTGTTTCCCCCAATTTTCTGTCTTTCTGCTCTTCCCCGCATTGAGCTTCCTGTCCTCCCAGATGCATTTGTTTCTTACTTTTCACTCTTTGCCACGGGAACTGAAATAGACTTTTAAAAATTATTGGATGTACTTGTTTTATAATGCTCATTGTCTCAGTACTAATTCACTAATAACCCCTACAGATACCACGTCTAGCATCCTCTTTTTCACACTGCTAAGTTGTTACCTGGTGCAATGCTTCTCAGGCTTCAGGGTACTTATGAGTCACCTCAAGATCTTGCTAAGATGCATGTTCTAAATCAGAGACAGGGCCGGAGACTCTGCGTTTCTAATAAGCCCCAGGAATTGCAAAAGGTTAGAGGTTTTGCAGATCTTCTCTAAGGTTAAGAGGCCTCACAGGCCTTGACTGCTCTTTCTCTGTCTTCTACACTGGTGTTACCTGCAGGCCTCAGGAAATGCTTGTTAAAGCAACGAAGTAAATACTTGCCACCAATGGTAAAAAGGTAAAAAGTTTTTTGCCATTGACAAAAAACTTCCTAAGGATTATGGGCTGCATCATCCCAGAAGCTGATGAATACACTGGTCCCCCGTGGCCCAGAAAGGAACTCAGGATGCCAGGGGTTGCTGGGACACTGGTCGGCCAAGTGGAGACCAGGGAGGAGCATGCATGTGCGCATGCACAGACACACACACACACACACACACACACACACACACACACCCTCTCTGTCACACATTTCTTTAAGCCAATAGTTCTCAAACTTGATTGACTGTGCAAGAGGATTACCTGGAGGGCTTGTAAATACACAGTCTATTTTTCTTTTTCAAGAAAGTCTGGGGTGGAGGTGAGAATGTGCATTTCTAACAAGTTCCCAGATGCTGCTGATGATGCTAGCATAGGCACTTTGAGAACCACAGCTTTAAACAAATTGAGCAGATCAAGTAGCTAGATGAAACACAGGGTTGGTTCTTCTGTAATTGAGCATACATCTGTTCCATGTGGCATGGCCAGACTCTGGAGCCAGGTGGATTTCATTTGTAGCAGCCTGGCCTCTGCCAAGGCCTTACCAGGATGCTTGTTTTGAAGCAATTAATGATCCCCTTGCTTCAGTGCAATCTATTGCCTAGTGATATCTGGCATCATCACCATTAGGAGCATCCGCCAGGGAATGTAACTGGGATTCTGAGGCTCTCTCTTCCTTTAGGAAAGTGGTAGTCACTCTTCTTTCTTTCCCCAGCTTGAAAGACAGCTTTATTCTAACATTTATAGGCAGCATTACAGTGTGAGGAGTCTGAAGCTCTTAAACATTATGAACCAGAAGTATAGAACTTGTTTGTTATGTAAATGTTATTAATTTTCTTTGAAACGAAAAGGCCAAAAGAAAACCAAAATACACTGACAGTACTTTCTAATTATTTTCTCACTGAGACAAATCATGAATTTGTCACTAGACCAGAATATAAAAACAGCATTCCACAAGAAAAGAAATTGTATGCTATTGAATGTCAAGTGCATAAATGCTTGCACCATGCAGGTTATTTTAAATTCTTGAATCTTATTTTATCCCCTGGGTAGTGCTTTTTAATTGGTAGTGGAAATATAAGTTAAAAAATAGTATCTTTCAATTGCATCACTGAATGGATAGTAAGTCAGGACACTTTCTTTTCATTGTGTGTTTCTGACATTTTCCATTTCAGTCACTTACACTAAACATCCAGAAAGGTCAAGATGAGCTGCCAAATACAGGTTTCCTGAAAAGGTGTTGAAATTTCTTATCTTTGCATCCTCGTACCAACCTGCCTGAACACATTTCCTTAAATAAGTGATAGCCTGGGCTGCTGGGCAACGTTAAGGCTTTTGGGCGTAAACTGCTCAGGACCTGTACCCATGAGAGAGCTGGCCTCGGATATCTAAAGCCCAGGATGGGGACACAAGGGGAAGGACTCTGGGGCCCTGCGTCTTCTGACACCTATTTTACTTGAGTATTGGCTGACATCAAAAGAACTGGGATGCCAGTCCAGAGAATGCAGATATTTATTTACAATTAGTCTAACTGTGAGGATGGTTTTGCCTAGTGTTGACTGCATTCCTTCTTATGCTATAGGGAAGCGACATACGCAGAAGCAGGCAGATAGAAGTGCCACTGCACAAGAGTCCATAGCACTTGAATATTTTGATTGTGAAGGTAAGCAAAGGTATTTAACCAACACCTACGGTAAAGTTCAGTAGCCACTTAGAATGGGAACCTTGCTGAAAGTAAAGGAGTCTAAGGTGCAGTCTACAAAGATGGCTACTGTAGAGAAGGTGTTTCAACATTAACTCCTCAAGGGATACGGTGGAAAACTGAATGATTTTCCTCCCCTGCGAGCACCATATCCAAAACACAAACTGCTGGGAATGAACCTGAGCTCATTCTACTTCTCACGATTGCCTACCAGAGAATACTTTTTAGCCCAAGACAGTGTTATCTGGCAAACCTATTTTTAACAGGTGCCATTTTAGAAGCCTGGAAACCCATCACAGTCATTCAGTATCACTGTCAGGAACACAACAGTCCCAAACACTTACTGCATGGTTATGAAACAGCCAAGCCTTAATCAGCAGCCAGGAAGCTGGTGTCCTCAACCTTCTGTGTCAGAATGGACCTAGGATCCAGGGGAGGTAGACACAGACTCATGGCCAGAAAGAAGGTGGGGAGGAGGATTTAGAGTCACGAAGACCCTGCTTAACATGTTGACTCTGACATGACTATGAGTTACTGAGACTCTTTGAGCCTCAGTTTCTTCTTCTGCAAAAAGAAATAATACCTATTTTTAGGTTATTTTAATAATTAAATGAAATACTATATAGAAAGTGCTTGGCGCTGTGCCTGGCACAGAGGGAAAATTTATAAAGTAGTAGCTGTTATTAATATTAAAAGGAAGGGGTGGGGAAGGTAGTGAGAAGAATGGAGAAAGGGAGAGAAAAGGAGCCTGAAATATCTGGAACAGGTCCATTTACAAATACATAAAGTGAATTAGTGATTGTCAGAGGCTGAGAGAAGAAAGGATTTGGGAGTGACTCCTGATGGGTACAGGGTTTCTTTGTGGGGTGACGAAAAATTCTGGAATTAGACGATGGTGTGCACAGCCTTATGAATATACTAAAAACCATCAAAGTGTACACTTTAAAATGGTGACTTTTATGTGTGTGAATCATATCTCAATTTTTTAAAAAGCCATACACATACACGAAAATGAGGAGAACTGGAAGCCTAAGGAAACTAGCGAGGAGAAGGGAAAGAGACAAAGTAGAGAGTGCTGCAGAAGACGACCATGACATGGAAAGGGGCGTGTGTATGCATATGTGTGTTCACGTTTGTGCGGATGTGTGTGTGACAACAAATACATTTAACACACTTGCATTTCACTGGAAATTCTAGTTACCTGAAACAACCCACTCCCTGACCAGGCTGGCTAACCGAGCTGTGCCAACAGGGTGATATGATAAGAAACCTGAACCACGAGCCAGGGATCTTTACATTTATAACATCTAAGACCGATCAGGCTAATTCTTTCCTTTTAAGAAAAGGAGACCCTGGCCCACAAAGCGGAAGAGATTTTTCCCAGGTGGCTGAGGTGGGGCTAGGTCCCAGCCTTCGGTAACTTAACATGGTTCTTCAAGCGTATTCAGCCCTGGCAGGCAAGAAAACGTGAGGGTTAATGGAGGTCGACGGCTGCTTTTCCTCAGTAATTGTGTGGGGAGGGCAGAGCGCTTGTCTGGAATGGCAGCTGGCATTCTGTGTTCCTGTTTATTGCAGTTTATCTCAAGCAGTCATTTCCATTCACCTTTTAAAAAAAACATGAGGCGCAGCTGTGGCTTCACTTTAAATATTGTTCCTTCCAGCCTTTTAATTTTTTCACAGGGTCCTCCCTAATCTTTCACCATAATTGGATGCACAACACTCGAGACGGCACCCCTGAGGAACAAAGCGAAGCGAGCGGCTGGCCCGGCCCTGGGCCCACTCACCGCCCTGCTGTCAGCTCCCTGATTCTGTGCATAGTGGCCTAGGAACAGAAGGCAATACCAGCTTCCCTGCATTTTCTCTGCTCTGGGACAAAGTTGGAGCCAGTCTTCTGCCATATTCTACATTAAATTTTCCCGATTTCCTTTTCTCTCTCTCCATTAGTGTCATTAAGATCTTTCCCTGCCCCAAGAATGTACACATGAACAACTCTCGTGTTTAAGGTACACATTCCTGGGGCAGGAAAAGATCTAAATGGCTGCACACTTTAGAAGTCCACACCAGCTATCTGGACACTCCAGGCAGCATCAGTTCCATGTGGTTTGCTCCTTTATGTGCCTCCCACACTGGGGCTGTCAGCTCCTGGAGGGAAAGCTCAGTCCCCCACTGGTGATCCTAGCACCACGCACAGTGCCAGGAATATGAGAGGGCTCTTGGTAAGTGATGGTGGAATGGATGAGGACACTGACTCAGATGCTGCGTACCATGTTGGTCCTGAAGACAATCAGCTCTGTGGTTCTTTATCAGGGGATCAGAAGTTGCTCACAGCAGGGCAGGGAAATAATGGGCTGAACGCATACACCTCGGATTCTGCTAAGGTCTGCACTTTTCTTCTTAAACACTAAGATCTGTTTTCTGTTGAGTGCAGTCTTACTGTTACTACTGAATAAACCAGAGGTCCTTAATGAAACATTTTTCTTACAATCAAAACCTTCCCCACGGAAAAGGAACAGATGCATAATCTTTTTCTTCCTTTGCTTTGGTGGAATCTAATTTTAGTCATCAGAAAGTGACCTTTCCCCTTGAAGGCTGTTTGTCTGACTTCAAAACAACTCTGTAAAATAATCCCTATACACATGTGGTATTTATTAGTGCGACTGGTTCAGGGAATTCTATGGTACCTAAGCAGGGGTGTATCAAATTTTTAATTGTTTTTGACAACTGACCTCAAAATGGGGTGAAAGTACCACACAATATAAAAAAAATTACAACTTTTACTTATATTTATATTTTAAACATTTTATTCTTTAAAATGTCTATTCATATGTATATCTTTTATATATACATATTATATTTTATAGTAGTCGGTGCTATTTCTGAATAAAATATATGTATATTACAGGCATGGACTCAAAACCATCTTACTGATAAATGCAAGGTCAAAAAAGCCTGCAGAGCCCCACTTTATGGCATCTAATTTAATTTTCTACTTAGCCAACAAAACAGCAAAAACATTAGAGAAAATAATTAGAAAAGGAAGATTCTAATAGGGAAAGTCATTTTTATACTAGGTAACTATTTTCTTATTCCTCATATTCTTAAAAAAGCATATGTTGCCCTGTTTCACTAGAAGCTCATAGTAAAATTATAAAGAGTGGGTTTAAAGAAGGATAATTATAATGAAGTCTTCATAATAATCACGATACATATAAAAATTTGAAAGCACTTTGCCTGAGAAAGGTATTTAAAAGGCTGCAATGAAAAGAGAACAATGTTTAAGGTCTGGAACACAATGAACTGATCTCTGAGCACGCCACACATCTAGAAGGTTTATCTCGCAGTTTTTTTGTACTAACCTATCAGATACTGAAATCATATGTGGCATTCTACTGCCTTTGTTAGATAATGGGTTACACAGTGCAATTCTGTTTTGTTGTTGTTGATGTTTTAAAGCTCCTTGAGCCTTACATGTCTGTAGCTTTAGCCAGCCCTGTCTCAGGTTGCTGGTGTATCATTGCTCACTTATTCCAGGCATCTGGGTTCTCTCTCTGTTTCTAAGTAGAAGAAAACTACAGCGGTGATGACTTCATTGTTAATGCATTAATAATGGTATGTCTTTCATTTTTCCTAAGTGCAAACTGACCTATACTTTTCTATTCGAGAAACAGTTTGACAGAGGAAACCATGACCAGTTCTTTGACACTGAAAACAGCAGAAGTATGATATAGCTACACTTGTTCTGCAGAGTTGGATAAGCAATCTGACGCTTACGGCAGAGTGTCCCAAGCATCTTTTGCACACCACTTCCGGTAGAAGCGGACAGCTGAGAAGCGTTACGGTTATAAGACTCAGCGAACTATCACCTTGGGTTCTCATTCCTGTCTTGGGGATCACAAGGGATGAAAAACACAAAGGGCAACATGGCAGGTCACTGAAACCTCTTTTACATATTTAAGTTTCAGCTTCTGGAGAAAGAACATAAGCTGTTGTGAACTGCTCTAGGAAGTACAGAATATACTTAAAACAGTCCCCACACTCACACACACACACACACGTATGTATATAAGATATAAACTACTATATTTTACATTACTATATGTAAGGCTCTATCATGACAGAAGCTTCTTTCTATATCTCGCTCCAGGGAAAAAAGTTAGTGATGTATTTGATCAAATTAAAAATCAAGTAGCAAGTTTTACTGTTCTATCATTAACTGATATTTGCCTCTGAGGTAAAGGGGTCTTCATTTTCAGGCCCATGATGCAAGAGCTTTTATTCTTCACGTTATGCCATGTTGTGAACTACACTTGACTTATGGCAAATAATGAAGAGGGAAGGACATAGTGTGTGTTTTAGGCTTCTGTGGACAGATAAGCATATACTCGTAGTTTAATTTCATGACCTCACCCATATAACTAAAGCTATTTTTACTCGGGCCTGTGATTACCAGAACATTACCATATAAAACATTCTTAAAATATATTTACTGACTTTCAAAAAAAAGGCAGGCAAAAGATGAACAGATACTGTATCAACTTCTAAAAACCCCAAACATGTTAACTGAAACTTGATAGTTTTCATTGTCAATAAAATCAAACAAAAAATTGGAAAAATAGGTTAAACATTCTAGTAATTATTTTTTGTCAGAGAACCGTAAATACGTCAGTAATTTTTAAAAAATTCCTTCACATAAACAGCCTGCCTAGCAGTTAAATGCATAATAGAATTTTTTCAACTTCAGAATAACAACATGTGTGTTTTAGTTACTGCTGTAACATATTAATGAATATAAGCTGGGAAAAGCAGAAAGAACTTCCCTCGTTTAATGCATTTGATTCTGTGCATTTAGTTTTTCCTGACTATATTATGGCAATAGCCACTGAATGTGGAATTTGGCCACTCCTCAAGGGTGATTTTTCTTCCAGTTAGAAAAATGGTCCAATTGTTTATAAACAAAAGAGCTCTCCCCCCTTACCTTTTTATAATTCCCCTCCATATCCAATGAGGATTCTTGACTGATGATGTCATCCATTCCATCACTGTCCAAATTCATCCTTTAACTCTTTAGAATTTCACTTAAGAAATAACCTCCCATGAATTCTGATAGGCTGATATGCCAATTGCCCAGTTCCCTGGTTACTGCTCATGCTGACATGGAGAGCTGGCTAAGAGGCTGTGCCCAGCCGTGTGTGTTCTTGCCCTGCTCTGCCCCAGAGACACCGCCCCGCCCAGCTCCCCGGCCTTTCCTTGCTCTGGCACCAGGCAGCTGCTGTTCTCTGAGGCTCACTCTGCCCCTGACACTTGGCTTGCTGACTCCGGCCTTCCAACCATCTGCTGTCACCTTCCCCTGAATGATCCCGCCCCAATTCCTCTCCACAGCACCTTTCCTGTTCCCAAGAAAGGAAAAGAGAGGCACTCAGCTTCAGCCACGCTGATTCAACTCCCCTGTTCAGGGCCGAGTGTGGACTGGAGCTCTGTGAGGAAACTAGCAATCTGAACCAGGGGTAGATTGTGTGGGATAAAAATAGATGTGAAAACTTCCAGCCCAGCCGACTTCACTACTGAGTTAAAAGCTGGGTATCCCATGACAAAATGAAAACAGTATAATTTAAAGGCTGACCTGTAACACAGATGTTTGCTTTTTTCCCCCTAAACTGATCATTTCTTAAAATCACGTGTAAAAGTCTCATCTGGTAGGATCTCCAGGACGAGACTGAAACTCACTTCCAACAAGAGGAGGCCCTTTCTGCCCAGGAGCAGCGCTTTGTTCTATTAATATAGGCAACAGAAAAAGATCCATCAACTTTTCTTTAAAATTCAACCAGTGGCGGGCTTTTTCACAAAAGCAAATGTTCTTTTCTGCTGCTCTCTTTACACTTTTCCCATGGCTTCTGGTTTTGTTTACAGGCTTTACTAAAGAGAGGGAAAAGGCCCACAGCTGGAGGATGTTTTGGTGCAAGACGCAGACAAGCAGAAGTGCACACACAAACACACGCTCATCAGGATCAGCTTACTACTGTCATAAACTACAAATTATGCCCTCTATTTATTTCCAAAAAATAAAGCTACTGTTTGCAGGAGAAATAGGTCAGAAAAGAATTCAAAGGGCAAGCCTTCATTTAGCAACACCATCTTACACTGTGACAAGCTTAGATAGAAAGCAGCAAGTATATCAGTCAATAAATTGTCCAATATAGATTCTTGCGCAACCACAACACTGTTAAGAACAGAGTTCTAAAAGCAAAAAGGCCATTCAAGATAACCTTTTGGCATCTGAACCTCTGCTGACATGCTCACCTTCAGTGTCTACTTATTTCTCTCCACATTTTTTTAAATTCAATTTGTAGAAGACTTGTGGCATAAATGTGTCTCAAGGTAGTTTATAATAGCCCTACTTCTATAAAGGAAATACTTCCCTCTGTAGCCCCGAGCCAAAGTGAAATCTTCCCTTTACTCCATTCTCATTGCCCCACCTCAGTTCCGAAAAGAATTAATTGCATGTTTGTCAGATGTTACAGTAACAAGTTGTCTCTCATGAACCACATCTGCATTTGGGCAGGGTTTTCCCTGGAAAAGATCTCCCTTGTCTTACTCTCCTCCAAACCCCAGGACCCTCACTTCAGATGGGGGGCCCGCTGTCTGCATGCAGGCAGCCCAGAATGCTTCCCGGGGCTGTGGCAATGCTGGCCACAGACTGCTGCTCCCAGTGCCCAGTGCAGGTACTCAAAATACAGCAGAATTCACCAAGGCTAAGACTTTGGGGTTAAAGTATGCTCTTGTTTGAAGGACCCTGTATATGTTAAATCCTGCCAAAGGAGGTTAGTTAAAATGAAGGAAGCAGGCATCTTCTTACCTGGCATATATTAACATAACAATAGCTACCCTTTATTGAGGGAGGCGTTGCTATGTGCCAGGCACTTTATATGCACCTCCTACATATGTCTTTAATCCTCTCAATAATCTTTTGGAGTAGACAGTACTATCAGTTGTGTTTTACAGCAAGATGAAAGAGCTCAGTGAGGTTAAGGAAGATGAACATGGGCTCTCTGCCTCTGCAGCTCACACTGTAAATGGGTGTGCCAGACCATCCCACACTGGTCGCCTCTGCAAGAAATAATTGTGCCCAATAAAATAATCAAGTATAGCTTTTATTTATTTATTTATTTATTTATTTATTTATTGAGACAGGGTCTTGCTCTGTTGCCCAGGCTGGAGTGCAGTGGCATGATCATGGCTCACTGCCACCTTGACCTCCCACGGTCAAGTGATACTCCCATCAGCTTTCTGAGTAGCTGGGACTATAGGTGTGCACCACTATGCATGGATAATTTTTAATTTTTTTTGTAGGGACAGGATCTCACTATGTTGTCCAGGCTGGTCTTGAGCTCCTGGGCTCAGGTGATCCTCCTATCTCGGCCTCCCAAAGTATTGAGATTACAGGTATGAAGCACCACGCCCATCCAAGTGTAGCTTTTAAAGATGAGAGTTCAACACAGACAAATCTAGCAGAGCTCTAGATATATGGTTTGGATCTGTGTCCTCACCAAAATCTCATGTTCAATTGTAATCACCAATGTTGGAGGTAGGGCCTGGTGGGAGGCGATTGGATCATGGGGGTGGTTTCTAATGGTTTAGCACCATCCCCCTAATGCTGCTCTGGTGACAAGAGTTCTCATGAGATCTGGTTGTTTAAAAGTGTGTAGCACCTCTCCCCTCTTTCCCTTCCTCCTGCTCTGGCCATGTGAAGATGTACCTGCTTCCCTTTCACCTTCTGCTGTGATTGTAAGTTTCCTGAGGCCTCCCCCACCATGCTTCCTGTACTGCCAGCAGAACCATAAGCCAATTAAACCTCTTTTATTTATAAATTATCCAGTCTCAGGTATTTCCTTTTTTTTTTTTTTGAGACAGAATCTCCAGCCTGGAGTGCAGTGGCACAATCTTGGCTCACTGCACCATCTGCCTCCCAGGTTCAAGCGATTCTCCCACTTTGCCTCTCAAGTAGCTGAGATTACAGGTGCCCACCACCACACCCAGCTAATTTTTGTATTTTTAGTAGAAATGGGGCTTCACCATGTGGACTAGGCTGGTCTCGAACTCCTGACTTCAGGTGATCCACCCGCCTCGGCCTCCCAAAATGCTGCGATTACAGGCGTGAGTCACCACGCCTGGCCAGGTATTTCTTTATAGCAGTGTAAGAATGGACTAATACATCTCCCTGTATAACAATATCAAGAGCTGAATCAACATTTTCCAAATACATCTGGAACACCCAGCACGTATTGTCGCATATCTCTTCCTGATGAAGCCTCAAGAAATGAAACGGAAGCTACTTCACTGATGTCAGGACCTAGTACGCTATATGATGAATTTTCCTTTCCAGTTTACCTGGTGTCTTTTAGCGCCACCGTTGCTTCTTTACAACAGCCACTGTGGTTTCAAGCTCTTTTCTAAGGGGACAGAGATTTGTGTTTATTCATCTTGTTTACCCCATAGCATGTAGAACACTGCCTTGCACACAATAAGCGCACAATGAAGAGCTGTTGACTAAGTACGTGAACAGAGGAAATATGACCGCGCTGCTTAAAATGTTTCCTCTAAATGCTGTCCACAGTAGGAAACATTAATAGTGCTTTTCAACTGAAATCTTCTGTGGAACTCACATATGTTCAAAAGGAAAAAAGGGTCTGCTTTGATTGAATGAGGAGGGCTACCACGCCCCACCTGGATGCTCTATTCTCCTATTATCCCAGCCCCAGCACAGCCTCTCAGGAAAGCTCTGTGGAAAGGAAGCCCTAGGACCCTGCAGACCCCACTCACTCTGCAGACCAGAGTTTGAAAAGCTCTAAAGACCGTAAAAATGGCTTTCACAGTAGCAGCAAAGCAGTATTCTGCTCCTGGCTCCATGACTGTACTGATTTCCAGACCTCAGTCCACTCCACTTGGGGTTCAGCTGCTACGTGAATTCATTCTTATCTGGGTTAATATCCTAGTCCACTTAGCAACCTACAATCGATAGCTAACATGGATGAAATTATACAAATTTAGAGGCTGCAAGACTCAGTAAGATACATAAAATGATATGCCTAATGACTAATATCTTTTTACTTTAATTTTAACAGAGTGGGCTTAAATATATAATTAAAATGAGAAAAACTGAACTCTCATGATTATGTATATATACATACAAATTAATATATTTGTACTAGTAATATAGTAATGATATACATACATATGTATATACACATACATTGATAATATATTATCTTTTGGAGAAAGGCACCTCAAAATTCAAGATAGAAATTTCCCAACGAAACAACAGCAACAAGGAATAGTACTGAGAATACTAAAAGACCATTCCACTCCTCTATCTGCTAGCTCCTTTTTTGTCATAAATGATTCTCTAACAAGCACTATACAGAGACAAGTGATAGAACATCTGCTCCTGAAACATGAATGCAAGAGGTTGAGCGCAGTTCTCAGTGGTGGTGACATCACTGTGCACCCTCCCTAAAGAAGCTCAGCACATAGATAGGCTCACAGCCCAAACCCTTTCCAGATCGAGCTGTGCCACCATTTTCAGGATAGCTTATGCCAGCTTAAAATATCTGAGAGTTTCCTATTATGTGTGGCATCACTGATCTGTGAAACTTTCTAGAGTTTTGCTACTCAAAGTGTGTTCTCTAACCAGATTATCAACAGCACTGGGAACTTTCTAGAAATGTAAGCCCTCCAGTCCCACTCCAGAACCACTGAATCAGAAATTGCATTTAAAAAAAAAAGAGATCCCTAGGATTTTTGAATACACCTTAAAGTATAGAAGGGTTGCTCTAGAACTTGCAAAAAAAAAAAAAAAAAAAAATCATTATAAGCCATTATCCCTCTTTTTCAAACCACATTTACAGGCAGGGTGGCAAGACCTTGACACATGCTTGGGATCAACACTGTAATTAATTTCACTTCCATGTGGTCCAGATGAATACAGGCAAGGAAAACACAAAACCAAACACCACCTTGGCAGAGACTTGAGCTGAATGTAATGCCTGATGGTTTGGCAGTAGCTTGCAAATGGGAAGACAGCCACTCCTATCTTTCTATGGGGATGGTCTCTGGTACTCTTCTGCTGCTGCCCTCTCTAGAATGAACTGTCCAGGCATAAGATGGGCCCAGTTACTAGTGCTCTCCCTCAGAAAACCTACGCACAGTCACTTAGAATCCCTGAGGTTGAAAAAGCCTCTTCCCACTCCTGCTCTGAATTTCAAGGACTAGCATGAAGAGCTTCGCTTTCCTGTTGAGCCATGATCTGAATTGCAAGTCACATTGCTCACGTGAGTTAATGCTTTTAAATGATCATTATCAGCCACTAGTGGAAATTATTGACTCTGAGAACACTGACCACATTACTGGGAGATCACTTATGCGCTGTCAAAAGATTTTCCTATTCATACATGGAAACTTGATTTCATCCTGATTAACCCTTCATCTCCCACTGCCTTCTCCTCGGCCTTAACATCCATATTCCATGTACTAGATTTATAACTTCTTTTCAAATAATTTTTTTCTTCTGTGCAAAGTTCATCTAAATTTGGTTTGCTTTTCAATTAAAGTATTCTGACAGCTAGAAAAGCCATGAAAATATGCAGGCCATTTAAAGGACTTTGCTGCATAGATTTTTAAAAAATCAAAATAATGGTATTAAAAGTATGGGGTGGGGATGTGGCAATGTTGGGAGTAGACAGAGTGTCACACGTTTTCCCACATCTAAAAGATCATGGGCCATGGTTGTAAATCTTCCTGTTCAATTAAAACTGAGCACGAGAAACTCAACTACGGTCACTCTGATGACCATCGTACAGCTTCCAAGTGGAACCAATTATAATGTCCTCATTATGTTTATCTGTGTGTTCTTTCCCCATTAATGGCTTTCCTACACTGATTGTCACTTAGGCCTCTCTGATGGTTGTTTTCTTCTGAATTCAAGCAGTTTTGTCAAATTACTTTCTATTTCAGGAAGCTTGGTAGTTTCTGATGCTCCTATATAATAGTGCACAGGGGAATACTAAGTCCAATATTTCAAACTTTCCCTTGGTATAGAGAATATAAATAAATAATGGGATATGACTCCAGTGGGATATGGCTCTATTAATGTTGGGCTTCTGTATGTAAAATTGCGATTAGTTGCCCAATATTTTATATATTTGTGTGTATGTATGTGCATGAACAGGGAGTCTCTACTTTCAAGCAAACATCAATGCAATGTGATATTTTCCACAGAGATGCCCCATTTCCTTCCCATCCCCCATCACCACCATCCTTTCCAAGAATAAATACTAGACCTTTGTATTAAAATATGTTTCACATATGTACTTCTTAAAATCACTCGAAGTCTGAATCATGAAGTTTGAGGCCCACGTGCTACTTTAAATAGAAATGATGTGCTTGTACTAAATTTCTATTTCAGATCAGGCCCACAGTGAAGCCCTGCTAATTTTTTTTTTTTTCCATGTGGGGCTCTTATCATTGTGCTCCTTTTGTGGTAAAGCATATAAATTAGATTTCCAGTCATCTAAGCTAAAAAAAAATGCATATAAATTTATCGCCAAAATTATTTTATTGATTTCAAAGGTTACTACCTCTTTGGAAAAACAGAACTATATCTCAACAAGGCAGAACATAATTATATTTTAAACAGGCAAAACAATGAAGACCAAGTACTCTTCAGCACTGTTAACTATAGAAAAAAAATTCCCCATAAAAAAATCTATAGACTAAAACAGAAAATTGTCTTATGAACTTATATTTAAAAGCCTCCATCACATAGAGCACTAAAATGCTTTGAAATTCCCTTTTCCATTCTAATATCTTTTTCCCTGCTGTGGATGAAACCAGGCTTAAATTGGGTGGAATCTTGAACTCAAATTTGATACCTTGTTTTCTCAGTCACAGGAAGAAGGGATTGAGAGACTAGTCCTCACTTGTCCTGGTGTCGATAGGGATAGAATATATTTGCTCTCCTTTGTTAACCATTAAATGACCCACTAGAATCTGGGCATAAAAGGCTGTTTACTACTTTCTCCAACAAGAATTTTAAGAATATCTTGATGTACTACTTAAACTGATATACTCCCTAGTTTTATCATTTAAGAGCAACATAGGGTGTCTTTTACTTTACGTGCTGGGTATGATACCTGAATTGGGCTGAAACATTTGGCCACAGAAAACTTTGGTATTCCATGCAGTAGTAAAATTATCCCTTTATAAGGCAGATGGATGTATTAAAACTTTGCAAAATCATTATAGTAAGAAAGGCAGCTTGGAAATGAGTATTTGCAAAGCACTTGGGGATAGACCATGAGGTTCATCTTGGGAAAATTCTCTGGATGAATAAGTAGGCATAGAGGTATTTTCTTAATGCATTGTCTCTGGGAAGGCTGGAATGTCTATGCATCCCAGTGATTCATTTATTTTGTGCCTTGCACTGCATCCCCCATTCTGGCACAAGAAATGTTTAAAGTGCTGGCAACTGGCCAAGAGGCTGAGAAGCCAGGTACATGGACTTCTGAGGTCAGCTTCACCAACTCCTTGTTACAACATACGGATCTGAGCTTATCTCTGGGGTTACGATGGGAAACCTTGATCCTAGGGACTCAGAACAGCAACAATTGCATAAAGTGCCATTCAATCCAACAAACATTTATTGAACGCATACTCTGTGTACAAGGCAGAGACTTGTGAAAATTTAAAGAAGGTCGCTTGTCTTCAAGAAGCCTGTTGTCAGCCAGGCGCGGTGGCTCACGCCTGTGATGCCAGGACTTTGGGAGGCCGAGGTGGGCAGATCACCTGAGGTCAAGAGTTTGAGACCAGCCTGGCCAACATGGTGAAAACTGGTTTCTACTAAAAATACAAAAAATTAGCTGGGCGTGGAGTCTTTATGGGCAAGACTCCGTAAAAAAAAAAAAAAAAAAAAAAAAAGGCACTTGTCATCTAATGGAGGAGACAGACCTATATGTAAATAGTTGTAAATGGGTTCTAATACAAGTAAAAACAAAATGTACTGAGAAGGAGAAATTTGGACTGAGAAATAAGTGGGAAAAGTTTCCTGAAGGAGGTGGCATTTGAGCCTTGAAAGCTGCATTAGCCTGCAGTGGGTGGGAGCAGGTGGTGTGTGGGTAGGTGACATCTCAGCCTGAGGCATTGCAGCTAAGAACTGATGGCAGTGTGAAGGCAGGAGTAAAGGGTCTGGAGCAAGAAGCATTTCTGCCCAGGGTTCAGAAACAAATGTCGGGCCTTGAAGGCCATGCAGAGGAGTCTGAAATGTATCCTAAGGAACACAGGGAGGCATTAAAGATTTCTGACCGTGCTTCTCATGACCTGGCATGTGTTTGAAGAAGGGACTCTTTATGCTCCCAAGGGAGGAAAAAGATGAGTGTTATTCACACACTATTTTACTTTTTCTTCTTCAAGTCTCCATTCCCACAGCAGCTAAGAATGTCAGAGTGTGATCTATATCTGGGGCGGTCATAAGGGAATTTAAGCAATGGCAAGAAAGGTATGAAAGCACGTCATTGTTTTTATATACACACTTATCCCAAAACCCCACTCCAGGAAAGAGGGAAAAAATATTTAAGAGCTTTTAAGCAAAATGGACCCTTCGACCTAAACTTGTGCATTCAAGTTTACAATATTTCTAAGCTGTCTATCAAAAACCATTTAGAAAAATTTGGCCTCTTGAAGGCTGCCAGGCCTGAAGTTGTGGGCGAATTTCTTTCCTGAAGAGATTGGCTTCCTCCCAAGACTGGAAAATGGAGGTCAATAGCTCTATCTTTTAACAGGGCTATGACCAAAAATGACAACACATGCCTCAATAACCTCTTTGCTAAAATAAATCCTGTGAGGAAGAAAAGTATATGAAGATGACGACAATGTGAGCACCTTTAAAAACGAAACAAAACCACCATGAAAAATTCTGTAGGAGAATTCCTTCTGTTTATTCCTCCTTGGTTTAAGTTGTTCAAAGAACAGTGCATACAAACCCTTGCTCAAACAGGGGTGTTCGGGCTCTTGGCAGCAGCGAAGCTCTCTTTTTCAAAACAGCCATCCATTTAGAAAAGCAATGTATAAGAATCCATTGTATTTCTACATATTAGCAAGATACAACTGGGAAATGAAGTGAGACACGGTTTCCCTGGGCCGCTGAACAATCCTCACTGAACCCGATGTGCTCAGAAGAAATGACACAAGAAGAAGGGAGCTCTTAATTCATGATAACTGACTTGTTTATGCAGAAAGGCAGCCTCTGGCAGAGAACCTGGCAACAATCATGCCAGGAAGTTAACTGGGAAAGTCTCCATTTCACAGATGAGAAAACTAACAAGAAATAAGGGGAGAGAGAATCAGCCCACACACAATGAAAACAGTGCAGGTTAATGGTGGAAGAGGGGAAGGCGTAGGACTGAAAGTCGTAAAATAAGAAACCACAGTGCCATAGAATGTTGACAATGCCTTTTTTCTTTTTTTTTTTTTTTGTTTTTGAGACGGAGTCTTGCTCTGTCACCCAGGTTGGAGTGCAGTGGCGCGATCTCGACTGCAAACTCCGCCTTCCCGGCTCACGCCATTCTCAGCCTACCGAGTAGCTGGGACTACAGGCGCCCGCCACCACGCCCGGCTGATTTTTTGTGTTTTTTAAACAGAGACGGGGTTTCATTGTGTTAAGCAGGATAGTTTCTCCTGACCTCGTGATCCGCCCGCCTCGGCTTCCCAAAGTGCTGGGATTACAGGCGTGAGCCACCGCACCCGGCCTTACAATGCCTTTTTTGTTAGTCAATTTTACAAATAGTAGACATATCCATCCGTATTACTTGAGGACCTATTCTAAGCATTGGGAAAGCAGATAGAACAAAGATAAAATCCCTGCCCTCATGATGTGAGTGAGGGAGCTAGAAAATAGACAAATAATTAAGTAAAATATGTACTATGATAAATGGTGATAAATGATAAGTAAAAAAATAGAGAAGCATGATAGAAATATTGGGATAGGACAGGCGCGGTGGCTCATGCCTGTAATCCCAGCACTTTGGGAGGCCAAAGTGGGGGGATCACGTGAGGTCAGGAGTTTGAGACCAGCCTGGCCAACATGGTGAAACCCCGTCTCTACTAAAAATACAAAAATTAGCTGGGTGTGGTGGCGGGCGCCTGTAATCCCAGCTATTTGGGAGGCTGAGGTAGGAGAACTGCTTGAACCCAGCAGAGGGAGGGTGCAGTAAACCAAGATCGCACTGCTGCATTCCAGCCTGGGCAACAGAGCGAGACTCCGTCTCAAAAAATAAAGACAGACAGACAGACAGACAGAAAGAAAGAAAGAAAGAAAAAGAAATATTGGGATAGAACTGGAGAGCTGGAAGTTTACAGATTATATCCAGATAAGGCTTCACCTAGAAGTGACATCTGAGCAAACACTCGCAGAAAGTGAGAGAGTAATGGATGGGGGTAGAGGTGACAATATAAGGTAAATATGTATAAGATGTAAAATATAAGATGCCTGGTTGAATGTGAATTTCAGATAAACAGTGAACAATATTTTAGTCTATGTCCCAAACGCTGTAGGTTATTTGCTAAATCTGGCAACCCTACACAGTGAGGCGGGGAGGGGGGTGGGTAGGGGAGGTAGGGGTGCACGCCAGGCAGAAGGAATAGCAGGTGCAGGGCCAGCCCAGCATGGTGGGAAGGTAGTGGAGGAAATCAGGAATATAGGAGAGGAGTCCAAGAGGAAGCAGAGATGAGCTGATATAAAGCCCTGTGAGGACTTGGATTTTTACTCTGAGCAGGATGATAAACTAAAATTTTTGAGATACGGGACATGATCTGTCTTCAGTTTTAAAAGCTCATTTTGGAAACTGTGTTGAAAATAGACTATGGAGTGTGGGCAAGGGCAGGGGTAGGTAAAGCACATAGAAGGCTATTATTGCTGTAATTATGATGACAATAACAACCACAACAACAATGATGAACATCTATACAAAAGCACCAAAATGTGCATGCAATTTTCAGGGGAATGGTCCCTGAAGCCCCCATTCATGAACTATCTATTAAGAAATCTTGGTGTATATCATTTATGGGAGAAAAGGAATCAATATTTCAAATAAATTCTATCAACTGACTAAAAATGCTAACCTAAGAAATTTGCTTTTAACCACTGTAATATCATCCTCAAAAAATAAGTAAGTCCTTGTAAAATGGTGGGGAAGTTTCCGAAAGCCATTCAACTGCAGATATCATCAGTGACTACAAACATCAAGCTAAGGACTTAGAGAAAGCACCTTTTCTGAATCCAATTGCATGTGGTGCCAGCTGGGTTCTAAAATGAAGGTTTCTAAGTGGGATTAAGATTTGGCTTCAAGGTTAATGTTTCTGTTTTGTTGAACTATGTATAAAGACAGAGCGCTTCAAAAGAACACACACATGTAGGTAGTTCTACTATAAAATCCCATGCAGATGCAGAATCTATTGACCATTATTACCCAACCAATACACTTAATTTTATTGTGGAAAAGCAATAAATACTTCAAAACTATTAAACACATAATGACACTGTTATATATTGCAGCTCATGTAAAATAAAATCAATTTATCTTCCTTTGGAAGAAGCAGAATGCTAACATAACCCCTTTTCTCCAGATGAAATTGCTGATATTTGACCAATTTTCAACCTACGAACACAATGCTTTTATGTTAAACCTAATGAAAAGACATAGAGAATAATCTTATAGTAGCTTGCCCTTCAAAAATGAAGTAAATAGCTTCTTTGAAAAGAGAAAGTTATTTTAATTATTATAGTAATTCAATCACCTGGAGCCATGCCATGTGTAGATTAGGCTCTCCATACATACTTGACATCCCCTACCCTCAAGTTCTATATTATGTGTAAGTGACATGTTGGTTGTTTTCTCAGCATCTCTGACCCCTTTCTCGTGGAAAGAATTACTGTGAAGCATGAAGCTGGATATTTAGGATCTATGGCCCTAAATGTACCATAAAATGAAAATACTATAAAATAAATCTGTAAGTACAAATTTCTAGTTATTAAGCAAGACAAAGTATATAAATACATTTTATAGGCACATGTTACTTAGCTGAGAAACCACTGCCTTGAGTTTTGTGAAATGCACTATTTTGCCTGCACATATTTACCACTGTGAAATCTGACCTTATGAGAAACATTTGCTTGTCTCAGGTAACCTACCTCACACAAGGAAGAGGCATTGTTAAGTTAGAGAATTGGTCTCTCAGAGCTTCTAAACTCAGTCAGTTGTGTAATATCCCAATATTAACTCTCCAGGATTTGGACCAGCCGTGCCTGCTGCTGCAAAGAGCAATTTCTCTGAGAACATTCTTGCTGTCTGTTTTCAACAAAGATACTTTCAATGTTGCCTCAACAGTCCAAGTCCTAACAAGGAGTTACTAAACACTCTAGAGCCGATCTTTTGCAATCGTCTAAGTGTCTAATTCATAACTCCAGTAGAAAATTACCATACAAATGAATATGCATTACTAAGATTTTTCTATTTGGAGTTTTTGATGCATGTTGATACTTTAATGCTTATTTACCAACCAATTAAAACAACATACTAGTAAAAATAAGTTCAGAAAGACACACAAGTGCAACTTTAAACATCAAGTGCATACTGGGTGATTTTTGAAAATTTCTAAGATTATCAATCGCGACTATCTATTTACATAATTTCTTAAAGACAGTCCTAAAAGCTGGATGTGAAGCAACTCACATCCTATGCAACGAGCAAAAATTACGTTTTCCAATGTTATCGATGTGAGATTCCAAACAGATTTTCCTCTGAAATTCCCTTAAATTCAAATTACAGTCCAAAGCAATTCCTCTTATTTGCAGACATACAGAATATGCAAAGCACAAATCACCTCCGTGAATTTCACGAATGCTTTAAAGGCCAAGGAAGCAGTGTTTTCTGCCCCATTACTCCCCAGAAAACCTAATTACAATTCAGATACTGTATGTGATGAAGGCCAGGCGCAGAGGATGGCAAAATCCCTTGAATATCCGGAAAGAGGCAACCTGCTGCTTTGGAAGAGGAAGGCCTCCTCTCCCAAAGGATGCCGGCCTCAGAATCAGGCTTTAAATTTTACCTGATACGAGCAGTTATCCTGATGTACCATCTCAGTGCATCCTAGGGCGCAGACCCCAACGCAGGACTGCTGAGCGAGGCTGCGGAGGGCAGGCGCGGAGCATCCACTGGCGGGCGGAGAGAACGCCCTGGTAAGGCAGGGGCTCCCCGCAGATTAAAATGGATGCTGTTTCGCTGATCAACCTGCGCAGTGGCACTGCCTGTGCCGGGAAGCGCGCAGCTAGAGAGCTGAGCTGCTCTCCAGTCCTCCGAAACCAGTGAGGCAGGCTTAGGAACATGGAGCTGGGACCGGGCTGGGGGAGGGGGCGCTCATCACCCGCACAATCAGCCAATTATATTATAGGCACAAAGAAAAGGATCAGTCTGGAGCTGGTGTGACCTTCTGGTGCTTTATGAAGGCAGTTAACTGATGTGGAAACATTCTAGTCCTCATTAACGAGAAAAAGGCCAGCAAGGGAGAGGGAGAGAGACAGACACAAATCAATGTTGCAGTTGAACATTTCTAACCTCAGGCATCATCCTTCCTGCCCACTAATGCTGCTTGGCTGGTGCTTATCAAAAAAAAAAAAAAGGCCTTAAAGATAATTTTAGAACGTTTAACATGCTAAACAGAGAGCAATCCATTCTGAATACCAACAATGAAAGGATGTTTGTCTATGTTGAGTTTTTGAAGTGTTTGTCAACTTTATAACTAAAAGGTCTTTACTCTTTAAAAGGATTATTTGTAATTCTTTAAATTCCCCGCTTCTTTTTGGCTCCTAGCTTCTTTTTAAGTCAAATAGTAATAAGATGGAATAATTGCTGTTATAAGTTTTTTTAGGGAGACAGCTTATTAAAATATTAAAATCACTATAATTTATTTCATGAAAACTAAAGTCTTAATTGGAAGGTTTTTTTTTTTTTTTAAATGTAAGGCTTTGTACATATATTATTAACCAATGCTGTGACTTGAAAATATGGACACCGCCAATGTAGCATATAAAAATCTTGGAACAGACCGACCCTCCCTGAGAGCGAGTAATTCTGGACTTGCGAACAATACTCAAAGGAAATACAAGTCAGACAATGCATGTTTCTGGGAAAAAAACTGGGGCCAATTTCTGAGTGGCTTCAGGGCCACTTTAGGACTTGAGGATATACAAAAAGAAAAAACTGGGCTGTAAATTCCTCAAGCTAATGTAATGAGAAAATTAAGGGGGAAAAGTTAAATAAAATTTTCTTACCTATATTCCTCAGTTGCCACAGGCAATTAGTTTTGTTGTTTCTTTTTTGTTTTGTTTTGAGACAGAGTCTCACTCTCTTGCCCAGGCTAGAGTGCAGTGGCAAGATCTCAACTCACTGCAAACTCTGCCTCCCGGGTTCACGTCATTCTCCTGCCTCATTCTCCTGCCTCAGCCTCCCGAGTAGCTGGGACTACAGGCGCCCGCCACCAGGCCCGGCTAATTTTTTTTGTATTTTTTTAGTAGAGATGGGGTTTCACCGTGTTAGACAGCATGGTCTCGATCTTCTGACCTTGTGATCTGCCCGCTTCGGCCTCCCAAAGTACTGGGATTACAGGTGTGAGCCACCACGCCCAGCCCATGTCGTTTCTTAATAAAATAGCTCTGAGTACCTCAATGGTACTTAACAAAAACATGACTGAATTTAAACCATCAAATTAAAAAAATCAATAGGGACATTATTTTTAAGCTATTTTAGTATATATCTGTCCTATGTTCTACTTATGTAGCCGTCTCAAAAACTCTTCCTCTTCCCATTAACCACGCTGTTTCACTGTGCTACTGACAGAGAAAATAGGTACTTTTTGTGTGTGAAATAGAATTGACATGTTTGACAAGTTTTCATATCAGGCACTCTCTTAAAAAACGGTTTGTGTTAGGATTATTTGCTAATGTACTTTTAATAACTTATCTGTTTTGTGGAATGACAAAAACCTACTTTTATAAAAATTCTAAATTTTTACTATTTGAGATTCAAGCAGGAGCAAAACCTGCTATCTCAATTCGACTCCCTTGATGCACTCACAAGCACACTCATTTCAGCCTTCCTAGTGAGGAGAATAAAAAGATGGCCGTGAAAACTCAACTGGTATCCTCAGAGGCTTCAATTTCAGCAGCAGGTTGAAAGGAAAAATACTCTGGAGACTCACCCTGCAGAAGCTCACTGCCCTTATCCTTCCTAGTCCAGGAGAGAGGTGGGCCACATAACATGTGCAGGACTTTCTAGGCCTACTCACTGGCTACACAACGAAAGCTTGATGAATGAAGCAGAAGCCTGGGCATAGGGAATGAGCCAAGATCAAGAAAAGAAGATGGAAACTTTTCAGGGATAAGAAACAATAAACAATACACCCCCATCCTAAAACTCCATTCTTCTCTCAGAGACAGAGACTTCTGTGTAGAGTGCCGTGCAATACAACCACCCAATGAGGTTCTGGAATTCCTTTTTTCTTGGGGGGGTGGGGGGAAGGGGGATGGAGTCTCACTCTGTCACCCAGACTGGAGTGGCGTGATCGGCTCACTGCAACTTCTGCCTCCCAGGTTCAAGCAATTCTTCTGCCTCAGTCTCCCGAGTAGCCAGGACTACAGGCACGCGCCACCACGCCCAGCTAATTTTTGTATTTTTAGTTGAGACACAGTTTCACCATGTTGGCCAGGCTGGTCTCGAACTCCTGATCTCAGGTGATCCACCCGCCTTGGCCTCCCAAAGTGCTGGGATTTCAGGCCTAAGCCACCATGCCCGGCCAAGGTTCTGGAATTCTAAATATGAGCAAAGAAGAGCAGGCCCAAGGAAAAAAGTTCATTTTGCAAGGTAGCAGATAAGATGAAGTGGAAATCTTATGTTTAATATAAAAAACACTTTCCAGGACAGAACAGCTCTAACTTCAAAGGCAGTTAAAACCTTACTCAAGTTACTCCCTTGACAATCTACGATCCTAAGACTCAGGAACATGTTTCCAAGCTGTGCAAAGGTTAAAAAGCTGCTTCCTGGACTCTGTCTCTTCTGAAAACTGAAGACACTGGAATATATTACATAAGCTCCCAAAGACATTTATCATGTGTTGTTAAAAAAAAAAAGTCTAAACATGATTCCACTCTTCACAGTTGCTGTTCCGTAAATAGTGGAAGTGACTCAGAGGTGGCTCTAGGGAGAACAGATTTCTGACAATTGTATCCCAAATCCTGTCAAAAAAACTCTCCCAAGAGGTATAAACAAGATGAAAAAAAAATGAATATATTAGACAGGCTTCTCTTTATAGTCATTCATTGGAAACAACTTTGTGTTATAATTTGAAGTATGATTTGCTAGTGCAAAAAACTTTAAACAGAAACCAGCTGTTCCAAGAACACTTAAGCTAGAATAATTTACCAAACTGCAGTAACATTTGTTATCTTTAACTAAAAAATATCGATGAGCTCTTTATGTGAAGCATAGTCTTTGTAGCATAGAGATTATTTTTTTTCTTCTCAGATCTTCACAGCTTCCCTTCCCATAAAAAGTATTGCGTTTCAAATTTAGATGAGACCTCAAGAGATCATTTCGCCTAACCCTGTTACTGTTCAGATATGGAAACCAAGGTCTAAGAAAGTTGTGGCATGTCCAACAACAAAAAGGCATCAAAGCAAGGAAACCAAAGAAACAAACCTGATTTTCTGGGTTCATACCAAATGAGTATGTTTCATATGGGTTCATACTAAATGAGTATGGTGAATGTGTGTGTCCTCAAACTTTGTATGTTGAAACCTAATCACCAGTATGATGGTATTCAAAGGTGGAGCCACTAGGGGGTGATTAGGTCAAGAGGGTGAAGTCCTCACAAATGGGATCCATGCCCTTTTTAAAAGAGGCCCAAGAGAGCTGCCTTGCCCCTTCTGCTGTGTGAGGACACAGTGAGAAGATGCCATTGCCATCTATACATCAGGAAACGGGGCCTCATGAGATACCAAATCTGCTGGTGCCTTAATCCTGGACTTCTCAGTCTTCAGAACTCTAAGAAGTTTCTGTTGTTTATAAGCTACCCAGTTTATGATATTTTATTATAGCAGCCCTAACAGACTAAGATGAATACTAAATGAGGACCCACTAGACTTGGAGAAATAAACCCCTTTTGACTGAGCCAAATGAGGCTGCCCTTGAAATCAAAATCTATCATAAAGTAAGAGTGAGGCTGCAGTGTGGGTCTACCTAAAACTCAATTCAAGATATGTTTTAAGGGAAGAAAATTTAGATTATTTCCTTATTAAAATATTGTTTCTGCCACCTACAAACTATTGTGTCTTTAAATCCAGAAAAACATTTTTTTTTTTCAATTGTGGCAATTAGCAACAACAGAATGAAAGGGGGTTTTGGACAATAAATATAATAGTAAAAAGTTACATCCTCAGGCCATCGAGCATACAGTTTTGAAAGTGAATAGCATGGGTCAGGAACTGACCCGGAAGGGTAGTAGGAAACTGTCTGGCATAAGCTGTGTGAGTTGTTTAAGTGTTTGGCTATACAGGTGTGTATTTGTCAATACACATTGAATAAAACATTAAGATATGTGCATTTCTTTGTACATAAAATTTACCCCAAAAGAATAAACAAGAATAAACATGAACTCAAGTTGATGATATGCAGGCTAAAGTATTTAGGGCACTTACTGATGTCTGCAACTTACTTTGAAGCACATGAAGTAAATGAGAGGAATTGATGGATGGGTAGATGGATAGGTCAGTGGAAAGCTGTGACAAAGCAAGTTTATTAAACATCAGTTGTTGAATCTAAGTGGGGCAGCAATGGGTATTTGTGGAAAAAAGTCCACTGGAAAGTCAACTCTTGCACTTAACTCACACGGCTTATGCCAGAAAGTTTCGTATGCCCCTTCCAGTCAGTTCCTGACCCTAGTTACTCACTTTTGAAACTTATGCTCAGATGGCCTGAGGATATGACTTTATATCACTATCTTTGTTGTCCAAAACCCCTTCCATTCTGTTCTTATTATGTTGTTATTATTCTGTTCAAATTGAAATGTTAGAAAAAATGAAATATTGGGGGTGGGAAAGATGAGCAGGGAAGTCACCATCTTAAGTAATAACTTTTAAGCTTCTCCTCAGGAAATTGGGGAGAGTAAGTACACATATAGCTTAAGTGGTACTTCTTTACTGGGCAATGAAAGAAAAGGAATGATGAAAAAATTAATATGTGGACATCAGGGGAAACTAGGTCCTTGAATACCCCACCCAAAGAAGAATTACTTGTCACTACAGGTTGAGTAAACTTTATCCACAGTGCTTGAGACCAGAAATGTCCTGGATTTTGGAATATCTGCATATACATAATGAAATATCTTATGGATGGCACCCAGGTCTAAACACAAGATTCATTTTTGTTTCATATGCACCTCATACACATAACCTGAAGGTAATTTTATATAATATTTCAAAATAATTTTGTACATGAAACAAAATTTTGACTTCATTTTGACTGCAACCTGTCACATGAGGTCAGGTGTGGAATTTTCCACTTGTGGCATCATGTCAGTACTCAAAAAGTTTGGGACTTTGCAGCATTTCAGATTTCAGATTTTGGGGTTGGGGAATGCTCAACCTGTATTGTTGCCACCAACAAAACTGGCATCATCTACAGACAATAAACCTTTAAAAATGCTTTGCAGAAACACAAAGTGTTTTCCTCAACATCTTCCTTGATTTTTGTAGTTGAAACAAGCTCCTGTCATGTGCCATGTGAAGTAGTGTTTCTGCCCTCAATAAGTTTGGTAAGAGAAATGAGGCAGTACACAAATGACTAGGTATGATAAAGATGAGTTAAATACCTCTAAATAATTTGTTTGCTCACTAGAAATTCAAGAGAAGAAGAGAACACTCAGCTAGAGTGAACCAGGAGACTGCAACAATCTTGTTCATTTGGTTATTCACTTATTTAATGTCTGTCTTTTGTAGATCTAGATTAATGTGAATTTCCTTAGAACTTGCATCTTGGTTGGTTTACTCAGTGCTATATCCCCAACATCTGAAATAGTACCTGGTTCTCAATAAATACTTTGAAACAATTGAATAAATGAATATGACCCTCAGAGAGCTACCATATTTCTCTTTGCCTTAGTTTCCTCATCTATAACTAAGAATGTTTATTCCTTGCTCACTGGGTTGGTAACATGATGAAATGAGAGTAAATGTAAAACAGCTCTTAAGTATTCAGGAAAGGAAGAGAAATGGATGTTTTCTTCTCCTAATTAAGAACAACATCAACTGTTCAAGGAATAGAGTCCCTTGGATGATAGAGGAGATCATGGGAATGGAAGGGCAAAGACAGAGGGATGCATCCCAAGACACCGAAAAAGGAACCGATGGCACTTAGGCAGTGATCTACATGAGGGAGTGAGCAAGATAAGGAATTGTGAGGTTTTGAGACCATTACTGGAGTAAAATTGGTGCTGTGAAAACAAACAGGGAAGTTAGCAGAAGGAACTGGTTCTGAGGGGGTTGGGGTACAGTAAGGAGGTTTAAATTTTCATAAAATTTGCAGTTGAAGGTGTAAGAGGCAGCTGGGGCTCAAGAGAGATTGGGCTGACAGGTAGAATTTGGGGGTCTTTTACACAGAGAGGATAGTTGAAGCTGTAAGAATGAATTAGATTAAGGGAGAGATTGTAGAGACAGAACTAAAGAGAAACAAAGACATTACTGTGGAAGGCACAATAATGTCCCATCTCCTGGGCCGACTGTTTACAACCTAATCCCCAAGCGACAAAGTAAAATTATGATAAGCAGCTGCCTTTGAGATGGGGAAGTAGTCTGGTTATCCAGATGAGCTCAATGTAATAATCACAAGGGTCTTACAAAGTAGAAGTGGGGGAGGCATAAGAGGAAGAACCAGAGAGATGGCAGTATGAGAAAGGCTTGGTCCAATGTTGTTGTTGGCTTTGAAGATGGAAGAAGAGGCCACAAGCCAAGGAAGGTGGGCTGTCCCTAGAAGATGGAAAAGGCAAGGAAACTGATTTTCCTCTAGAGCCTCCAGAAAGAATGTAGCTCAGTGGACACCTTGATTTTAGTCCAGTGAGGCCCATTTAGGACTTGTGACTTTTGGTATTATAATACCAATAAATTTGTGTTGATTTAAGCCACTAAATTTGGGAGACTCTTATAGCAGAAATAGAAAACTAATACAGTAGTCCCTCCTTATCCATGGGGGATCACATTCCAAGACCCCTAGTGGATGCCTGAAACTGAAGATAGTACTGAACCTTATATATACTATGTTTTTCCCATACGTACATATCTGTGATAAAGTTTAATTTATAACTTAGGCACAGTAAGAGATTAACAACGGTAATGGGTAACAAAATAGAACAATGATAACAATATACTGTAGTAACAGTCATGTAAATGTGGTCTCTCTCTCAAAATAGCTTAATATTTTCAGACCACAGTTGACCGATGGTAACTGAAACTAAGGAAAATGAGACCGCAGATAAATTGGGTAGGAAGCCCACATTTAGAGGGCAAGGCCATGCAAAGGAGACATGGTCAACAAAGTAAGAGGAGAATGAAAACGAACACAGTGAGGAGTCAGAAAAAGAGAGGGAATGCTGTCAGAGCCTAGTTTCTTCAAATACTGCAGGGAAGTGGAGGAGGAAAACAACCAGAAGCCATTAATTTGGACTATTAGGAAGTCATGAGTTATGCTGAGGGAATAATTTCAGTAGTCGTGCATTAGGGGTGGAAGCTGGGTGGTTGTGGCTAAAAAGTTGAGAGGCTGAGTTGAGAGTTCGTGAACAGGTTTGTTAATAAATCAGAGCATTAGGGTGGTAGCATGGAGAGGTTGCCGATGTAGCTGATGTTTAAGATGTGGGAGACCCAAATGTCTAGGTAGGCAGCAGGAAAGGAGCCAGCAAAGGGAGAAACTGATGATGGTGAATAGAAAATAAGGGCCAGGTTCTGGAAGAACTGGGCCAGGAGTGTCTGGCAGGCATTCATTCAGTCTTGGGACAGAAGATATGGTGAGTAGAGTTACAAAGAAATGTTGAGTAAAGAGGAAGTTGTGGTGATAGGGGAAGATATAGGAGCACAGATGGCTGGGTAGCCTTGATCTGGTCCCTAAAGCTGCTTGGTTGGAGCTGCTGCAGGTTAAAACCCCTAGGGCAAGGACGTGGAATCAGAGGCTGCACCAGTAAGAAGAAAGCATTTCCAAGAGATTTTGTAGGGGCTTTGTTGTATTTTTTGACAACAGTCAATTCTGGTACAGACGAACAAGAAGATGGATGAAACTCATAAACATGTGTTAAGTATAGATAATGACTACGTAATAGCTTATAAGACACAAGTGAAATGTATGTGTTAGATTTAGATAATGAGCAAGTAAGTAGACATACAGTCATTCCCCCTTATCTGTGGTTTTGCTTTTCAAGGTTTTAATTACCTGTAGTCAACCATAGTTTGAAAATATTAAATGGAAAATTCCAGAAATAAACAATTCGTAAGTTTTAAATTCTGTGCCATTCTTCTGATGAACTCTCATGCCATCCTACCCAGGATGTGAATCCTCTCTTTGTCCAGCATATCCATGCTGTGGACACTCTACACCCATGAGTCACTAAGTAGCTGGCTCAGTATCAGCTGGACTGTCTTGACATCATAGTGCTTGTATTCAAGTAACCCTTACTTTACTTAATAATGACCTTAAAGTGCAAGAGCCATGATGCTGACATATTGTTATAATTATTCTATTTCATGATTATTATTGTGAATCTCTTCCTGTACCTAATTTATAAATTAAACTTTATAATAGGTATGTATAGGAAAAAAACCATAATATATTGGGTTTGGGACTATCCATGGTTTCAGGCATCCTCCGAGGGTCCTGGAAAGTATCCCTGGCAGACCAAGGGGGAGACTACTATAGTCAGAATTCATGAGATGTGTAAAATATCAATAAGTAAGTTAGTAACAGATTTGTTAGGCCTAGATCAAGTGTGTAGGTGCCAAGCATAGAAAGGGATGAAAAGACTAAAGAACCGCCTAATATTCATGACACACTAAATAAGCTGAGGCACATGAGGCCCTCATTCATTAGATCTTACATTGATTTCCCATTGGTGACACCCATTCTGGTCCTATATGTCCTCTGCCCAAGAAATGTAAATGCAATCCCCAGCTTCTCATCAGGCTAAGAGGCAAGCTACAGAGGAAGCCAGAGGGAATTGGCTCTGTCTCTTACAAAGCAAGTCGTGTGTCACTGGCAGATACCTTGTGTCTAAGTGGAACGGGAATCCTTTCTCAAACCTCAACTGTGGTTCATAACCATATTCTCAATAGGAAAGGCTGTCATGGCAGAGAGGCTGGACATATAAATATTGCTTAACTCAAGGTCCTGCCATACTCCTGTGCCATATCCTAAGTATGTCAGCTCATCCCATCTCTTTCCCTTGCTTCTTGCCTTGCATTTTAAATAGAGGTAATGAACTGTGTGATCTGAACATCTTAATTTGGCCTGTGGCTTCTGGGAGAAATGTCTGGTAGTGTACTTGTAGGCTACTATTGCATCAAGGTCATTTCCCACACTACAGATATGGAACAGGAGCCCCAGAAGAGGACAGCTGGTGTCAGGATACTTCTCCACTTCTAACAATACTCTGAGGCCCAAAAATAGAAAGTGAGGGAAGAATAAAAATGAGATAGGTTATAATTTTTTAGCCTTATAATTATAAATAAGAAATTTACCTGAGAGTCTTATAACCTATGTAAATTAATTTACTTAGAAGTTTGGACTATTCTGACCTTGGTTATATTTATGTTTATTATTTCATATTATAAGAAAAAAATGGTTTCCTGAGAAAATTATTAGTGTGAATCACTAATTGGTTGTCACTTTGTTTCTATTTTCTTAAATACTAGAATTTGCTTTAAATGAAAATCAATATGAAAACCAACATACAAAACCATCAAATGTTTCTATTGGGATAAAATTATTCTGAGGTCAAATCTATATTTATGTGTCTCTCAATGAGAACATGATGCTGTTTTGTGATACAAAAAAAGAGAAAGCAGAATTTATAGAGGTCAGTTACAATGTTATTCCAGATATAGCTTTAACATATAACTAAATGTAAAGCTACATCTGGAATAAGATTTTGTTTGGTTGTGCCACATCAAAAGAATCCTGTTTCACACAAGTAAGTAGTTGTAAATGGTAACCGTTCTTTTAATGGATTATGCTGCAATCTCTGCGTATTCTTCACTAAACATGTCCAGAATCTTAAAAGCAAAGTAGCAAGAAACTTATTCAAAATTGGTTTACTAACAATATATAGCAATTACTCATATTTCTGATTATGAACAAGATAAGACAGAGTACCCAAACTTACAATAGGCCATTAATCTACAACAGGACCTTCTCATTTGATATACTGGGTGTTTGCTTGTCATTGCACAACCGACTGTTAGGCTTGATGAGAGACTATGCCAAACAGATGTGCCTGATCCTAACCTGGTACTGAACCAAGCTGGGCCTCTGGGCAACTTGTGTAATTTTATTGCTTGGGCATGCACAGCCATGAATTTTTTAGAAAGGCCAGTACAGAGCTACCACCTTCATGGTCGATGACACATATTTATAAGTTCGTTGATTTTTAAGGACTGTGAAAGACTACTTCACCTGGCAGGATAAATTAAATATGCTGATGTTGAAAAATTGGGTTGAGAGAAATACTTTGCACAGATAATGAGGGAATTAAATCACTACAGTTTGGGCTGAAATGTTATATTCTTCTTACCACAGCTTTACAGGACTTTTCTCCAAAGTCCCACAGACTATCTCATTTGTAGTTGTATTCTGAATTATTTTCACATTTCAGAACTCTTTAATTTCCAGTTTGATTTTTTTTTTTCAAGGGTTGGGGATGAGGTGTTTAGCCGCTCATAATATAGGTACAAATTAATCTCTAAAAATACCTCCAGCAACCCTGGGTTTCTACAGACACAGTTTGAAATGTAATGCATTAGGCAGTGCTCTAGCAGGCAGCCTCCCTTTGCCTCTAGAATAATGAGATGGTTTTATATTTCAATAGAATCTGCCAGAGTACTTGTTTATTGGACACAATCCTATTCTTTTCCCCGTAGTATTTTATGCCCAACACTAACTGAAATTCACATGCTGTAGAAAAACAGCAACTGATGGATAGGTAAATCTGGGTGAAGTCTACATCATTTCGTCCCAAATTTATGTCAACATTTAAAGACCATCTCTTTTACTCTCTGTTTTCCAGCATTTGGAGTCAGAGAACGCAGTGGCAGAAAAAGTGAAAAGTAGTATAAATTTGCCAGGGCTAAAGCAAGACTTTCCAAATAAAAATAAGTTAGGTTATCATGTCAAGAAGGGCTAAGCCCAAACTAACACAAAGTTTGTGTGCATGCATGTATGTGTATAGCGGAAGAAGGGTCATGCTTCCCTGCATCCTTCCAGGTATCTTAGCAGCACAGATAGCCTTGCCTACCAATATACATGCATTTTGCTAAAGCAATACATGGAATCTCTGACAATAAAAAAACTTTTCTGTGCTCCGAGGCGATAGTGGCTGATTGAAACCAGGTTAATAGAGTACTGGGGAAGGGAACTGACCCTGATGTTGAAGAAAGGTGCCCTCTAGTGGACTATTGTGTTTTTTAATCTGTTTGGAATAGGATTATGAAACAAAAATAATGTTAAAAGTACGATACATTGTTTTACTAACATTTCAATAATATATTTAATGACTGTAATATAAATACATAGGTCTTCAGCTACATTAGTAAATGTATGTATATATAAAGGTTACACAAATGCGAATTCATCCAAAGTTGCAATCTAGGCCATCTTTGAAGGTTCTAGAGTTGAGAAAACTTTGGATCAAATCAAAGACCTGGTTCTGGGCTTGACTGCACTTCTTATTAGGTGTGTTTCCTTGGGCTACTGCTTCAGAGCTGTCAGCCTTTATTTCCTAATCTACAATATGAATTGAGTTATAAACTGCCCCTGCCCCCCACTTTCAGGCTGTCAGACGGCTTTTTATAACAATTTCATTTTATATCATGAGGTTTCCACATCAGCAATACAAAATAATATAACAATAATATATTATATACAGCATTGGGTGAGTCAACAAAAAAAATTAGATTTCAATTGAAGGTCTTCCTTATAGAAATTTAATGACAGTAAAGGTGATGAGTTTGTTTTTTCTTTTGACATTGATCATGGACATTTCAAAAACTAAACACACTAGATCATGAGTTCATTATAAAAACTGAATTTAATATGAAAATCATAGTTACTATTTAAAAAATATTTCTAGTGTTTCTATTTTTTAAAAAATGATTTTGTAGGATAAAGTAAAATATTAATGAAAAGAAACAATTTACATAGCATAACTTTTCTGAAAATGTGTTTTCCTGGTATGCCACCCTACAGTTTGGGCTGAAATGTTATATTCTTCTTACCACAGCTTTTTATGTTTCTTACCACAGAAACATAAAATTTATGACTAAACCGTTAACATCATCTCTAAGGAGCTATTAAATTTGTCAATGGTCACTAAATCTTTTTTTCTTTTTTAAATACAGAGGTAGTGTTGAAATGCAATTGCTATTAGTTATAAAGAAATTTTGTACTTAGGAGTTTCCTTAGGTCTGTTCTCTGACCAGCTTTTCTAGGGCGAGTTAAGCAGCAACATGGACTGTTCTTACATCCTTTCTCATTTTCATTCTCTCAGAAGAGAGATTCAAATTATTTTAGTCATTTGAATAGTAGAACAAACACTGTTCTAAAAAGTTTTCTGAAGTATAATAAAAATGCCAGAAAAACATTTAATGAGCTACTTAACTTGCTTTATCCTAAAGCTATTGAATTAAGAAAGCTTCTCATCTTTTAGAAGCAAGTTATTTCAGAATTATAAAGGTACTGATCAGGAAATTATGCTACTCCCAACACATGACAACAGGTAAACTCATTCTCAGTGAGAAAGGTTAAAGTCAGTCACAGATGATTCCTACGCAGTAAAATTAGTCTGCACATTAATCCCAACTCTTCTAAAACCCTCCAATTTAAACCAGTTTTCCTTGGTGAATAGCAAAGGTAGCCTCTTTCAGACACATAAGTTGGGCCCAAATGTTCACTTATTGAAAATGCTGGGGCTTTTTTATTATTTACCAAGAATGTCAGGACAGAAATGAGCAGTCCTTTTGAGTTTCAGCGTCTTAGATAAACCTACCTCATTCCAACATCTCTCTTCTCCCCTTATCTGAGATGATGCTAAGGGACTTTAGGGTTGGTTTGTTCTCACTCTTGACATTCAATCAAATTTTTTCAATCTAGGAAAATGAACACCATCTACCATACCCAAATACCCACACTTGCTGTCTTCTCACGGCCTCTGATTTCCAGCATAACTGTGAGGAAGAGCAACCGGCTGAAGAAGTACACATTTGCATGGCAGATGTCAGTGGAAACTTGTACTGATGGTTGAAGCTACTTGGGCTGTGTTTGGAGGTTTTTAAAATCAAATTTATTTTCCAAAGGACAGAAGGGATTTCTGCAGCAGAACTGTCACTACAACCGAAGCCATCAGAACTTTGACCCCAATTTCAGATGGCACAAATTTAGCCCCACTCACTCACCCAGCTGCCCCTGATTCGATCATTTTGATGGTTTCATGCTCCTTGATTTAGTTCCCAAAGTGATACAAAAAATTAAGGGCTTGCCCTTAATTAAACCTTACCCTTTGTGAATTAAAAATACTTCTAAAAACATAATCAGATTTTGTCACATCTTGGTTTAAAACTTCTCAGTTTTCCACAACATTTAGGATAAAATCCTAAATCTCTAATGCTGTTATCCAGCATTATGTTATTGGCCCTGATCTACCCTCCTGACTTCTTTGCACCTCTCAAAAAACCTTGCTCACACAGCTCTAGGTACACTGGTGGCCTTTGAGTTTTCTGGAAAAGCCAAGCTCATGCCTGCAACTGCCCCAGGGCCCTCACACAAGCTGTTTCTCAACCTGTACACCCTCTGCCTTCACCTGAGTCACCTCTCTTGCTTAAAGTTGGAGGCTTTTCCTTAGCCCCCTGTCTAAATAAGGTCCTGCTTTAAATTCACTTAGCATACTGTTTTTTTCCCTCTAATTTGTGGGATGTGTAACGTTGATTTGCTCCACTAGATTGCATGCTCCGTGAGAGAGCAAGGGCCATATGTATCAAGTCGACCACTGCCCACCTAGCATCTGGCACAGTGCCAGGCATATAGTAGGTGTCCAAAAAATATTGGAATAAATGAAATTCTCGAGAAGTTCTCTCACTTTAGGGCCTTGGGATTGAGAGCAGGAGTGTGCCTGTGACCAGCTGTCATTAGTTCTATTGACTACCTATGGGAAAGCTGGTCAAGTGGCCACTTGCTCACCTCAAGACAATGAATGAAGCTCTCCTGGATGCTAAGTGACTGCCAGCTTGTGAGCTAAGCCTGGCAAGGCCTTTGGGCTGCACTTCCGTCCTCACTGTGAGCTGTGGCTTGGGCAGGCTCAAAGGGCCCACTCACTCTGCAGATGTGCCTCAGGGACAGGGCTGACTGTGCCAGCTGAACTTGAGGGCAAAAGAATCATTTACAGCTTCCCAGGTAAGGCTAACACTTACTCAACTGCAGTAACTAGATGCCCCCCCCCCCCAAAAAAAAAAAAAGCCTAGATTTTTTTTTTCCCTTTTCTCAATTTGCCACCTTATGTGATAAATTTGTAGTTCTGGGGATAGCCCAGCAAAACAAGGAAATAACTTAATATTGCCAACTTATACACTCCAAAAAAGTCTGTTGATAAGTGTAAAAAGTCAGAATTCTTATATCTAAAGAAGAATAAAGTATCTCAATTAGCTTTCCAATCAGAGAATAGAAGGCAAAATGGCCAGTAGGAAGACAAACTGGGTTTTTGAAAGACATACTTTTAAATTTGCCTGTCTACTATTAAGGTTTAGGTGAGAGAAAAAAGTAAATAAAAAAGAAAAGAAAAGAAAAAAGAAGCATATTTGTTTTCTTAGAGGAAAACAAACAAATAAAAATGACAGTTAAAACCAAGAAACAACATACAATTTAAGCTGTGGTTTTCCAAAAAGTATTCTAATGTCTGAAGAAGAAATTGTGGATGTGGTGTGAGTCTCTCTCTAATCCAAATGCTGTCCTTCTAGGAAATATTTGCTGTTTTATATTACAGCATCATTACTGTGATTCCCACATTAAATAACTACTAAACTTTCAGTACTCCAGGTACTTGGTTGCCTGTCAAGGTGATAAATTAATTCTGAATCCAGGTCAAGAGTACAAAGAGTACAGGTCTGGCCCTGCTGAACCTGGAAAACCTGTGTGGACTCTTCATTTAGCATTAGTCACCATAATCTAAGTTTGATGGCTATATCTGTGTAGGGAGTTGTTCTTCCCAGCTGGTGAGTGGAATGAGGCCAGTATGCCCTCTGTCCAGATAAATGACAAATGACGATCCAGTCTGGTATGCATGCCTGCCCTGCCCATGTTCTTTCTTTCCTCATCTCAAGGCTACAGTTCTTGGATGTACACATTGGAGGAAACAGATGTCTCCTGTAAAATTAACAAGAGCACTTCTACATCCAGGTAAGAAATGCTCTAAAGAAAGAACTCAATGCTCTGTTTGGCATGAATAATAATAATTCAGTCAAGCTTCACTTGAAGTTAAAATAACTTTCAGATTTTCAATGTATTAATACGGGGGGTAATGACAATAAATGAACAATCTTTCTGAAGGGATGATGTTTTTACATGCTGAAAAAATATGATTAAAAATTGGGCGTTCATAGGGGTTTAGATGTACTCAATTATTTTCTTGTTTACAAAGGATATGGTTAAGGTGTTTTCCATTACTTTCAAAATATCCTTCATCCTAAATGTTGACACATGAATGGGATGATAAATCAAATTACGTGACTGTCCTGTGGTCATGTTTTACCAGTTACTTAGTTTTTAGGGGTTAGAATGGGCACTTTGCAGGGCTCTGTGCAAAATGAAAATGGGGAACCATTGTTAAAAAATTAAGAATTTTAGGGTGGCAACAGCAGAACATTAAGCCAAGAGCAGGGCCTTTCAAAGCCTACAGAGGTCACATACCCATGAAGCCTGTCAAAGGTGGGCAGATGGAAGTAGAGAGAAACCAGACATACAGTCATTTATGTCGAGAATTACATAGGTTCTCAGTCTGGGAAGGAAAAGGCATCTGTGACTTTTGGCATGCAAATACCACTGGAAAGACAACTTCCCTTCATAGGAGGGGAAATTCAAGAGGGAGCTGAGGGAGGAGAGGAGGAAACTGACCTGTACCAAGCACCACCGCTAGGCCCCACGCTGGCCCTGACATTGTCATTATTTGTCCTTGCTCCAACACTAAGCTCTACCATAGGATTAACTCCACACTATAGAAGAGGAAGCTAACTGAGGTCGTTGATGAGTTTAAGCCTAATTGCTTCAAGTTTAGAAAAAGCAGGTTAAGAGATGCAGGCACTGTAGGACACCTGGGGGGTATTCTGTAATTTTCAAGGAGGTTTCCCTTATGACCCTCATCCTCTTCATAAGACCACCTACCACCTATTGCTGTCAGTCCAAAGATCCAGAGATCTTGTTCTGATTAAGAACTCTTCTCTTGCCTCCCATACTAGCAGCCTCAACTCTACTGTCTTAGAGACCCCATCAAGCTTCAACTTAAGGTACTTCTTACTCCAATTTATACTCCTCAACTCCTCATTCACCTTATTCACTCTCCTTCCCATATGGCTCTGTCCAACCCTCTCTGGCCAACTCCTATTCCTCCCCAAGTCCATCATAAATCCTTTCTGTGGGCCCTCTCTTATAAGCATTCTTTTCACTGTCTTGCTCCAACAGAGCCTGAAGGCACTGCCTTCTCCTATGGCTCTCAAGTGGTGGCTGCTTTCTCTCCCACCTCCCTCTTGCCAAACGGCCTGTTGGATGAGTAGGTGCCTTCCTATCTACTCTCTTGCTTGCAAACAATTAATTGTCTGTCCTTCCTAACACCCTGCTCTGAATCTCCTACCTGCAGACTGCTGATACCAACACCAGTTAGCCCTCCCAGTTGCAGTTACCTATTCCTCCCCAGATTACTTTGCCTCATGCCTTGAAGAGTCATTTTCCAATGTTAGTTCTGTTACTAGGTTGGTGCAAAAGTAGTTGCGGTTTTTGCCATTACTTCCAATGGCATTACTTCCATTACTTCCAATGGCAAAAACCGCAACTACTTTTGCACCAACCTATATAATTCCTGGAAATTTCCACGTCTGTTAGATGGTCCCTGCAAAATTTTGGCCTGGAAATTCCATCTTCTTCCATTCCATCTCAGCTATACCTGTTCCCATGGCCATATCCTACTTTGCCATTACCAACAACTTCATGCCCTCCATAATTTCGTCTTCAAGCCTCCCATTCTCCAACAGTCTTCATTGTCATTCCAGCTCATTCTTTCTAACTACTCTTAATCCAATAATTCTTCCATTGCACTAGACCTTATACCCCACGTACTGTCCACTTTCACCATTCTGTACTCTCAGGGTGTCCTTTCTTCTCTCTCTGTGTCTTAGATTCCCTGACCTATCATTGCAACCCCTAACTCAATCACTTCATCTCACTTGCCCCCTCACTTCATACTCACTTGGCTAAATCCCACCTGTGGATAAATTCAGCTGTTTGCTACTCTGTGCCTGCTCTCAGCTGACATATGTGGCTGGAGAAAAATATATAGTATCTCCCCTTATTTGCCATTTTGATTACCCACAATCAACAAAGTTCCAAAAATATTAAATGGAAAATTCCAGAAGTAAACAGTTTATAAAATTTAAATTGAGTGCCATTCTAAATAGCATGATGAAATCTCACACTATCCCGCTCTGTGCCATCCAGGACTGAATCACCTCTTTGTCCAGCACATCCACACTGTCTACAGTCCCTGCCTGTGAGTCACTTAGTAGCTGGCTTGGTGATCAGATGAACTGTCGCAGTATCACAGTGCTGTGTCCAAGTGACCCTTATTTTACCTAATAATGGCCCCAAATGAAAGAGTAGTGATGCTGGTAATTCGGATATGCCAAAGAGAAGCTGTAAAGTGCTTCCTTTAAGTGAAAAGGTAAAAGTTCTTGACTTAATAAGGAAAGAAAAAAAATGAATGCTGAAGTTGCTATGATCTACAATAAATCCAAATCTTTTATCTGTGAAATTGTGAAAAAGGAAAAATAAATTTGTGCTAGTTTCACTGTCATGCTTCGAACTGCAGAAGTTACAGCACAGTGCGTAAGCTCTTAGTTAAGATGGAAAGGCATTAAATTTATGGGTTGAAGACATAAACAGAAACATGTTTCAGTTGATGGCAATTGCGTTCAGTACTATCCATGGTTTCAGGCATCCACTGGGGGTCATGGAATGTGCCTTGGTGGATAAGTGGGGATGACTGTAGGATCACACTAACTGATCTCATTTAAATTCATGACCACTAACCTCAAGCGTGCCCTCGGCACTGCCTGGCCTCTCTACATTTTCCCAGTCTGTTTACTCCCACACTCTCCTAGACAACCACAAAACTCCTTGAAAGACTTGTCCAGACTTGCTGTCTACGATTTCTCTCTCCCCTTTATTCTCCTTTGAACACCTTCCAATCAGGCTTTTGTCTTCACCATGCTACATCATCCTAAATCTTCCTCATACTAGATCTATGAGCAACATTCAACATAGCTGGCTTCCAAGACAATGTTCTCTTCTGGTTCTTTTCCTTCATTAAAGGCCTCTCCTCTGCTCATCCCCCATTTCTTCTACTTTTACCCACTGGAGCTGTAGTCACTAACTGCATGTGGCTAACTAAACTGAATAAAATAAAAAATTCCATTTCTTAGTTGCACTAGCCATGTTTTAAGTGCTCAACAGCCACATGTGTCTAGCGGCTGTTGCATTGGACAGTGACGATAGAGAACATTTCCATCTTGGAAGAAAGTTCTATTGTATAACACTACACTACAATATTCAAGGCTCAGTCCTTGGAGTTCTTCTCAATCTAAACTCACTTTCTGGGTAATGTCATCCATTCTCTTGGCTAGTCACTCATACCTCTAGCCTGGACCTTCTTCTGAACTCCAGACTCCTTTATCCAACCACCTACTCCTCATTTCCACTTGCAAATTAAACAGGTATCTTAAAGGTATCATGCCTAAAAAATAAACTCCTGATGTCTCCCAACCCTGACCTCCTAACACTCTTGCACCCACAATCTTCTTTTCTTACTTTTCTTCAGATTTCAGTTACTTTACTTCCCACTCCTAGAAACTAAAATTCATTCCATTTCAGACAGAATGAAAGTTAAATATTTTAAAATATTCTATACCATATTGATAAACTCATTTTAAAATATATACATATATATTTTTCTTTAAGGATTTGTGTGTAATCATAATTTGTAGAAATTTTAATCATTTCATCTCACAGGAAGAAATTATAATTTCAAGTGTTTAGGCTTGGTGTCTGATTTATCTTTAAGTGGAATAAGTTCCTAATACTTATTTTGATTTAAGGTAGGGTTGTGGGGGTTGGGGGGTGGGTTGTAAAAACACCTTTATTCTAGAATTGGTTTTGCTCCCTTATCCCCCAAATCACTTTAAATTACAGAGTTAACTTTAGGGTTGTTCTTTTGGGGTCATAGAAGTCTTTTTTTCAGAATGTTCACCAGGTGTTTGGTCAGAGGGGTTCGAAGAGCCAACAGCAGAGTTCTCCTGGTTGCCAGGTGCGTGAGCCTGGTAACCTTGTACAGCTTTCATTCAAGTCTATGTGATCCCCCCCCCACAAAACTGCCAGAAATATCTGGCCAATCCCAACCAAGATCAACTCTGGCTCTGGGAGACATGGCTCCCAGGATCTGGTTACCTGAGCCATCTGGCCTGTGGCTGGGAATATCATGCAGGAATGAGCTGAGGGCTAACTCTCATCCTCTGAGGGCTACACCTCACCTAAGGGTGACAGGAAGGCAAAAGCACCTGCAGAAGAATCTGTGGAAGGTCCCAGGTACCAGCTCAGCCACCTGGTGGCTTCCCTTAGGCTTCTGGCCTGCAGTACAAAGAATGGAAGTCAGATCCTAGATAGACTGCCTGGTCTAGAGTCAGGGCTTAATCAAGAGGACAAACTATTATTATCTCTACACTTTCCAGTCCCCATAAATTCCTTTGAAAATTAAAGATTTCTCTGCTATGAAAACATTCCCTGTGAAGCAGTTTAGGGAAGGGGAAATGTTTTTTTAACTGGAGCCACTGGTGACCAGAACATGCAAGTGACAGTCAAACAGATAAAGAGCAGAGCCATTTACTTTTAGTAGTGATGCTGGGCTTTTTTCTTTCTATTTTTGTTTTGTTTTGTTTGCCTTAGAAGATTTACATATATGGGTTGGGGAAGGTACGTGGTTTTAAAATATGTCCCTAAATTCTTTGATACTCTTCCCTTGAAAAGAAGAGCTTAATGCCCTTCCCCTTAAGTGTAGGCTGGATATAGTGACTTTGTTCTACAGAAACAAAAAGCAGAAGTGACATACCTGCTACCATAGAGGCTAGGTCAAAAGAAGCACAGCAGCTTCATCCATCCATCTCTTTCTCCCTCTCTCCCTCTCCCCCAAGCCCCCACACTCTTCCTTTCTCTCTGATCACCAGCACTGGGAGAAGTTATCTGCCATGTCATGAAAACACGCAAACAGCCCATGGAGAAGGCCACGTGGTGAGGAATTGAGGGCTCCAACCTCCAGCCATGTGAATGAGGAGGACCCTCCAGCAGCCCCAGTCAAGCTTTCAGATGACTGCAGCCCCAATGCACATTCTGCCTAAACTGTCATGAGAAATTCCGTGCCACAAACACCAGCTAAGCAGCTCTGGGATTCCTGATGATCAGAAATTGTGAGACAGTAAATGTTTGTTGTGTTAAACTGTAGTAAACTATTATTTATACAGCAATAGACAACTAAGACAGAGGGTAAGGATCATATAGTTAATTTTTGTCAACTAATATTAAGAACCTGCAACATATAATTTTGTTAACGTACAAAAGCCAAATGCTGTCAAAAAGGAAAAGGAAAAGGACCTGTGATGTGACCATGGCTACAGCAGGGTCTCCATGCTGGACACAGCTGACCCGTGCTCTGTGACCTTGGGCAGGCTGCTCCAGCAAGTGCTGCTTGCAGAATGAAGGCTGCAGGAGGTCAGGAGTGCAAAACCCCTGGCACAGCTCCTGGTGCTGATAACAGATAGCAGTGCTGGTGGCAGGGGCAGTGGTTCCTTGCCCCAGGCTTCCCTGCGGTCACACAAAGGCTCTGCTGCTGGCAGGTGGCCCCACTGACCCTGCAGATTCCCAGGCAGTGCTCTACCATGGCTCCACAGTGCCCCTTCCTGGGGAAGATGATACGAAGCTGAGGTGTTTAGTAAATCCCAGAGGGGAGGTAGGGGAGAGAAGCTGGTGACAACATGTCAGGAGGTTTCCAAGTGATCAATGCTGCACTTTGCCTGCTCTTTTCTACTTTGAATCTCAGAGTGTTATTGTCCCCACTTTAAAGTCTACCCAACTATTGTTAACAGCTTTTCAACCACTTTCTCTCCCCAGAACTTTCGCATTAGGCACAGCACTCTGGGGCCAGATGAGAAGAGCATAGAAGGTGCTACCTTGGTGTAGAACGCCTTCTTCATGTACATCATTTGAGGATGCATGAAATTTCCACACCACTGCAGCATATGCGTCGATCCACACTCCGGTCCTGCTTGGGTGTAAGATATGCGGGCTTTGTGAATGCTCCCTGGCTGATTATTGTGGAGGGGGCTGGGCTGCTGTCTGACTTGAGGGTCTACCTCTAGGCTTCAGTCTACTGCAGCTGCTGATGGCCTGTCTCACCATTGGATAAATGAAAGGGGACTGCATGTTTATTTTTAAGTTTGGGTTTTGGGCTGTACCACACTGTAGGTGGATATGTGTAAAAAGGAAAATCAAAACAATGAGGGTCCTAGGGAGGGTCTGGGAAACCTACTTTATTCCCAAGGCCGCTCAAACCAAGGTCGCTCAAGCCAAGGCTTAGACTTAGAGCCTGTGACTGGCAGGTCTTGCACACAGTAAGAATACAGCGACAAAAGCACAATGAGGAATTTCACCAGAAGGTAACAGGTGACACTCCATTCCTTCTCTGTTGTCAAAAAAAGAAAAACCTCTAGCAGAAAAGAAGTATTGATCTAGTCAGTACTTTGCCAAAGGGTCCCATTGGTTAACTTTAATGTAATCTAATTAGTAGAAGAAGGTATTCTTTTTTTTTAGTAATCCATGAAGAAAAACAAACCAAAGTTCAGGCATTTTAAAAAGTCAGCTACAGAGGTACAGATATGGGCAAACACCCAGAGTGGCCACACAAAAGTGAGGAAATTACTTTAAACCCAGCTAAGCGCTCAAAGTGGTTCTCTTTCACTGGAAACCAGATGCAATTCAGTGTTCAGGTTGCTTTATACCACACTGAAGTCATTAGAATCTGCTCAGTGCTGCTTTCATGGACAATGCACCTCCCCTCAACCCCGCCACCTGCAGCCCGCCACCCCGCCCCATTGCTTGCTTTTCTCCTTCAGACTTCACCAGCCATGCAAAGCAATCATTCTTAGTGTGCAAAAGAAAATTCTCTACCTAAGTATTGGTTATATTTCTGATGTTGATGGGTTGCTATTAGCTTAGTTTTATTCATCATAGGTATTTAATTCCTTCATTTAATCCATGCATATTTATTAAGCACTTGAGATAAATGCAGGTATGGTAACAGGCGCAAGGAATACAGAGGTAAGACACATTCCCAGCCTTAAGGCAAAAATAGACACATAAACAAAGAATTATACTATATATCATATTTATATTTTTTATTTATAGCCCAACATACGTAATTGGTTAGGGCTCTAATCAAGCCTGGGGGTCAGGAAAGATTTTCTGAGTTCTGCGTTTCAGTGATAAGTAGAAATTAACTGAGCAAGAAAGAGACAGAGTGGACAAAACATTTCAGGCAAAGGGTACCACAAAAACAAAGGCATGGAAGCTAGAGACAGCATGAGTTAGGCAGGTCAGCAGACTGGTTTTGTCAGAGTACAAGGAAGTGACGAGAAATGAGACCAGAGGTCAGCAGGGCTGATACGGGAGTTATTTAATGCTGAATTTAGGTTAGGCTTTACCCTAAGGAAGTCATTACAGTATTTGAGAAGGAGACACACTTGAATAGGCAGTCAGGTAGGTAGACTAGGGCAGGGGCTTAAAGAGTACAGGATCACAGGCAGAGGCCGGGCTGGCTCCACTCTGTAATCCCAGCACTTTGGGAGGCTGAGGCAGGAGGATCACTTGAAGTCAAGAGTTTGAGACAAGCCTGGGCAACAAAGTGAGACCCCCGTCTCTATGAAAATTAATTTGTAAAAAGCCAGGTGCTGTGGTGTTTTCCTGTAGTCTTAGCTACTTTGGAAGCTGAAGCAAGGGGATCCCTTGAGTCCAGGAGTTTGAGGCTGCAGTGAGCCATGACTGCACCACTGCACTTCAGCTGGGGTGTCAGGGCATGATCTGCCTCAAAAATGGGTAAGTAAAATACATTTTTAAAAAGGACCAGAGGCAGGCCGCACAGTGGCTCTCACCTGTAATCCCAGTACTTTGAGAAGCCAAGGCAGGTAGATCACTTGAAGTCAGGAGTTCAAGACCAGCCTGGCCGACATGATGAAACCCTGTCTCTACTAAAAGTACAAAAATTAGCCTGGTGTGGTGGCGTGTACCTGTAATCCCAACTACTTGGGAGGCTGAAGCAGGAGAATCACCTGAACCTGGGAGGCAGAGGTTGCAGTGAGCTGAGATTGCACCATTGCACTCCAGCCTGGGCGACAGAGCGAGATGCTGTCTCAAATAAATAAATAAATAAATAAATAAATAGGACCAAGGCAGAGAGACTATGTTGAGGTTGAGGTGAGAGTTAATAGCATTTGCAGAATGGGGGTGGCATCTGGGATGGGAAGGGGAGTGATTTGAGACACATTTGGAAGGTAAATTGATAAGATTTGGTGACTGATGGGTTATGGGAAATGAAGACCAGGTAGGAATCATGGGTGTGTTCCTGGAGACCACCACCATCATCTGAGGTGGAGAGAATTGGCATAGAAGGGGAGAAGATGATAATGAGTTACTTTTGAACACACTGCACTTGAGAGGGTTTAAATGCTCTGTCTTCAAAAGGTAAAGGAGTATATATGGTAAACTTAACTGTGGTCTAAAACAAAGGTGGAGAATGCTGTTGTTAATGGTGACATCACTAATGCATCATAGCACTCCTATTCCCACAGTCCAGACACACCTTCTGCGTCCTTTTCAACATATTGTTTCATCCCCACAAGGTGTCAACTATAAGTTCCAACACATGATGGCTACTACTGTTCGAATGGAGAGTGTATGCCTTGGAAAGCCACATTTCTCCCCAGTCTAAAAGCTTGACTGAATAACATTCTTTAAAACATACATGTCTTGAACACAGATTTGGATGTATCCTTGAAGTAAATTATAGCTTACCAAATGTAAATAACCAAAAACACATCGATCATGAGCGCCAGCCTCATTGGGAACTCTTGTGATATTTCTGAGACTGCTAACTTGGTTTAAGGTTAGGGCAGGGCAGACCATGGTAATCAATAGAGTCTAATTTGACATTTATTAATTGTCCATTATGGGATGGGACAGGGCTTCTCCATATGACTCCAGCAAGATCCAGGCTTATTAACGCTCCATGGAGGGTGTTGGCAGCAAGAAGTCTTCCTGATGGGTTGAGATGATTTGGATTATACCCCCTCCTTAAGGAACTTAGAAGGAAGAGCAACATACAAAAGACTGAGAAATCCTCAGAAATCAATTTAACTTAGTTTGGCCTAGTGTCACCCAGACTTACTTGGCCATGAAATCCTCCTGTCACATGACACTCATGAAAAGCCTCAGAAATTAGGATCATTTCAATCCTCAAAGCACACCCATTTTTCAAACGAGAAATACAAGCTCTAGAATCACAAAGCCACAAAATTGTCAAGGGAGATCTAAAATCAGATCTTCCGGTTCTAGCCTCTGGGCCAAATTCATAGGACTGCAGCTGAAGAGGACAGTAAGCAGTGAAGATCAGAGCTGATACCTGGGCTACACACCCACTTTACAAAGCGAACATCGGGTCCCGGCAGTATCCCTACTCGGCAATATGTGTGGTACATGGGCCAGCTACAGCTTTCTGAGGGGTCCCCATCAGGGCTGACAGCTCATCCTGTCTTTCAAAATCCACCACCATTGCCCTTTTCTTTTGTAGCCACTATAAAACACTACTCTGTTTACTTTCTGCTACACCCATGAGAGGAATTCTGGCCTTTGGGCATTTCCTGTTGCCTAGAAACCTTATAGATCATTGGGTGCAGGAAGCTGACCCTCTGGTAGAGATTCACAGGCAGGAAGTTTATTCAGCGCGCTCTGGAGCAACACCTGTAAGGGAATACAGGCAGTAAGACAGGGCAGAGGGAGAGGCTGGATTCTGATGCAGCTGCAAACAGAGGCCTGATTGATCCAGGAGGATGCTCTGCAATGGGGATGGGCCTTCAAAGTGGATCCACGAAGGGCCAGGCCTTCATGTCCCAGCATTAACCTGTCTTTGGATATGGGTTGCTCCTGCTCCTACCTTGGGCATCCTAGTTCTCCTCAACCACAGGCAATCCCAAAGAGGGTCTCAGCTGAGCACTGTCAGTTGCCAACATTACCAGCAGCTGAGAAGGAAGTCCTTCCCTCCTGGAAGCGGGTGGAGGGAGTGCTGCAGATCTGGGCTGCCTGACAGCATCTTCTGCATTGCTCAGGGCATGCTTCCCACTCAACTGTCAGGTCTGGATAGTTGTCTGCTTTCTATAGACGCTACTAGAATCTAGAGTCTGGGCTGTGGCCTCCATTATATTAACCCTAACTTTACTATGCTTCATATTAGTTTTATCTTGGTACCTATAAAGCTTTCCAAAAGTTTTATATTTCTCTGTATCCTAGCAGGGTTTCAGGAAGTGATCAATAATCAGTACGGATGTAGAGGAAAGAGTAAGAGATTTGGAGCCTGAACTCCTAATTTTATTTCTTTTTCTTTTCTTTTCTTTTTTTTTTTTTTTGAGATAAGGTCTCACTCTGTTGCCCAGGCTGGAGTGCAGTGGCGTGATCGGTCCTCATTGCAGCCTCAAACTCCTGGCCTCAAGTGATCCTCCCACCTCAGCCTCCTGAGTAGCTGGGACCACAGGTGCACACCACACCTGGCTAATTTTTAAACCTTTTGAAGAGACAGGGTCTCCCCAGGTTGCACAGGCTGGTCTCAAATTCCTGGGCTTAGGAGAGCCTCCTGCCTCCTGGGCTGAAGAGTTCCTTCCAAAGTGCTGGGGTTACAGGTGTGAGCTACTGCACTCAACAATCACATAACTGCCACTTATGGATGTATACAATTACACACATCACTTAATTTCTGTGAATCTTAGTTTCGTGATTTATAATATGGGAATTTTAAAAAGCCCTATTTTACCCAAGCTCCAGTGTTACTGTGAGAATAACAAGATGGTGAATTGAAAATGCTTTGTAAAGTAAAAAAAAACTAGAGCCAGTGTTTCACAATAGTGAGTACAAAATAGATAGCTGCTATGGTTTGAATATGGTCAGCTCCCTCCAAAACTCATGTTGAAGCTTAGACCCCAACGTAATGGTGTTGAGAGGTGGTGGAACCTTTAAGAGGCATTTGGTTGAGGAATCCACCCTCAGAAAGGGATTAATCTATCTCTTAGTCACTGAGAGAGCAGGCTGTTATAAAGCAAGGCTGCCTCTCATTTTTGTCCCTTTCTGCACACTCCTGCTTTCCCTTCTGGTTCTCAGCCTTTCTCTGCCATGTTGTGATACAGCACAAGGCCCTCACCTGAAGCTGAGAAGATGGCCACGCCATGCTTCTTGGACTTCCCAGCCTCCGGAATTGTGAACCAGACAAACCTCTTTTCCTTATAAATTACCCAGTCTCTCAGGTATTCTGTTATGGCAACAGAAAATGAGCTAAGATAACACCTATTAAAGGAAAAAAATATTGAGCCAATCCATGTGAAACTAGGTGTAAATTCCTTTTGCTAATAACGCTTATAAAAATCCAAGTGAATTTACAAAATATAAACAAAAATAGAATACAATTAATTTCTTTTTTTTTTTTTTTGAGACGGAGTCTTCCTCTGTTGCCCAGGTTGAAGTGCAGTGGTACCATCTCAGCTCACTGCAAGCTCCGCCTCCCAGGTTCATGTCATTCTCCTGCCTCCGTCTCCCGGTAGCTGGGACTACAGGCGCCAGGCACCCGCCACCATGCCCGGCTAATTTTTTTTTTTTGTATTTTTAGTAGAGACAGGGTTTCACCATGTTAGCCAGGATGGTCTCGATCTCCTGACCTTGTGATCCACCCTCCTCGGCCTCCCAAAGTGCTGGGATTACAGGCTTGAGCCACCACGCCTGGCCAAATGCAATTAATTTCAATTAACAATACTGATTATTGCGCCAGATGACATTGTTTTATTGGCTTATACACATACGGTACTGACTGTAAGGACAAAGTTCATTTGGACTGGATATGCATGCCATGTAATAATTTGGTTTTCTCCATTCTTTCCACTGTGAAACTGTTCATTTACACAATGCACCATTTGGCCTTCACATAGAAATATCATTTACATATATTAAGTACGCCTCCACTTGTTTAAATTTTCCATTTTATTTGGTCATAAGAATATGTATCATGATTTCAATTTGGCCTTATGTATCAGAAAGTCCGTATAACAGTGACTTGAAAAATTAGGAGCAAAAGAAGTGCAAGACTTATACACGGAAAACTAGAGGCCGGGCGCAATGGCTCAAATCTGTAATCCCAGCACTTTCGGAGGCCAAGGTGGGTGGATCACTTGAGGCCAGGAGTTTGAGACCAGCCTGGCCAACATGGTGAAACCCCGTCTCTACTAAAAATACAAAAATTAGCCAGGCATGGTAGCATATGCCTGTAATCCCAGCTACTCAGGAGGCTGAGGCACGAGAATCACTTGAGCCTGGGAGGCAGAGGTTACAGTGAGCTGAGATCACACCACTGCACTTCAGCCTGGGTGACAGAGCGAGACTGCCAAAAAAACCCCCAACGACCTACAAAACATTGCTAAGAGAAATTAAAGAAGATTTAAATAAAGGAATTGGAAGACTCAGTATTATTAAAATAGCAATGCCCCTCAACGTGATCTATAGATTAAACATAATTCCTATAAAAATTCCAACAGGCTTCTGGGCAGGAATTGACAAGCTGATCCTAAAATGTATATGGAAATGCAAAGGACCTAGAAAAGCCAAAACAATCTTAAAAAAGAACAAAGTTGGAAAACTTAGACTTCCCAATTTTAAAACTTACTATAAAGCTACATTAATTAAGACTGTGTGGTACTGGCATAAGGGTAGACATATAGATCAATGGAACAGAATTGAGAGTCTAGAAATAAAACTTTACATTTATAGTCCATTGATTTTTCACAAAGGTGCCAAGGTAATTCAATGGGGAAAGGACAGTCTTTTCAACAGATGGTGCTGGGACAACTGGATATCTGCGTGCAGAAAGATGAATTTAGATACCTCACACTATACATAAAAATGAACTTAAAATGAATCATATGCCAAGTGTAAAAGCTAAAACTATAAAACTTGTAGAAGAAAGTAGAAGATCTTTGCAACCTTAAGTTACACAAAGAGTTCTTAAACACAACATCAAAAGCATAATCCATGAAAGGAAAAATTGAAAAAACTGACTTCATCAAAATTAAAAACTTTTATGCTTCAAGAAACATCAGTAAGAAAATGAAAAGTAAGCCACAGTCTGGGAGAAAGTATACACAAATACTTTTTCTGGTAAAGGATTTGTATCCAGAATATATAAAAATCACTTGTAAGTTAATAATAAGACAAGCCAATTAAAAATGGGCAACAGCTGCATAGATATTTCACCAAAGAAATATGAATGGCTAATAAGCATTTGAAAAGGTGCTCAACATCATTAGTCATAAGGGAAATGAACATTAAAAATACAATGAGATGCTATTATACTTCATGCCCAGTAGAAGGAATGTAATAAAAAGACAAAATAATTTTTGATAGGAATATGAAAAAACCGTAAGCCTCATACATTGCTGATGGGAATATAAGATAGTATGCTTACTTTGGAAAACAGTTTGGCAGTTACTTATAAAATGAAACATAAATTTACCATATGATCTTGCAATTCCTCTCCTGAGAATCTACCCAAGACAAATGGAAACATACATCTGTCCAAAGATATATATGTATTCATGCAACATTATTCATAAGGTCTAAAAAGAGAAAACAATCCACATGTCCATCAACTGGAAAACAGACAACCAAAATATAATACAGTGATACAACAGAATATTATTCAGCAACAAGAAGAAACTACTGATGTGTGCTACAGCATGGAAGACTATCAAAAACAGTATGTTAAGTGAAAGAAGCCAGATGTAAAAGACTGCATGTTCTATGATCCCATTTATATGAAATGTTCAGAAAAGGCAGATTTATAAAGACAGTGGATCAGTGGTTGCCTTGGCCTGAGGAATGAGGATAGATTGTCAATGAGCAAGAGGAATGTTTTGGGGATAACAGAAAGGTTCTAGGTTTGGTTGCGGGGATGTCTACACAAAACTATGCTTACTAAAAATCACTACACATTTAAAACAGGTGAATTTGAGGCCGGGCGCGGTGGCTCACGCCTCTAATCCCAGCACTTTGGGAGGCTGAGGTGGGCAGATCATGAGGTCGAGAGATCAAGACTAGCCTGGCCAACATAGTGAAACCACCTGTATTAAAAATACAAAAAATTAGCTGGGCGTGGTGGCACGCACCTGTAATCCCACTTACTCGGGAGGCTGAGGCAGGAGAATCGCTTGAACCTGGGAGGCAGAGGTTGCAGTGAGCTGAGATTGCACTACTGCACTCCAGCCTGGGTGACAGTGCAAGACTCCGTCTCAAAACAACAACAACAACAAAAACAGGTGAATTTTACGGTATGTAAATTATATCCCTTTGGTTTATTTTTTTGAGACAGGGTTTCATTCTGCCACCCAGGCTGGAGCGCAGTGGCGTGATCTCGGCTGACTGCAACCTACGCCTTCTGGGCTCAAAGGATACTCCTGCTTCAGCCTCCCAAATAGCCGGGACTACATTTGCGTGCCGCCATGCCCCAGCTAATTTTTGTATGTTTTGTAGAGACAGGGTTTTGCCATGTTGCCCAGGCTGGTCTCGAACTCCTGGGCTCAAATGATCCACCTGCCCCAGCTTCCCAAAGTGCTACGATTACAGGCATGAGCCACTGTACCTGGCCATAAATCATATGTTAATAAAGCTATTTTAAAAATTAGCTTTTCTTTCTTTTTTTTGAGATGGAGTTTTGCTCTTGTTGCCCAGGCTGGAGTGCAATGGCACCATCTTGGCTCAACTGATGGTAGGAGTGTAAATTAGTTCAACCACTGTGGAAGACAGTGTGGCGATTCCTCAAGGATCTAGAACTAGAAATACCATATGACCCAGCGATCCCATTACTCGGTATATATCCAAAGGATTATAAATCTTGCTATTATAAATGCACATGTATTTATATGTGTTTATTGTGGCACTATTCACAATAGCAAAGACTTGGAACCAACCCAGATGTCCATCAATGATAGACTGGATTAAGAAAATGTGGCACATACACACCATGGAATACCATGCAGCCATAAAAAAGGATGAGTTCATGTCCTTTGCAGGGACATGGATGAAGCTGGAAACCATCATTCTCAGCAAACTATCACAAGGACAGAAAACCAAACACTGCTTGTTCTCACTCATCAGTGGGAGGTGAACAATGAGAACACATGGACACAGGGTGGGGAACATCACACACTGGGGCCTGTCGGGGGGTAGGAGGCTGGGGGAGGGATAGCATTAGGAGAAATACCTAATGTAAATGACGAGTTGATGGATGCAGAAAACCAACATGGCACATGTATACCTATGTAACAAACCTGCATGTTGTGCACATGCACCCTAGAACTTAAAGTATAATAAAAAAAAGAAAGAATGAAGAAAAAAAAACAGCTTTTTTTTTTTTTTTTTGAGAGGGAGTTTCACTCTTGTTGCCCAGGCTAGAGTGCAATGGCACCATCTCGGCTCGCTGCAACCTCTGTCTCCCAGATTCATGCGATTCTCCTGCCTCAGCCTCCCGAGTAGCTGGAATTACAGGCATGTGCCAATACGCCCAGCTAATTTTGTATTTTTAGTAGAGACGGGGTAATTAGCTTAATTTTTATACATAATGAAGTGTCTGCAGACAGTCACATCCTGGGCTGGTATAATGAGGGTTTTTTGGTAGTCATTAGAGATCCAGACTGCTTATATCTTTGCTTCCACCACTGCTAGTATGTGTTCTTGCCCTCATGGTCATATCTCAACTTCCTTCCTGGCTAGATGAGGAGAAAGACTGGAGAGTGAGAAAGACACTGACCATTGCTTTTTGAACTTTTGTCTGAGATCAAATGTAGCACCTGCTTGTATCAGCTTAATACCTGATTATGTCCTCTATTGATCTGAAAAGTCAGCCACTTTTAAGGATCTTTCTGGGAAGCCCCATCTAATAGCTCAGACATCATGAGCTCAAACCTTGCCACATGAACATTCGTAACTGCAAGGAAGTCTGAGAACCATAGGACCATTGCTGATTCCAGTAGGTTCTGTTAGTAAGGTAGAGGGGAGGAATGGATATTGGGTAAAGTAGTTTGAAATCTCTGGGGGCTGAGAAACACTTTTTGGTGTCAATGTATACACAGACAGAACCAGCATTACTTGTATCATAGAGCAGTCCTTGCTTATAAGGTGATGAACCAGAATATGCTTAACATTAATGGGTTATTATAAAAATAAAAACAAAACAATTAAATATTTAGTGAAAGCATAAGGGCTTCAGAGAAGCTATCTCTCACTCTGTTGAGAAACACTAAGCTGAACAAATGTTCCTTGTTGTTTATATTTTTATTTCTAAGACAACAACTTGAGGACTGAGACATTTGGTATAGTAAGAAGAACAGGGCTCTTGAGTTAGAACTGTCTGGATTTTAAAATTGGCCACACTGTTAACTATGCTTTGGACACACTGCATAATTTAGCTAAGCCTCAATTTCCTCCTCTGTACAAGAGAAGTAGTACCTGCCTTACAGGGTTATTGGGAGGACTTAAGAAGACAGCAGGTGTAAACACCTGCTTGTGCATTTGCTTCTCTCCTTCACAACTCACACTGCAGTGACACAGCCCTGCCTCACGCACCAGCAAAGAACAAGTCCTCATTTTTTTCTTGGCAAAATTAAACGCTGTCCAGCTGTATTTTCCCCACATTTCTCATGCTGAGAATTTTTCCCAAGAGAATTTACCTACTTAGAGATCATCTATTCAGCGCGCGCACGCGCGCGCGCACACACACACACACACACAAATTATGATGTGGGGCAGAGGAAGCAAAACGAACAAAAACCCACTACAGATAAAATTAACACATGGAGAACAAAATTCTAAAAATACTCTTATTTTTGTACCCAAAGTTTTGTAATCTTCCTAATAGCTAATCTTTTTACAGAATCGGAGAGATTATGTACTTGGTACATTAAGAAAGGTAGGTGCCTTGTCAAGTGCTTGTGAAAGCAGGTGTGCAGGTGGGTTGGCTGGCATGAACCCCAGGTCATCCATTACTTGCCCGTTTATTCATACATCAGTGTGACGAAGCCAGCATGGAGCCTCTTCCATCACTTTCTCCTCGAAGCACAAATACAGGTTAAAACAGGGGACTGTTCAAATGGGTGGACTGTGATAGACTTACAACTCTTAAGTAGTTTGCAACTTTAGTAGCTTCTAAAAGTCTCTGTTAAACACTGACTGAACAAAATCCATATTTCTGCAAGAATGAGATGTATCCCAAAGAAGGACTCTGAAGCAAAATTGCGAAATTTGTCAACGAAATGTAGAACCAGTATTTAGTATCTACCTTTATTCTCTACAAAGTAACAGAATTGTAATAATGACAATTTTGATAACACACAACATTTAGTTTACTTAATTAAGAGACAAGTGCAGGCTGGCAAAACTGATACTTTAGGACACAATGTTACCGTGTGGTTTTCCAGTCACTCTTTCTCTCAATGTTTGATTTTTTTTTCCCTATCCCATGACCTACCTGACTGCTATGATACTCATCTGCCCATTTTTCTCCTCCCCTGTGAAAAGGGGAAAAGAAAGATGGTGCAGGCCTCCACCCAGAGCAGGTCTTACAAGCACTACGCGAGCGGAGGGCCCTGCCCAGGAAGCACTGCAGCTTCTCCAGTGAGCAGCAGCCCTGCCTGCCAAGACTGAACAACTGTCAGGATTTCTACAGCTGTGGCTGCCACTGTTCCCCAGAACTCGCCCTCAGCTCCCAGATTGAGAAATCCTCTCTATCCTTTGGTGCCCTCCACAGCTAATGGCAGTTAAATTCTAATATTGGGTTTGTGCAAAGCTTCTCCAATCCTGACAGCTGCCACATTTCACGCTTGAATTACAAGTCAATTAAGAGCAAAACAAAACAAAAACCTATTCTTTCTTGTCTTGAGTCATTCTATATTATAATTACCATGTTGTTGCCTTTCCTCTTTCTTCCTAACCCAAATCATGAAGCACAGGAGAAGTCTTGTTACCTGCCATGCACAGACCAAAGAAGAACCCCTTCTAACACAGCTTTGCCTACTGCTCAAAGAATTCACAGTAGCAATGTTGATCTGCTTATAATAAAAAATTCTGCTTTCTCTGCTGACCAGATAGTGGGTATTCCACAACACAAAAGCAGTTGCTTAGATGTGTATTTGGGGTTGGAATATTTTCCCATTTGTATAACATGCAGTTTCAAAACACAATTGATTGCTTAGTTGTCTTATTAGGAATACAATTGGATGGGCACGGTGGCTCACGCCTGCAATCCAGCACTTTGGGAGGCAGAGGCGGGTGGATCACCCGAGGTCAGGAGTTTGAGACTAGCCTGGCCAACTTGGTGAAACCCTATCTGTACTAAAAATACAAAAATTACCTGGGTGTGGGTGGCGGGCGCCTATAGTCCCAGCTACTCGGGACGCTGAGGCAGAAGAATCGCCTGAACCTGGGAGGCGGAGGTTGCAGTGAGCCAAGATTGCTCCACTGCATTCCAGCCTGGGTGACAGAGTGAGACTCTGTCTCAAAAAAAAAAAAAAAAAAAAAAAAAAGAGTACAATTAGGCTGGTAGAGCTGATATTTATAAGAGAAAGCCATGGCTATGGAAGGGCAGAGGAGAGCTGAACAACGGCCGGGTCTTTCATTTACTCATACAAGTGTTCACTAAGCATGCAGGAGTTCGAGGTGAGGAGCTGGGTGTTTTGCACTCAGCCACCCTCAAAAAGCACACCCTCTGTCTAGAGAGAAAGACACTGTGGATGACAATTTACAGTTGCGAAAAGGACTACAGAGTGTTCTGAAGTTGCTGATCAGCAAGGTCAGGGAAGCCTAAATCTTATAGTGTCTTTGGAAGACTTTCAATTAAACTCACTTATTCATTAAAGTATTTCCAGAAGTTTTAATTTGCTTACAACCTCTGTGTGTGTGAGAGGGTGTCACAGCCACTGTGATTCTCATGAGAGGTAAACCCATGCCTCTGGATTCTAGAGCCAATGCTTTCCTCAGACACTAGGGGTCAGCAGCTTCCAAGAATTGTGAGCCAGGCTAAGCGCCCCAGTTCCTTGGGTGCTGCTAGGAGTGGGTTGGAGCTGATTCTCAGAACAGCGGGTGTCTAATAGGCACTGTAGTTGCTCTTCCAACACTATTCTCCTTCTTTCAGTAACTACCTTAACTTTTATTTGAGCACCTTCAATTCCTCCTGCAAAGCCCAGGTGCTTGGGGGAAGCTGATCAGGTGGTGGGGCTTGTGGCTCATTATCCCATCCCCTGGCTCCACATATGGGTTCAAGGATAAACATAACACCCTATTTGGAACAATGAGATTGAGGAGAAATCTGCTGAGGATGACTAAGAAAATAGTTCCTGGCTCTTCTGAGAGAGTTCCCGGAAGTGACCTTTTCTTTTTCTCCCTCTCCCTAGATAGTGATGAACAAACTGAAAGCCCTGGAAAGGAAAATCACTTGGCAACCGGAAGCTGTGTGGGGACAGCTGTAAATGAAACTGACTGCAAAAAACAGAGCAGAGAGGTTTAAAGAAAAAAGAAAAAATACCAGGGTTCCTGGTGATGCCCCATTGAGTCAATGAAACAAACACATTCTGAAGCCTTTCCTAACCAGGAGCCAACCAATCTCATCACTGTGAAGCCAGGTTAGTTTGGTTTTCCATGATTTTCATCTGACTGAAGGCATCTCAAGTATACACCGAGGGGACAAAGGCAGCAACTACCAGCAAGCTTTGGAAAATGTGGTAGCAAGTGATCTGTAAGCTACTACTTATTAAACTTTATGCCAGCTCACCCTACCCTGCTGACACCACAGCAGCAAATAAATGAGAGGGAGGGGACCCAGAACGCTTAACTGGTTAAGAAAAACTGAGTGAGGAAGACGTTGGATACCCATGGCCTGCCTCTTTTCCAGTTGGCTGAGAAGCCCTTTTTATTCATTTGTTCCATTTCCTTACCATGTCCTTAGTAGTGGAGATATATTTTTTGGAAATGTACTGATCACAATTATATTTCCCTACACTGGAAGGACAAGGAGACTCCCTGCAACAGACCTTTGAAAGTAATGAACTGACAGAGAACAGGCCTCCAGTTCCAGCTCTCTGCTACCAATCTCCCTCACCTGCTCAGCCCAAATCAGGCTCTAAATCCTCAGAGCTCTAAAAGAGTGGGATTTTCTATAGTTCATTGTGGGGTTTTACCTGTAACTCAGTAAAGAATCATCGAGAGGGTGAAGGGAGCCCTATTACAACTGTAGGGACCAGGGAACGTTGACTCGACCTCTCTACTTTCCTTAGGTCATTATACAAAAAAGAAACATCAAAGGGGTCATTGTACTACTTTTCAAAGTTGTGAGGCCATTGTGATGCAGGGTATGGATTTGGGAGGCCAACAGACCTAAGTTTAAATCTTGGCACATCTCCTTACTAGTCGTGTGACTTTGTTTCCGAGCTTCTACGTCTGTAAAATGGGAATGGATAAAGCCCACCTTCAGGTTGCTCTGAAGCTTAAGTGAAATATACATGTAATTCGTTTGGCATTTTAAAAAGTTGCTAGAATTATTATTTCAGTATTCCTCTGGACGAAGAAACACTGACAGAAGAAAACTAAGAAGTATTCAGCTCCCTAAACATTACCAATGTATACATATACTTCCCTGGGTGCATGCCGATGAAAGCAGTACAAGAAATTGGAAACTCATGCCCCCCATGCAGGGTCTGTATCTATGTTAGGGAGTTCAGCCTTTTAATGGAAGTCACAAGCTTCTGAAGTAACTGCAATTTTCGACTTAGTGAAAGATCTAATTCCTTAGGTAGGTCTTATTTGTAGTGAAGCAGTGTGCAAAGGAGCTGCTCAAAAAAATAAAGGTTATGGTTATCTTTGCCTTTCTTTTTAAAGATGTGGGCTCCTAAAAATTTTTACCATTCACTCAAAAACAAGTGCTCAGAGGAAAAGTTTAGGACTTACACCCATACATCTGTTCTAGAATTCCTATCCTAGGCAAAGGACTTGGTAGGTGTTCTGGAACAGAGGCTGGCATGGAGGTGATCTTTCTATGTTGCATGGCTAACTCGTTTTCATTGATTCTTTCTATGGGAGACTTTATTAGTTTTTCCCCAGTATGTTTTCTCCTTTTTCCTTATTTATAGAACTCCCTCACCCTTTGCAACACACACACACACACACACACACACACACACACACACCCCTTGTAGCTGGGCATATGGATGCTTAGGACAAAAATACATTCTCCAGCCTCTCTTGCAGCATGTATGTGAGGTCACAACCATGTGACTAAATTCTGGCTAACTGAATTTAAGCAGAGGTGTCACGTGTGACTTCTGGGAAGTGTCCTTAAAGGAAAGGACATGTGTTCTTCTTCTTCCCTTTCTCCTTCCTACAGTCAATTACAACACAATAGCAGGTGTTTAAGCAGCCAACTTGGACCATGAGGCAGAAAGCCATGTATGGAGGATGAGCAGGATTGAAGAAAGAAAAAACCTTCAGTCATCTTGAACCTGCCTTAGACTCCTGACCTCCACACTTATTTTATATGCATGAGAAATAAACTCCTATCCTTTCTGAGGTCCTGGCATTTTAGGTTTTCTGTCACTTACACCTAAACCTAATCCAAACTGATACTTTGCTATATCCACTGTTTATGTTTTCTCTATTCATCATCATATGACAAGCCACTTATAAATGGAGTATGGATTCATCAGTCATTCCCATCATACTCCCAAAATCCTACTCACATCCTCCAGAATTAATTCCACCCACAGTATAACATCAGAAAGGTCACCTCTCACACATGGAAAGAAATAGAACTTTTTTTTTTTTTTAACCAGGCACAAAACCCTTTTGTTTATTTTACAGAAAACCCTATCTATTAAAGATGACTGCTTTCTTCTCCTTTAGCTGGCAACTTTATGAAGTGAAGAAAATTTGCTCTAGTTGCCAAGTGACAGACACCTCTTAAATGCCTACTATCAATTAAAAATAAAATACTTGTTACTTGCAACTATCCATTAGATACAATATACTCTGGAAGGAGATCAGGGGCCTTGGCATTCAGACATAGGAGCATTTTTTTGGCTTTGCCACTTACTTGCAATGTGACCTTGGTAAGTGACTTAACCTCTTTTTCAGTTTCTTTATCTATAAAATGAGACCTCATACGGTACCTGCCAAAAAAATAAAAATAAATAAGCTAATATGGACAAGGCACCCAGCACATAAAGGTGTTAAGATAACAAAAGGCCCTCTTTGTTCTTTTTATTTTTTATTGGTATAAGTGAAAGGTTATGGATTTTAAGTCCATAGACCTGTGAGTTAATAAGTTTTAGTTTTTAAACTTTCCTAATTTTATAACCATAGTGGCCTTAGCTTCCTTACTTAGTTTTTTACTTACTTACCTAGCTTACCTTACTTACTTACTTACCTTACTTACTTAGTTTCTTCAACTGTCAATCAGGCTTAAAACAACAATAGTGATATCATTAATTGTAGCAATAACAACTGTAAACACATTGTATGGTTAGCAGGTGTTGGGGGCTGCGTCAAGTTCTTTGTTTTTATGATTTCATTAAAATCTGGGTTTTTTTCTACCTCCTAGGGATGTTTTTAAGGATATAAATGGAATGAAAAAGTGATTATAAGGATACTGTATGGAACAGAATTTTACAAAATTGTAAGGTATATAGAAACATAGAATTATTTTTGATTGAATAGATAACTCCCTTTAAAAGAAGATATCCTGATTTTTAGAAAGTGAAAGATTTCGATTATAACAGGAGGTTAATTTTTTTTTCCTTTTCGAAACTTGCACTTAATTTAAGAAGTAATGTAAAATTATATAATGCCAAAACAGAGGCCCATGCTTATGGAACTGCTTACCATAAAAGTGATAACAAAATGTCCATGCAGAATAGACTGGTTTTCTCTCTTTTCTACTTTAAATAGTCTTCATCATTTGATCCAGGAAAAAAATCTGATAATTCCCAGGAAAAGTATATTATGTACTCATATGTACTGGGTGTAAATATGGATTTAACGCATCCGCATGTACCTTCTTTCTTTTACTTACAAACAAATGTTTATGTTCCAGGACACAGGTTTGGAAATTGACTAGAAATCAGAAATTTCTCCCCTTAGAGAAACAACATTTATGACCGTATCTTACTTACAGTAACTGTTACCATCCCCAACTGAAAGTTCTTCCTGATATAAAATCCTTGTATACAGAAGCCTTCTTTTGTATATAGCTTTTCCATAAACTCAAGAAAATTTTGGCTAAATTTCAGTCACCCCTAAATTTGATATAATAAGAGACTAAAGGACTCAGGATTGGGGAGTGAAAAGAAAGAAAAGCAGATGCCAGCAGTGGAGGTTTTTACAGGGCAGCCTTGGAAAAGATAAAGGAAGAATCCAGCCCACAGATGATTAAAAACTGCATATAAAAAAAAAAAAAAAAAACAGGCCGGGCGCGGTGGCTCACGCCTGTAATCCCAGCACTTTGGGAGGCCGAGGCGGGCGGATCACAAGGTCAGGAGATCGAGACCACGGTGAAACCCCGTCTCTACTAAAAATACAAAAAATTAGCCGGGCGCGGTTGTGGGCGCCTGTAGTCCCAGCTACTCGGGAGGCTGAGGCAGGAGAATGGCGTGAACCCGGGAGGCGGAGCTTGCAGTGAGCCGAGATCGCGCCACTGCACTCCAGCCTGGGCTGGGCGACAGAGCGAGACTCCGTCTCAAAAAAAACAAAAAACAAAAAACAAAACAAAACAAAACAAAAACAGACTTAGTTGCCAACATTTAAATACAGAAATTTTCACATAAAAATCCTACGGCCTGCATTTTTGGTACAGCCACAAACAGCTGGCCATGCACAGTGCCCTTGAGGTCCTTTTAGACTGGCCCACTTTCACTCTCCATTTGTGGGGAAGCATCCCTCATTTAGACATCTGCCTGGATTATATTAAAGGCATATGAATTTAAGGTATCTGAGCTTGCACACATACCTCTGCCCTGTATAAAAATGAAAGTCAGTGAAACTGCAGGTCATGGACCCTTAAAAACCAAAGAAAGATCTGGCATGGTTAGCTTTTCCTTATGTCACTAGAACCCTCACGGACCACCAGTCAGTAAAGTCTACATGTGGAGAATCACTGTCATGCAGCCACAGAGCAGCAATTGCTATTGAGGTCAGTGTTCTTCAGACCCAATGGTCTTGCAAAGTTCACCTTCTTGCACCAGATAGCATCTGTGTAACATAAAGTTCATAACAATATTCTGCCCCTTTAAGTGTCTGAGTTTCCGACCCTGGCTTTGAATCAGTTCCCTTCCTGTATCTGTTAGTGAGGGAGGGGGCAGCCCCAAGAAGGGCTCCTGGAGCAGGTATGACATTATCCTGGTCAGAGATATCCCCAGAGATCTCTGTGCATTGGAGAGGTAGGTCTGAGTAACACCTGCTCAATTACACTTGACTTCTCCTTCTAAAGGTAGGTTCAGGGAGGTGAGTATCAACGTGGTCATAAAATCAGAGTGTTACCTATGTTTTGTTTATATTCATTTACTCATAGACTCATCTGTGTTTTATGTTGAATGTAGCTCCACTAAGGTAGGGGCTTTGTTTTGTTCACTACCATACCGTTGGAAGTTAGTGCACGGCACATAATAGACACTCAATTAATATGTGGGGAATAAGTGAATGAATGAAAGCGCTACTTTCTTCTTCCTGGAAGTCTTCCAAGATCAGTCCTCCATCATTTCTCATATGGAGGACTTCAACTGGGGGTCCCGACTGAACTAGACCCCAGGCATTGGTGTAGCTACCCCTCAAATCTAACCTCTACCTTGAGTTATCTTTCTAGAATCCAAATCTGTTGTATCACTTCTTCACTTAAAATGTTACAATACGTTTCTCACTATTGTTAGGATAAAGTCCAAATTTTAAAATGAGGCTGAGAAGGCCCTTTTAATCTGGCCCCAACCTATCCCTCCCATCCTAGGCAGCCTTATGAAACTTCTCTGTGTGCCTGGCTCTCTCTTGCACTCCCACCAGACTGTGTGGCAAGCTCCTAACTTACTCATCAGGTCTCAGCTTAAGTCTTCCATACGTTCTCACCACTACCACTTATTCCCTTATTATCACACTTACACCTGTTGAATTGTCTGTTGGTTGGCCAGCAGGCTTGTCCGTCTTGTGACAAGACACCTGTATCCCTGGCACCTCCTCAAGAAGGCAGCAAGGATACTTCTATTGAACAAACGTATTTTATTTTGTGCCAGGTTAGAAGTTGAGGCTCAGCGAGGTGAAGTAATTTGCCCAGGGTTAGGATTCAAACGTGAGTCCAGGGACCCTGCAGTTTGCTTCTTTTCACCACGCTGCCTAGTGGCCTTAGCCTTTTCTTTCTAACAGAGAAGCTGAGGCAGCATACCTGTGTCTCAGTGCCCCAATGGCGTGCACATCTATTACCTCAGGAAGAAAGAATGTCTGTGGAGATGGAATTTGCAACCGGTTACAAAGGACTGCACACACAATTGTGAATAAAGCCTCTTGAACACCAGAGTAAAGGAATGCAGGTCAAATAATTGCCCTGCCCAGGGTCTCCCTCTCCCTCTATTACCCAGCTCCTCTCATTTGCATACATGAGGCCCCAAGTAGAAGATAACTTGGTGGAAAATTCCAGGAGCTTTGCAACTATCATTAAAAGCAAAAGCTCAAGAAATAAGGAAAGAATTTTAAATTCACTTTGTTTTAACTCATGATTATTCTAATTTAAAAGCTCAGATTTAGTAATGTGTTGACAGCCAACTAGGCATAGAAAACTGTAGCAAGTCTCTGGAAAAATAAGTCTTGTTTGGCTGTTTTGTTGTTGTTGTTGTTTTGTTTTTGTTTTTGTTTTCTGAGACAAAGTCTCACTTTGTCACCCAGGCTGAAGTGCAGTGGTGTGATATCAGCTCATTGCAACCTCCGCCTCCTGGGTTCAAGCAATTCTCATGCCTCAGCCTCCCGAGAAGCTGAGATTACAGGTGTGCACCACCACACCCAACTAATTTTTGCATTTTTAGTAGAGAAGGGGTTTCACCATGTTGGCCAGACTGGTCTTGAACTCCTGACCTTAAGTGATCCACCCACTTCAGCCTTCGAAAATGCTGGGATTACAGGCGTGAACCACTGCGCCTGGCCTTGTTTGGCTGTTATGAAAACAAAGTAAATCATGATAAGGAAGAAGAAAAAGATGAGCAAAAATAACTAACATTAATTATGAGCCAGGTACACACATTGCCATTTAATCCTCCTAAAAAGCCTGTGAAGTTAGGCAGTATTCGTACTTCCATTTTACGATGTCAAAATCATGGCACAGAGATGTCAAGTAATTTGTTCAAGGTCACATGACTAGGAGAAACACAAAAGATTAGGATCCAGTCCTGCTGTTTCCAAAACCTGCTCTTATTCCGCAATGCCAACTTTCCAGTTTGTGTAATACTAATTGTTGAATAAAATTTATAGGAGGCCATTGGTTTGAACTGAGCTTCTGTATTAGGCCCAACAGACCAAAACCAAAATAGAGTTATTCATGCTGAAGTTCCATGCCACCAAGTTGAAACTAAGCTGTTCATCTGACCTTTCAAGAAACCAGCAGAGAAAGATAACAGCCAAACTACCAAACAGGCCAGTTTTAGCTGGCATGATAAGGAAGCCCCCTCTGCTTTAACCTTTGCAAAGAAAGTAACGGAAATAATCCATTTTCTGCTCCCTCTTCCTACTTTCCTCAGCCCTTTCCTGTCTATAAAGTCAGCTTCCTCTGCTCAGCTTATTGGAATACTCATTCTGTTCTATAGAATGAGGTGTTGCCTAATTCTAGAATTGCAAGTAAAAACTAAAGATCTTACCCCGTCTCTACTAAAAATACAAAAAATTAGCTGGGTGTGGTGGCACAGGAGAATGGCGTCAATCCGGGAGGTGGAGCTTGCAGTGAGCCGAGATCAAGCCACTGCACTCCAGGAGCCTGGGCAACAGAGCGAGACATCGTCTCAAAAAAAAAAAAAAAAAAAAGAGAGAGAGATCTTTAAATTTGTTTGTAAGTTTGTTTTCTGAGAAATGTAAATGACATTTTCCAATCATTAGATTTACATTTGTTCCAGAAGATTTTATTTCAAAATATAGCACAGAATTAGACTAATAACATTTCAATCTTACCAATGTGTTCTTCACAATGTGAATCTGCATGAAGCTGGTATCATGCTTAATTCGTTTTAAAGTAAAAATGTAAAGGAAGAAAGAAAAATCCTTTGGGGGAAGAATCTGAAGGTAAGACTGAGGAAATTACAAGTGACTGTAGAAGTTCCACATTTTAACCTAAGAGAAACTAAAGGACCTCCAATAAAATCAAGTTTTACAATGATGTGCTAGATACTGTTACCAAGAGGGACAATATAAATATTCAAGTTCAAAAGCATGCAACAACCTTACCAACTTATAAATAGTATGCTGCAGAAATGAGTGGTACTATTGTCTCCTATTAATCTAGAGGATTTTTACAAAACAAAACAAAACAAACAACAAACACAGCCCTTTATGTAAAAAATAATTGTGAAGGGTTTGAGGTTGAACATGTAGATGTGGATCTCCCGGGCAACAGAAAGCCTAAGACCAAACATAACAGGAAAAGTCAGTTAGTCATGGAAAACTGTAATAATTCAGTAGCTGGTTAAGTCCTTGTTCTAACTAAATGACATCATCTGGAAGAAAGACACTGTAGTGCTTGTCCAGAAAATTTCAGTCATTTCCCTTCCTGTCATACAGAGTATATGGTTTTAGTTTTACCTCCCTTTCATATCTTTTGCCTTGATACTCTCCAAGGGTGATTATTACTTCACTTCCCCATGGTCAATGTCACGTCTGTCTGTCACCAAAGTATTTAATAGGTCAGTACTTTGCCGTAAGACAATGGTTCTCAATTCTTTGCATTGCATCTCATGTCCCAAATCAAAACTCCAAATTTTTTTTTACAGTCATGATCATGAACTAGTAAGTGTCACAGGAGAGGGGGGCTGTAGCTCAGCAGATGGCTTTCTCCCTGTCACCTGCAGATGTCATTGCTCCAGTCATGCTGTGTTCACATTTTACATCTCTGCTTTCCTCTGGGAAATCTGGGAAGGCTGGGTGCATGATCACTCCTCCCTGGCAGGTCTCCCTTGCAAGTAGTACATCAAAGCCTCACTGAGTTCTAAGCAGTCACTTTGCCAGCCCAACAACCAAGACTCCTCAGAGCTCCCTCCTCCCCTCTCCCCCTAGCTTCTGATGATTCAACATGCTTTATTATGGCTTGTATTTCTGCTATTCTCTCTTCCACTGCCCCCACTTTGTCTTAGTTCAGGAGTCCTTTTCTTAAAACTAGTATCTCCCCACTAGAATGCATTCTCACCACCATCAGACACCACTCCCCAGCAAACCTCTTTTATTCCATCTTCTACACTGTGTCCAGTGATCTATCTGACCTGCAGTGGCTCTGCACAAATCCGAGCACCTTAGCACACATAAGGCCTGCTATGATCTACTTTTTGCCTCCATCCTTGTCTGTGGTTCACCAAATCTTAGTTCTTACACATTCACATGGCTTGCTTCCTTTAAAATGCATTGCCAAACTCTAACCTCAGTGATTTTGATTCATTATGCCTGGGGAGAGGCCCAGAATCTGCACATCAAATGCTACTAGTATATATCTGATGCAGCAAAACCCTGGAGAAAAACTGCTCCACAGCCTCTCTCTTACTATTGGCTTCTGTCAACACAACCTACTCCATGGCCATACAGTACCCAGTGCAAACTGCTCTTCCTTGTCTCCATAATTTTACATACACTGTTCCCTCTGCCTGGAATATCTCCTTCCACATCCTCCTGGCAAATTCTAATTATTTTTCAGGACCCAGCTCAAGATTCTCCTCTTCTAACCTACCCAAATGAAGTGAACACTTTCTTCGGACCACCACTGTGTCTATAGCATAGTTTTACCACATTTATTACTCAGTCCAGGGACTGCTTGCATGTCAGGCACCCCTGTCCGGGTATCAGAGGTATAGTCCCAGCTCTGACCCCTTACTGGCTCTGATGTCTTGGGCAAGTTACTTAGCATCTGTAAGTCTCATCTGTAAATCAAGCCAACAGAAGTACCTATCCCATTCATCCCATTCACCTGTTGGTACTATCCTGGGAAGTACTACTACTAGTGAGGAAACTGAGGCAGAGAGATTAAGTAAATTTCCAAAGATCACATAGCCAGTGAGTGGAAGAGCTGGGATTATTAGCCTTGAAGCAGTCTGGCTCATGCCCACATTCTTAACCACCAGAGACTTATCTTCCCTACTAGGAACTAGGCTGGCTAGAGAAGGTTAGTTGTGCTGCCAAATGTCTAAGTTTGGTTCTATCCTGCTCTAAGGTCACAGATAGTCTTTAGCAGACCGTGTTTAGCAGAAGAATTGGAGCAGAAACAGGGAGGGCTAAGGGACTTATTAACCATATCTATATTGCAGCTCTTTAGTATAGTTTACTGCTCCTTTACTGAGTCCCTGATTTCTGTCTGGCTTTCTTAGGTCTTCCCATTCTACCTCACATCTACAAGACCAAACACGACATCACTTCTTCTGTGACAGAGGTCAGAGTCCCCAGGCCAATCAAATCAGACTCTCTAGGAGCGGGTCCCAGATGCTCACGCTTTTTTAAGAGGACATCACCCTGCTTCCACCCATCATCCCAGCAAGCAGCTAGAGTTGGAAACCACTGCCAGGAGCCTTTCCCCTCCCTTGGGCAGCTTCTTGCATCTGGAGATCATCACTGTGGTGAGACCTACCATTTTATTATAATACTATTTTTTGGCCTCTCCTAGGGGCTCCTAATCATTTTTGTGCCATGGAGGGCCCCTTTGGCACTCTGGCGAAGCCCGTGGACCCTTTCTCAGAATGATATCTTTACATGCATATAGTAAAAAACAGGATCACAAAGAAAACCAATTATATTGAAATACAAGTATATTGACCACTAGAGGTGAGTTCTTTGGCCTTGACCTTCAGGTTCGGAATCTAGTCTTTTTGTGTGTAGGGGTCTAACACAGAAAATTCTTGCTGGAAGAAAAAATTCAAGAATAAGCCACACCTACTCCCTGTTAAGAATCACTGTATTAGTAGCAGAAAAGTTCTCTACCTGAGGGAGACTTCAGCAATGCACCATTTCAGCGTGATGAGACCCAACTGTTATGCAATCTGCTTCTGAAACAAGCTATTAAAGCACCTGAAAATCTGAAAATTGGCAGCCTGTTAAAGAAGTCATAAAATTAAAATTCTGAACATGGTATTATCACTTAGAGACTTTGCAAAATCTTTCTCTTACCCATCAGAAACCGTAGAGGACGGAAGCTGTGGCTGACTCAGAGGTTTCTGTACTCAAATGAGAAAAAGTAGAGATTTCAATTTAATTCTTGCTCTGGTATGCAGAATAATGCCCCCATCCTCCCATATGATTATGTTCTGATCCCCAGAACCTGTGAATATGCTACTTTACATGGCAAAAGGGACTCTGTAGATGTGATGACGTTGCTATGGGGAGACTATCCTGGATTACCTGGGTGGGCCCAATGTAGTTAGACGGGTCCTCGTAAGAGAGAGGAAGGAGAGTCACAGAGGAGATAGGATGACAGAAGCGGAAGTCAGAATGATGTGGGGCCATGACCCAAGCAATGCAGGCAGCCTCTAGAAATTGGAAAAGGCAAGAAAACAGGTCGGGTGCAGGGGCTCACACCTGTAATCCCAGCACTTTGGGAGACTGAGGCAAGTCACTTGAGGCCAGGAGTTTGAGACCAGCCTGGGCAACATGGTGAAACCCCGTCTCTACTAAAAATACAAAAATTAGCCAGGCATGGTGGCACACGCCTGTAATCCCAGCTACTTGGGAGGCTGAGACATGAGAATCACTTGAACCTGGAAGGCAGAAGTTGCAGTGAGATGAGATGGCACCACTGCACTCCAGCCTGGGCAACAGAGTGAGACTCAGATTCTCCACTAGAGCCTACAGAAGGAATCAGCTTTGCCAATAACCTGATTTTAGCCCTGTAAGACCATTTCAGACTTCTGGCCTTCAGAAGTATAAAATAATAAATACGTGTTGTTTTAACCCACTGAGTTTGTGGTAATTTGCTAATGGGGCAATAGATAATAACTAATACATCTGCCTATATCAAATAGGCAAGAAAATGGCCAACAGACACAATATAAGAGAAAGAACCAACCACAAAGGTTAGATTTATCCTTTGTGCCAGTGGTTTTCAATCCTGACTGCATGTGAAAACCGCCTAGGAAGCTGAGAGAGACAGAGAGAGAGAGCATGCACAAGAGTGCACTCACTAATGCTAGGATCCTAAATGAATCAGAATCTTAGGGTGAGGGGTGCGATTTCTTGGGTCTGAACATGTTAAACGTGCTCAAGGATTATGATGCATGGGGAGGGCTAAGAATCCTGCCACATATTAACAAAAGTAGGGTAAGTTACAGTTTGTACACAGCTCTTTTCATCCGAGATAAAAATACACTTGGTTGTAAACATTTTCATTAACTCTTATAAGACCATTGTGAGTCAAGGAGATGGCAAACACATAGTGAAAACAAGCAGAGAGAAGAAAACAGGTTGCTCAAGGCTATGGACAAATTCCTGACTCAGTTCAAAACTGCATCCAAATTCTTTCTAAAATTTTAATTCAGTACTCTAGCCACTAGAACAGAACACATCTCCACACCCAACCCCACATAAAATCTCCATTCCAATGAACAAACTATCAACTTGTAAATAAATATGAAAACCAAAGGCCTGAAAAATAGTTAAAGCATTTGAATTTTTAAAAATTCTCTTGTTAAAACCTTATAAATGACAAGCCAGCCACTTCAAATCCTTACTAGAGATGAGCAAGGGAACTGTAGCCATTTCCTTCTACGCCAATGACTGAAAACTAATAAACAACTAAAATGACAACTAATTGTGTGAATGAAATACAGATATCTAAGCAAACAAACATTCTACTATTAAATTTTACGGTGTCTGAAAAGTCTGTACCCAAACCACAGATGATTATCAAAATAATAACAACATGTTACCATTTATGAAGCCTTTATTGTGTTCCAGACAATTGTCAAGTGCTTTACCACATACAATCCTGTAACAGCCTTGCAGTACCAGTGTTCATCCTCACATCCAGGATGAAGCAACTGAGCTCCACAGGGTGAGACTCTTAAGTGGTAGAGCTGGAACTCAAAGCCAAGTCTGTCCTATGCCCCGGGCCATGCTCTTCCACACGGCCTGAGTCTCCTCTGCCTCCATATCTTTGGGGCACAGCCTGGCACTTGACAGGCCCCCTAATAAAGGCTCATTGAACTGAGCTGAATACAATACAAGGAGGGCACTATCAGTACCAACTCCATCATCTCCAGAAATGAACAAACAAAGGAATTGTACCAAAAAGAGATGCCCATGGAATTCTAATCTTTAGAAGAAAATGAGTCATTTTTTTTTCTAGGCCCAAGATAGACACACACAGATAAAAATAATTATTATGGGCACACACGTTCATACCCCAAACAGAACATGACTTTTTAAAAAATGTCAAAAGTTAAATAAGAATATTACCCAGCATTCCATTTTCCAGGATTTTAAAAATAAATTGATATTTTTCCTCATTAAGATAAAAGTATTTTCCAATAATCACTGGGGAATAATCTGTATGATAATCAAAAGGGATTAATAGATTCCCTCCTTGTTCTTTATCAATAACAGATTTCTGTCTCACTAATACTACCCTGTTTTGTAGTCAGATAAGTGAATACAACTGATAATAAAGGCCAACAAGGAAGGGAGAAAGCAAAGGAAGCCACAGGCTTCTGCTCTGATGACTGTGAGAAGGATGTTTCCCAGGCTCCTTTCTCACCCAGCTCCCTGCTAGATCCTGCCAATGGGAGGCACGGGAGAATGGCCAGTGAGAGGAGGGCCCAACTCCTGTGGGACACCCCTCCAGCAGCTGCAGAGAAAGCTGGCCCTTGGGCACCCCTGCTGTGATTTGACTGAGGCTGCCAGATGCCCCAAGCAGGACTCTTGTCTCCCCTCCCTGAGGGCTATGCCTGAGCAACAGCAGGCACCTCCCAGGAAGGTTCTGGTAACACCGCCTCTTCCCTTTTGTTGTCTTGGTCCCAGGGGTGGTGGCTGCTTCTTGCAGTTATTAATCTCTGGGTTATCTTGGTTTCCACATTTTGCTCTTTCTGTGTTTTTTTTACTTGTTTAACTGATTCTTTGCATTAAATCTGCTCCCTGAAATTCTTAGAATGGTTTCTATTTGCTGATGGGCCCCTGGGTCAATATGACAATGAAACTGAGAGAGGTTAAACATGAGACTGCACCTCCCTGCACTGAATGGTTGGATCTACTTCTTATCTGTGCTATTCCTTTGAGGCAGTTCCAGGGCCACCTTATCCCCTTGCCTTAGGCTATCTATTCAATTGTCTTTCACAAGAAGTCCAAGGCAGGCAAGGTGTGAGGGGTCTGCCCAGACTCAGCCCACATTCTGATTGCTCAGAAGCGGTTTTAGGGCCAAAGTTTCCATGCTGAGGATAATTGCAGGATTCTAAAAAAAGAATATTAAAATAAATAACATAAAGCTTTTTCACAACACAATTTGGTTCAAAGGATTAAGAAACAAATCCCATTTTTAATGTAAAAATCTTAAAATAGCATGATAAAGGCAGAAAGCCAAAGCTTAGGGGAAAAAAATTGCTTCTAAGTAGACATGAAAAATTTTGAAAACATGAAATGTGTAAGTATTTTTTCAAAGTGAGGGCCTCTCAATGTGCAGAGAAAAATGGAAATAGCCTTTTTGTTTTCTTTTTGAGACAGTCTCACTGTGTCACCCAGGCTGGAATGCAGGGGCTCAATCTCAGCTCACTGCAACCTCCACCTCCTGGGTTCAAGCGATTCTCCTGCCCCAGCTTCCTGAGTAGCTGGGACCACAGGTACATACCACCATGCCCAGCTAAATTTTTGTATTTTTAGTAGAGACGGGTTTTCACCATGTTGGCCAGGCTGTTCTAGAACTCCTGACCTCAAGTGATCCACCCACCTTTCAAAGTGCTGGGATTACAGGCGTGAGCCACCGCACCCGCCGGAAATAGTCTTTTAAAGGAAGATTGTAACTTCACTCAAATTATTACCAAGAAAGGAAACTGAGCATATGAAGGACATACATTAACACATTCTAATGCTGCCCAAGTTCCTCTTTCATAAAAACAGCATAAGTTATATCTAATAAAAAGTTTCTATAAAAGGTAACATTTTAATGATTCACTAAAAGCATTTCCAATTTCTATGCACTTTCAGCCCAGCTGCTGAGTTGAGTCAGAGGAGTAGAGAGGAGCACTCTTTCAGACCAGCAAATACCAAAGCTTTCCGCTGAAAACATCCATTCCCCGAAAGTTGCCCCTGTCTTAATCCAAGTACAAAGTCCAGGGAGAGGGGGCCCTGGTCAGGGGCTGAGAATATGACCCTTCTGGTGGTGGGGGCGGTTGCAGCAAACAATCAAATCACCTGTTTTGGATGATTGGCTGGGATCTCCAGCTCCTTCTGATCACTGACTGCTCACCTTTCAGTGGAGCTGCCCACAGGATGGACTGCCCCTTCCAGGCTGACAGGATTGTTCTGCTCACCACTGTAGGTTTAGTGCTTATCATAAATCAATAAATTGGAATTGCTGTTTTACACATCAGGTTTGGAATCTTGGTTTACTGGGTACATCCCTGATAAATAAAATGATCTCTCTTGTGATAACAAAATCAGTTTCTGGTCCACGAAGCTAACGGTCACACCCTGAATTATGTAATCTTATCATTTTCAAAGTATGATCCCCGGACCAGCAGGATCAGCATTACCCGGGACTTGTTTGAAATACAAATTTTGGGACCCAACCCTAGACCTCCTGAATCAGGAGTGTGGAGCCCAGCAATTGTGTTTCAAACAAGTGTTCCAGGGGATTCTGATTCCTGCTCAAGTTTGAGAGCCACTAAATTGAAATGACAGTTATTTGGAGGTGGGGGATTATGGTTAATTTTGTGTCAACTTTGTTAGGCCATGGTGCACAGTTGTTTGTCAATACCAGGTGAGATGCTGCTGTGAAGGTTTGCTTTTGATGTGATTAACATTTAAATCAGTCAATTTTGAGTAAAGCAGATTACTCTCCATAAAGTGGGTCAGTCTCATCTAATCGGTTGATGACATTAAGAGAAAAGAGAGGTCCCCTGAAAAGGAAGAAATTCTGCCTCCAGACAGCCTTTAGACTCAAGATTGCAACATCAACTTTTGCTGGAATTTCCAGCCTGCTGGCCTGGACTTGCCAGACCTCACAACTGCAGGAGCCAGTTCTTTAAAATCAGTCTCTCTCTCTTTCTCTCTCTCTCTCTTTCTCTCTTTGTGTGTATATATATATATACACTACCAGTCAATATATATATACATATATATACACACACCCACTTATATATACACACACACACACAGCTTGTATACATACACATATACAGGTTGAGTATCTCTTATCTGAAATGCTTGGGACTAGAAGTTTCTCAAATGTTGGATTTTGTTGGATTTTGGAATATTTGCATTATGCTTACTGGTGAGGCATCCCTAATCTGAAAATCTGAAATACTCCAAAGCATTTCCTATAAGCATCATGTCAGCCCTCAAAAAGTTTAGAATTTTGGAGCATTTTAGATTTCAGATTTTTTAATTACAGATGCTCAATTTTATATATATAGGGTACAATATATATTTTATATATATTACATATAATATATGTAACATATATTGCATATATAACATACATATATATTATATATGTGTTATATACACACACACACCCCAATAGGGTGTAATATATATAAGTACAACATATATACATATATAATATATATGTACAACATATATATATATTACACCCTATTGGGGGGTGTGTGTGTGTATATGTATATTACACACATATATAATTACACCCTATTGGTTATGTTTCTCTGAAGAACCCTGACAAATACAGGGTTCATATGTTCATATGTTTAATGCATGTATCCTACATTAGGACTAGGATTTTATCATTTTTTATTTTTAGCACTATATGCTCAGTGCCTAGTATGTAGTAGTTAGGCTCTTCATGCATATTTTTGGTGAATGGATGAACTGTGGTGAACTTACTGAGAAAGGGAATTGGATAATTTGGCCCTGAGAGGGGGCTCCTGGAACTCAGCCAACCCTGAAAATACCCCCACTGAATTCCTCTGGGCAATAAACCTCTCCTCAGGAATCTTCTAGAGTGTGTAGATGAACCAACAGGATCAATTCCTCACATCCAGGAATTGTGTTAAGTGTCTCTATATTTAATTTCTTACAAGTGAAAGAACACTCTACACTCAGCAGGCCACTCTTCAGCTTTGTTTCTATCCAGGGGCCATGACTTTAAGTGCAGTCACTGCATTTGGCACTTCTGTAACGCCTTGTATTTAAAACCAGCTTTTAGAGTAGATCCCTATCAGTACTTTGTTTTTCTGGAAAGAGTGAAATTGAAAACTCAGCCTCAAATATCATCTATTTTAGTGTCAGCCCCAGTACGGTAATCTAAATAAGGTGCTTTCCTGAGAGATGGGAACAGACTTTGAGGCCGACACTCATCTCTACTCCCACGTCACACCCTCTGTGGGGCCGGCTCACTCAGAACAGCAGCAGAGCTTAGTCTCCAGGCTGCGGGGATTGTTGTAATACTATTGAAGATGGGTCAAAAGTCATCTCGATAAGATTATTTTGAAACCTCCAGGATAGCAATTCCATCTACTATATGAAATCAGAAAAAGTAAACATTCCTTGGTTAACCTTCATCATTCCCCTACATAAGTCTCAATCACATTTCTTTGAAACCATGCTGGATTTTCAGTGCTGGCTAATGGGATTCAGGCTCAGAGGAGGGAAGTTGGTCCAAATGTGTGAAGTGGACCAAAGTGGCCAGAGGGGAGGACTTAAAGCCCAACTAATGCTTCTTCAACTCAGTAGCCAGTCCTCAGTTTGAAACTTTGAAAGTGCTGTTAAACTGCAAAGTGTTCCTTCCCTCGGAAGAGGAAAAAAACTAAGACTTAGTTTGGTGAATTTGCTCTCCACTTACCTGGCAATTTGCTCTCTACAAATCTGGCATGGTTTCAAAGAAATGTGATTGAGGTTTATGTAGGGGAATGACGAAGGTTAACCAAGGAATGTTTACTTTTTCTGATTTCATATAGCAGATGGAATTGCTATCCTGGAGATTTCAAACACAGAGTACAAGGAAAGACATTCATTATTTCACTAGGAATCCATTCCGCTCACTAAGCTCCTACCAGATGCTGGGGCAGCCTCTGGGGCAGGGCCCAGGTAAGGCTGACAGTCATCTAGTGTCCACAGAAGGAACCAAGAAGCCTGAGTCAAGTGTGTATGAGTGTATGTGGGGTAAAGAGCGATGGAAAAAGTAGAGGGAGATGACACAGCAGCATCCAGTGTTTACAAAGACAATGGACACCTAAACCAAACAAAAAGGACTGGAGGCTAGGCAGAGGCTCATATCCTATATTCAGCCCATATGGGAGCTACTTTGAAGTCAATTTTAAATTAAGTCTCACGTGAGAGTTGGAATTCTAACTCAACCACTTACTAGCTACATGGAAGTTACTAAATCTTCCTAGGTCTTAATGTTCTCATTTTTTACTTTATAAAAAGGGGTACAAAGTTTGTTAAGAGGACAAAAATAAGATTACATAGGTCAAATCCCTGGTATCTAATCAGACCCAAAGTCAACCCTCAACAAGTTTTCTCCTTGCCAGTGAATACCAAAGCTGGCCAGTCACGCACCTACTCAACTCACTTACTGTGAGTTCTTCTTTGTCTTCAAAACTCTGTTCAGTGTTCACTTTAAGTTTTACAAAAATATCGGGCTTTTTAAAGGGGGAAAGGGTTACTCTAAACTATCTGTCTTGAAAACTGAGGTCCCAGGGAAGGATTCTACATGCTGTGGCTGGTCCAGCTATGATGCTTCATTTCTATTAACCATCTCCCCACTACACACAGACCACAATCACACCACAAAACACACACGCACACGCACATACATACACACACACGCTTTGATTCAGAGTCGCTTCACTGCTAATCTGACTAAAGGTGAAAAACTAAACTATGATTCATGACCATTCCTTCTCATTTCAGTTTCAGCAACACGAAATCCATTTCTCAGTACATTTCAAGGAAGAATAGTCATTGATATTTAAGAAACACTAATCTTTTTGAATAGACATATGCCAATACCTCTAATAGGAATTAATAACAACCCAAATCCATATGAATCCATTTTGGCTCAATTTGAATAATTTGAGAACTATAATAATTTTAAAAGTATCTTTTAATTTCATTATACCTTGAAGATAGTGATGTTGATGTCCAGATGACCATCACAATAAGGGTATTATAGATGATTTAGAGATTAGGAAATGTCTATTAAAACTTGCTGGAATAAAAAGCAGACATTTTAGATTACTATATTTGCTGAAAAGGAGACCTATGTTTAAATCATTCTAACCAATAAAGAATAAACAGATTTTGCTTCACGGCACTACAAAAACTGTTGAGTAAGTCTTCCAGGTATTTCCTGCAGGGTTTAAAAGTCTTCAGATAAAAATAATAAGATCTTATAATGAAACTTATGAACAGAAAGAAATGGAATAAAAATTATAACTGATTTTCCCCATAGAGGGAAGGAAAATATCAATAGCATATTTTAAATAGATGTTTAAAACAACAAAAAAGAAAATATACATAGAACAAAAATAAGAAAGAAGATGTTTTAAAATTTTCCAAACATATATTCATGTCCCCAAAATAAATCTGATGTTTCAACCAGTTTGTTTCATGTAAACCAAACAATCGTTGTCTGTGAAAGTATAAGCTGCCCCAGTGATGGACAGCTCTTTTGTTTCCACAAGCAGCAGCATTCAGTGGGTACACTGGATGTTTTGCTCAAACGTCTAACTAGCATTCTGCCTATTATTCAGATTGATTAGAAAAATATATTTTTCTTTTGACAGTTGGGTGGCTTTTTAAAGAATTACTTGTTTCAAATTACACCCTTCTACTGCAACACTTGAATCTGACACCTGAAGCATAACCTACAACTTGCTGGCTCCCCATCTCCCAACAGAAAAAAAAAACCAAAAAACTATGGTCCTGAGAGGATGGCTCTGTATTTACATTCAGCATCATATATCAGCATTTACCAGGGTGAAGCCAATGGCTGTCAACTCCTGGCTCTTAGTCAATATTTAATCACTGTGCAGTTATGTAGGAAGAAGGAAACATTCCACCTCCCAATAACATGCCTTTAATATGAAAAAAGCTTTCGTTACATTTATGGAAGCCTGGTTATGCTTTTCAGAAAAGCTATCAAATTGAGAAGTTGCACAACTGTTCTGATATGGCATTTTAAGTGCATTGCCATGGGTAGCTGTATAAAACGAATAATACTTAATCATGATTTTTTAAAAGTATTACTGAATTTTGGGTTCACCCTGCAACCTTTTCATTTTATTCATCTGTTTATTTATTAATGGAGAAAGGTGGCTGGAGAAAAAAAATGTATGAAATTCTTGTCTAGTTCATAACCTCTAGCTCTGGTTCAGTCTCTGGGCTATGAAGCAAAGCAGCCATACTAAGCAAAAATTTCAAATTGCTTTTTGACTGTTACTTAATTTAAAAGATTCCAGTTTTGTTTTTTGGTAGAGCTTTGTAAATAATTTCCCCAGACCTAGCACCATGATTTAAAACCATTTACTTGGGCCAGGTGCGGCGGCTCATGCCTGTAATCCTAGCGCTTTGGGAGCAGAAGCAGGTGGATCACTTGAGGTCAGGAGTTCGAGACCAGCCTGGCCAATATGGTGAAACCCTGTCTCTATTAAAAATACAAATATCAGCTGGTCATGGTGGCACGTACCTGTAGTCCCAGCTATTCAGGAGGCTGGGGCAGGAGAATCGCTTGAACCTGAAAGGTGGAGGTTACAGTGAGCTGAGATCACGCCACTGCACTCCAGCCTGGGCATCACGAGACTCCATCTCAAAAATAAAATAAAATAAAACCATTTACTTTTCCATTTATTCTACAGGGTAACTAAAGCAGCACAAGGCTTAAGTTAAGGGAAAAGAACAAAGAAAACTGATGGGAAAGCCCACATCACCGGGATTCCTTAGATTCCTACCTGACAAAATATTTCATGTTTCTTGTGAAGCACACAGCTATTCCAATGAACTGGTCAGCTGAGCTGGAGATATTTTTACCATTTAAAATGAGATCTACAGTGTTCCATAGGGAAAGATCATGCATTCCTTACAGTGTCAAGATGAAAGAAAAACTGCAGAGAAGGTGAAAGCAGGAAAGTAAAACAGACTAATAAATACTGAAAAATGTCTTCGCTCAAAGGCACAGAGTTTCTCTCTTTCATTCTTTCTGCTAACCCATGACCAGATGAACAGGTGTAGACTTGCTCAATGGGATGACATGTGGCAGAAAACATTTTCACTTCAAAGGTACAAACCATATTTGACATTCAACAGCTTTTCATTGTGGTAGGTAGAAGAGGAAATTAAGCTTTACCTCAGCTCGTTACAATTCATTGGTCGTGCTCGGATATAGTAATCATCCTTCGCTCCTAACCAAGACTCCCCAGTCCAATCATCACATATGGGATGGAAGGGGGACTGCAGGGGTTTCTCTAACCTCCTTAGACCTGCCTGCAAAGCACAGAAGTGTTTTAGAAAGAAGCGCCGGGGTGGAGTGCTCATGTGGCTGGCATGAGAATACCTGACTTTCTGTTGGCAGCTGGCATTACAATGCCTTTACTTCATCTTGGGTTAGTGTGCCTAAAGCTTCAGGTAAATAACAAACAACTAATTAGGAAAAAGGCTGGGACCTCTGTTTTACTATATTCCCAGCTCACAGCTTCCAGTAGTCCTGGGAGAAAAATCCACAAATATGCCAACTACTTTAAATCAAAATACTCAAGAAGTTCCTGGAGGCTGAGAAGTTTAACACTAATTCATTCCTGGATTCAAACAGCTTCTTCCCACTTATTTCCCTAAAAGGCTCCATCCTCCACTCTACTCCAGTTCTCCAAATATAAGGAACTGACATTTCAAGTATTGTGCCTGTTATTAAACTCCTTGCAGCAAAAGAATATTTCAAATCAACTATAGGAAATTTGCAAGATTATTTTATTGGGCACAAGATGGCTTTTAGGACTGGTGGAAATTTCCACAAGTGAAGTACAGACTCAGATGCCTGGGATGTGTTTGTGAGGTTAGGGAGTGATTTTCCACGAAAACTTTCCAAACTCCCTCTTGCCCCGAGCCGGGCGGCTCTTGCCATCCCTCCTTTCACCTGGCTCCCAGAAGCTCTTCAGGTCTCCATTCAGCTGTGAATTCCTCAGCACTGTATCTGCCTCAGCAGCTGTCCAAGTCAGTCTCCAAAGTCAACTGAATCACTTATCTCGGATGTTAAATAACCAACCTCGGTGTTTGTTTGATGTCCCTCTCCCTCAACAAAATAAATAGACCACTTGGGAAAAAATCCTAGCTAGGTTGACTCCCGAGTGTCTAGCAGAGTGCAGCTACTGAGAAAATAAATGACTGTTAAGTGAATGAGTAAACGAACGGGAAAAACATTGCAGAAGGTAGTGGATTTCCCTGTAGCTTGTGCACCCTCAGCTTCCCCCTACCCAACCTTGTCTCCCCTCCTGGTCTTTCGGTGAGAGTCTCTTTGCTGGACATGCTGCCACAGAAGAAATTATTGCTGGATGTGATTTCAGGACTTATGGGAGGAGAGCTCTCCGGATGCGCTGCCACCAGGTGGCAAGGGCTCCCAAGTCATGCCCATCACAGCAAGGCTGCCCGTAACCTTAGGGACCTATAGTCCTATTCCATATATAAATCAATTTACAAGGAGCAGCTAGCTTGACATCAGATGTCAAGAGAGCAGCACACATTGAATGCATCCTTTAACCTCTCAGACCCTCTGCTGAACCTGAGGATCATTACAATCACTTCCAGCAAATATACAGAACGAGTTTCTAACTGCGCCTTAAGACTGGATGGATTTGATAATTAGAAGTAAGCACAGAGTGGTGGTGGGGACCTTCAAGGCAGAAAGAAGGGCATAAAGCCATGCATTTATGTTTAAATGATTTTTCTGCAAATTAAAAAAAAGTTTCCATTTATGAAAAAATCTTATATAGAAGTATATAGACATAAGAGGGTATTACATACCAAGAGATAACAGATATTCAGATGTGGCCCTACTATTAGCAAAGAGAAACAGCTATTGTGTGATGAAGGTTACAGAGGCTAACCTCCAACTATTTGGTATAGTAGTTTATAACTGAAAGTGGAAAGCACACGTACTCTCTCTGTGGTTCCACCATAAGCTTCAGTTTCCCTGTCTGTAAAATGGAATGAATAGTATTCACCTGCCCCAGTATGAGTATCTGATGAAAAGTAGGTGGCTCAGCACTCTGCCATAGCTTGAGCACCCTCAGCTTCCCCTACCCAACCTTGTCTCCCTTCCTTGTCCTTCGGTGAGAGTCTCTTTGCTGGACATGCTGCCGCAGATGAAGCTATTGCTGGATGTGATTTCAGGACTTCTGGGAGGAGAGCTCTACGGCTGTGTTGCCACCTGGTGGCAAGGGTTCCCAAGTCATGCCCATCACAGCAAGGCTGCCCGTAACCTCAGGGAACCATAGTCCTATTCTACAAATAAATTCAATACATAATAGCTATTATTATTAAATACGACACAATGTGAACATGCTTGCTTTTTTAATAATTTCTGGATGTTTTCTAGATTTTTAGTGCAAGGGTATGAAGGCTAGTGGTCCTGTGCCACAGAGAAGCCCTGTCCTGGGAATGGATGACAAGTGATTCCTTAGGTCAGGTTTAGTGTGTGTCTGTCCACTTCTTCCTGCATTGTCGCCCTCCTGGGATGCACCCACCACATTTGTGTGTTGATGTGATTTCTGTCACTCTTCCCTGTATGACCGCAAGCTCCATGACATGACAGCTCCCGGTCAATTTCCACTCCTCTCTGTCCTCCATACCTAACACATAGTGGGCATTCAATCAATATTCACTCACTGAATCAAGTTATGAAGAAAAAATAATGGCATATATTAAGAAAATTCTTGGCAGACATCATTTTGTGTGCTACGCTTTGCTGAAAAGCTTCACATAAGCAATTTAAAAATGTAACTATTGACTGGGCACAGTGGCTCACACCTATAATCCCAGCACTTTGGGAGGCCAAGGTAGATGGATCACCTGAGATAAGGAGTTTGAGACCAGCCTGGCCAACATGGTGAAACCCCATCTCTAATAAAAACACAAAAATTAGCCAGGTGTGGTGGCATGCACCTGTAATCCCAGCTACTTAGGAGGCTAAGGCAGGTGAATCGCTTGAACCTGGGAGGCAGAGGTTGCAGTGAGCTGAGATCATGCCATTGCACTCCAGCCTGGGCAACAAGAGCAAAACTCTGTCTCAATAAATAAATAAATAAATAACTCTTGCTCCAAAATGGATTCAGAATATTTATGCCCGCAGAATTCAGAGACTTGCTTGCTACACTTAGAACACACAAAAACAGTTTCTACAAGATAAGGAACGGTTAGAAAGCAATCTTTAATTTACATTAAAAATATAAAATTTATGCTGTAAAACTAGTTGTTTTTATCCCCAATAATCATAAGGAGATGACGATCTGATTCCTGGGGCTGCTGATAGCCACCTCCTCATGCACAGTCTCCGCCTCATCAAGTGGACGCGTCTGAGCTGGCATCAGAGCACACAGGCACACCTGGGGCTGCAGCTAGATGCTGACATTTCAGCTCAGTGTCTGAATCTTGGTATTAACACCACCAGAGTAACAGGTCGAATCCCTACGGGGGCTAGTTACCTGTGACCCTTTCCAAGTCACTGGTGCCACCGTAGGTTCTGCCCTGTCATCACATCCCATAAGTGGACACTATGGGTCACAGAGGTAAAGGAGTATGGTGAGGGTGTGTGGACAAGATGCCAAGACCAGTGAGCCCTGATGTCTCTACGTAGGATGCCGACTTGGCATGTTACATTTATGACACTTTGAACATCTCTTTCACTTGGTGTCTTTATTTCCTCACCACTGGAGGAAAACATAGGGGATTGGGCCAGATGAGCTCTAAGGTCCATTACACCTTTGATATTTAATGACTGGGCAAGAGAAATGTATTTATTAATACTGGGTCTTCACCTGTCATGGTTTGAACTTGAGTCCTAAGTCAAGAGACTGCCTGCTGTTATTAATGAGGGTTCCTGACTTGCAAGCAATAAAACCAACACTGGCTAACAAACCCATGGAATCAACAGGAGGCAGACAGTGGAGCGGCACTTTGGAAACAAGTAGAAACAAGGTCAGGAAGCAGAAGTCACAGCCATGGTCCCTTCATGGCATGGGTTTGGCAACAGTCAACACTGCGAGGGCCTCCGACTGTCCCTGAGGACCTTGCTGCAAATGCTCTAGACATAAAGTCCCTGGGAGCTCTTCCACCTGCAGCAGAGCCAGGGGAGGAGGAGGAGGAGCTCGAGCTGAGATTCCCAGAACATGAGTCAGCCACTTGTAATTACTCTTCCACCAAAATCACATATGACGCGGAAGAGGTAATTCCTCAAAAGGAAGCTGGGAGCTCTTAGGAAGGGTAACTCATGCTGGGTACCAAAACCCATGAACATCCATCATAGGAGGAAGAACCTAAGAAATTAGAGGAGTGTATTTCCAATATGTCCCATCTTCCAACACAGCATGTAATGAACTTCAAAAGAATATCTAAGTTGAAGGAGCTATTCAAATCACTGTGGTCCAGAAAACACAATTTTCCTGAAAGAAATGTTGAGTTAGTGCTATCATAATCCACAATATATTGAACATATAATTAGTTTAAAACAATTTAACAAGAGGAAATTACTGAGCCTGTTGACAAAACCAGATGCCAGATGCTCTATGGGAATTCACTGAGTCACAGGGACATCCTTGTTTTCTTTTCTTTTCTTTCTTTCTTTTTTTTTTTTTTTTGAGATGGAGCCCATGGAGTTTCATGGACTGGAGTGCCATGGTGTGATCTTGGCTCACTGCAACCTCCACCTCCTGGGTTCAAGCGATTCTCCTACCTTAGCCTCTCAAATAGCTGGGATTACAGGTGTGTGCCACCAAGCCCAGCTAACTCGGTTTTTGTTTGTTTGTTTGTTTGTTTGTTTGCTTTTGTTTTTTTGGTAGAGACAGGGTTTCACCATGTTGGCCAGGCTGGTCTCAAACTCCTGATGTCAAGGTGTTCTGCCCACCCAGGCCTCCCAAAGTATTGGGATTACAGGCATGAGCCACTGCACCTGACCGGGGACATCCTTCTATGGGCAACAAAACTATGCCTGGTGCCCATTAGTGCTTTAGTTTTTGAAATTCTGACCATTCAATCAGTGAACGAATATTGAACATCCTGACGTGCCAATTTCCCTTTCCTTTTCCACTTCTGCAAGAGTCCCAAACCCTTTTCTATACCATTTCTAATCTGTTCCTCATGACTTAACCCAGTCCTTTCGCATCCTGAGTGGCATTTGTTCCACAGGTCACTTACACCTCTGTGGGTTGCCTGTAATGTACCCTCTCCCAAGACTTTCACCAGACACTCATAGAGCCTTCACAATTCCACCAGAAACTTAACTTTAAAGAAGTAAATTCCCAAGCTGAAAAGTTGTTTTCTACTTTAAAACAATAAAAAAAATTGGGTATCAGGGAGCAAATAACAAGTGAGAACTTGTGGCTGTCCACAGCCCAGATGGAAAGCAGACTGTGGTCAAGTTTATTTCTACACTTCAGAACTCACAACACAGCCCCCTCACTCCTTCCTCCCTCCCTGTGGAGATTCACCCTCCACAGGCCGTGTGTGCACGTATTTCTCTCTTTATCTGCCCCTTCACTCCATCTGTCTTCTCCAGAGGCAGCCCCAGAGTTCTACTGAGGAGGGATAGAGGCAAGGCAACCTGATTGGAAGAAGAGGCTTGTCTTCAAAAGCATTTACATAGCAAATATATTAGCACCATATTTACTTAAATTTCATGCCTGTTTGGGATGGCTTTGTGGAGGGGCAGTGTAGAATGTGGAGGAACCTAACTCTCCCCTCCCTCCTCAAGTCACAGCCTATGAGGATATATTATCACAGTTGTCTAATAGTTTTAGTATACCCTTTTTAATTTCAAAAGCCAATATAAATCTCAATAAAGTTTGTAGGTGAGGTGATAGTATTGGGTAAATGTTCATTTCTTGAAAAATGAATAGCTTGAAAAACATCCTAGTTATATAAGACACTAACAAAGGGGAAGCTGCTGAAGGATGTTTGAGAACTCTGTGTACTATCTTTGTAATTTATTTGTAAATCTAAAATTATTTCAAAATAAGTTTAAAAAATATATAAAAAATGTTTTATATTTTTCTAAAGAAAAGTGAATAAACATCCCAAAATTGTTTAATTTATTTGGAATCTATGTTAACTTTGTACTTATAGCCAATAGTTCCAAAGAGGAAAAAAAAGTCCCAACTTTTACATTTTCAACAGGTCCTCCACCATATTATGTATGACAACTGCAATTAAATAAAGTCTCAATATGACTGAGCAATATTGAAGTTTCTTTAGATTCTATATAACAAGAAATTTTATAAAGACTCACCACCACCCCTTGGAATTAAATGGTTTCAGATGAATTTCTAGCAGATGAAACAGCTGAGGCCACATATGTGTATGTGTTTACATTTCAGATACCCTGTTCTTAAAGAGTTCTTTCCTTTTTATTATTCATAAATAATAAAAAATAAATCATGATACATTTCCCTGACTACAAATAACAAATCAATTTTTGAACTGCTTTGAAGATGAAAGAGAAAAGTAAATGCTAAGTAATGGGATGTGTATAAAAATTAAGTGAACTAGAGGTGTGTAGTGGGTCTTGTTTTTTCCTTTGGATGTTATTATTTCTAATTATTTTAAGCATTGAAAGGAGAAAAAAAGAGCTACTCTGGTGTCAATAAATAAGAACAACACTCCTTCATGGGTTTTCCTCCTTAAGATCTCTTCTACAATCTCACCAGACCTCTTGGCAAATGGTCCCACCTTGCCCCATCTCATCCTCATTTCAGGTAAGACATTTAGCCTCTTTGGATCTCAGTTTTCTCCTATGAAAAGTGAGGAGGTTGGATTAGGAGCGAGATGGGTAACTGGTAGCCTAGAGACAGTATTCCGGACAGCAGATATTTGTTAGTCTCACAAATGTGTATGTATATTTAAAGTTATTTGCCAATGTGTAATAGTCAAGATAGTGCTCATAACATCTCAGGCTTGGATCTTGGGCTGCTCCTGACACATCAGAACACTGAGACCATGTTCTGGCATGGCACAAAGTCAGGCGGCAACTGACAGCAGCTGCCCCTTTACCCCAGGACACATCCTCCAGGACACCACGGTCCTCTCCCACTGGGCCCACTGCTCCTAGGGGTTATTACCTATGTGACCTCTAGAAGCATCCGAGTTTGCCACCCTTGCTCTGGAGTCCCTCTTGGCTCTAATATTCTCATTCCCAGTGTGATTGTTTACTAAAAAAGAGAGCTTTAATTTGACTTTCAGCATACTGGAACTCTACAGGGGCTTTAGTCATATGTTAATACAGACACAACTGTTCATCTGCTTTGTTTAGAGTTTCTATATGAGACACAAGAAAAATAAATCTAATATTTAGATCACTATACCACAGTAGAGCAAGTATTCAAAATGTTTTAAATTTACTGCTGCCTAAAGTTGTTCTTCTAGAATGAGCTCTTATTTTAAAGGCTATTTGGGTTAGATGATGGGGTCACTGTAGGAAGGATAACAACTCTAACAGATTACTGGTTATACAATTTAAGTGTTCAAAAATAAAATCCCAATGGTCTACTCTCTTACTCCTTGCAGAACCAATTTTAGAGTGGAAACAAAAAGGACAGAGCACTTAAGATGTAGTTGTTCAAAATAAAATGTCAGACTAGGTCAAAATGGACCAAAAATTATGTAAGACTACATAAAGAAAAAAAATCGTCTGCAATTTTCATTAAGTAGGGTAATTTTTAGCTACTGGTGTCATGAAGAGAAAAACAGTAGACTGAATTGGTTCTGAAACTATTTGAAAACATGTTATTTTTATGAGTGTAGATTAGTCTTTAGGTTCTTTTCTAAGATGATACTGTACCAGTTTCCTAGAGGTTCAGACTCCTTTTATTTTGGAAATAAGTTTAACACTACTCTTTCTTTAGGTGGGGAAAAGAGGTAAAAACTATTATGCTGCTGGATTTGACATTAAAAATACCCTGGCATTTCACAGCACAGCAGCTTTTCTGCTTTTGTTTTTATTTTTTAGTACTCTAACCTCGAATCTATATTTACAACACTGCCGGAGATCTTAGGAATTATGAGGAAATTACCTCATTCCCTTTAAACTTTTTCAGAAAGCAAAGTTCTCTCCATATATGGCAAATCAAGAAGGAAGCAGAATCAAGTTACATTCATTTAGGAGCTGCCAAGACTTACCAATTGTTTTGTTCTAGGCATGACTACAACCCACGTGTGAGCAGGCCGACCCTGACACAGCTGGGTGGCTAGGGAGTGCCTGTCCTCATCTCTCCAACATCAGGCAGTATGAGAGTGGGCCTGGCAAGGGGTCCTGGCCACCACAGGCACCCTGTGCTAGATAAGCCACTTCCTTAGGGACTTTGAATTGGTAACCTGCACAGGTAGGCTGAGGACTACAGTGGGGAGATCTTAGAAGAGGAAGCAAGGGGCGTGTGCTGCTGAGGGAAAACAGCATGACCCAATCAGCTGGGGTATGCCCAGGGAGGCACAGTCAGACCATCTGCTGTCTGAAGTCCTGGCTGGGAGGCTGCAGAGATGGTTTCTGCCCTTTCCCAAGCATCCCGAAAAGTAGCCCCATCAACCTGTGGCAAATGGAGAATCACCTGCCCCTGCACCTCGAAAAGCCCAACCCCACATACTTTCTTGATAGAAGTTTTTTGCAATATGTTGTAAAACAAAAACAAAAACCAACTCTGTGAATAACTAAGACATTTTTTCTATAAGGCAGAGTTTTGTAGGGATCAATCATCTCGGACATGGGCAATAAAACCCTCTTGAATTGATGAACTTGCAGAAATCAGGAGCAGACTAATGCAGTGCTTCTTGTAACCCATAAAAACTGAAGCTTTTTGTTTGGGTCTACTATGCTAATATCCCAAGCAAGAAAGATTCACAGTCACTTTCATGAACCGTAAATACTAAGAAGAGACTTTGAGAAACGGAAGAAAAAAAAAGAAAGAAAATTATTAATGTGATATTGCTGATGATGGATGAGCCAAAGAGGTTATTAGGTTACACATAAATATGAAATGTTTGGGTGGAGATACAGAGGCATCAGTAAAATGTACAGATACAAGTGGCAATAATTAGAAAACCTGATACACAAAATCCAACTAAAAAAGTTGGTAACTCTTTAGCTTTCAGTAAGTTTGGCTTTAATGCAACCACACGTTGGTTAGAGATAGCAAAAAAAGTGGGTTTACAAGTACCTTTTAAAAAACTATCAACCTGGGGCTGAACAAAACACTGGTTGGGATCATTCCTACCACCTGGGCTTTTCCTAGCCTAAACATCATCTTTTGAACTGCCTACGCTTTACGGGAAATAAACCACTAGAGTAGGGAAAAAGTGAAAATAACATAAAATGATGCAAATATTGAAAAATCAGTCAATGGAGAGAAAAAAATAGATTAAGTATACGCATAAATGAGAACACACAAAGACAAGTGACAAGGATCGGTGACAGAACATGATTGACATAATTATTTAACAGATACATACAAAGGGCAACAATTACTTTTTTTTTTTATCTTCCATTTTCAGAAGACAGGAAGATAATTATTCACAAAACGGAAGTAGTAGCCAAAACTAAGACAAAATAAATACACAAACAACAAAAAGAAGCAAGAGCATCTGAGAAACAAGGAGAGCTCTTACAGATTTGGAGACTTGGTAAGTGAAGGAGAATGATCCTGGATGTAAGACAAATAATTAAGGACAGTTCAGTCCTACAAATTTAACTGGGGAAATACACAAATAAAAACTCAAATGTATTTCCCTTTCCTTATATTCATTTTTCTATTTCTTGCTCTCACCAGGGAACACTCAAAAACACTAAAAATCAGGCCGGGCGCGGTGGCTCAAGCCTGTAATCCCAGCACTTTGGGAGGCCGAGACGGGCGGATCACGAGGTCAGGAGATCGAGACCATCCTGGCTAACATGGTGAAACCCCGTCTCTACTAAAAAATACAAAAAACTAGCCGGGCGAGGTGGCGGGCGCCTGTAGTCCCAGCTACTTGGGAGGCTGAGGCAGGAGAATGGCGTAAACCCGGGAGGCGGAGCTTGCAGTGAGCTGAGATCCGGCCACTGCACTCCAGCTCGGGTGACAGAGCGAGACTCCGTCTCAAAAAAAAAAAAAAAAAAAAAAAAAAACACTAAAAATCAGCAAGCCTTTTAAATTCTAAGTACAAATAAGTGGCATACAAGTGGAATAAGAAGTTCTGGCACATATTCTAACTATGCCAGGCATCCTAATCTAGACGATTTTATGGGCTGCTTCTGAACCCCACAAATATCTTTCCTACTAGCCCTTTCTTGGTTTTGTTATTTCTCCTTTTGGAGGGTACTTTTTAAGACAGAACAAAATCTGTCTTCACGTGTGGGGTGAGCCACACAGAGATCTTCTCTCCCCTAGCTTTCTGTCATCCAGGGAGAGCACTGTTCTGTTGCTAGAAACATACACAGTGATGAGCTGAAGTCTAAAAGGAAGAAAGCAGTCTTGTAATTGTTCTGACAACGTAGGTTTAAAAAAGGAAAAAAATCAATGAAATGAAATCTTTTCTACGAAATCATAAAAATTAGAATCTAATTCCAGTTTTGGAAGCTCTTAAATTATGAAACTGGATCTGTACTCCAAATTAAATTTGGGGAACACCCATTCTTTAAAAAAAAAAAAAATTTAAAGGTGGCATCCACTGAAGCACTGAAGTGGGGCACAGGACATTAAAAGTGGGAATTAGGAGTCGGGTGACTTGAGGCTGGGTCAGACTTGGGCTGAGGAAGTTGGGTGAAGATGTGTAATCTTCATAGACCTCAGTTTCCTCTTTTGAAAATAGTGAGCGTTTGATGAGATGATCTCCCAGAATCCCTTTCTATCTCTAAAATCCTATGACCCTTCTATTGAAAATGCTCAATTTCACAATTGACACTTGAATTTCTACAAAAGTTTAGTGCAAAATAGTCTCCCTGTAAGTGACAGAGAAAGTGCATTTGTGCTGAGAACACAGGGAGCATCTAGCAGCTAAGGAAAAGCATCAGAAAACGCCCTTTTCATTAAAACACTAAGGGACCGATTTTCAAAAGTAAGAAAACAAGACCATTCATCTCTTCAGTGACAGAGGTCCAGAAATAAAAACAAATTTCTATTTTAAAATGCAAATATAGGCTGGGCACAGTGGCTCACGCCTGTAATCCCAGCAGTTTGGAAGGCTGAGGCAGGCAGATCACCTGAGGTCAGGAGTTCGAGACCAGCCTGGCCAACATAGAGAAATCCTGTCTCTAGTAAAAAATACAAAAATTAGCTGGGCATGGTGGCTGGCACCTGTAGTCCCAGCTACTCAGGAGGTTGAGGCAGGAGAATCACTTGAACCCAGGAGGCGGAGGTTGCAGTGAGCCGAGATTGTGCCACAATACTCCAGCCTAGGCAACAAAGCAAGATTCCGTCTCAAAAAAAAAAAAATAAATAAATAAATAAATAAAATGCAAATGTAATATCACAGCATTTGGATAAGCTTTTAAGAAAGGACTTGGAATTACTACTTTAGCACTAATAAGAAAGTTTATAGTGTAGCAACTTTGAGTAAATTAAAGAACTAAAGAGAAAGGCTGGCACAAAATACATTAACCAACTAGATAACAACTGTACATAAAATGTCTACACTTCAGGGAATGTGTAATATGTGCTTAAGGGGGAGGGGGAATTTAAGATAGTTGGACTGTTAAGAGACATACCCATAAGAAGACAAGAGAGAATTCAAGATAAAAGTAGTTATGGGCCGGGTGTGGTGGCTCATGCCTATAATCCCAGCACTTGGGAGGCCAAGGCGGGCAGATCACTTGAGGTCAGGAGTTCGAGACCAGTCTGGTCAACATGGAGAAACCCCATCCCTAAAAAATTAGCTGGGCGTGGTGGTGGGCACCTGTAGTACTACCAGCTACTCCGGAGGCTGAGGCATGAGAATTGCTTGAAACTGGGAGGTGGGGCTTGCAGTGACTCAAGATTGTGCCACTGTACTGCAGCCTGGGAGACAGAGTGAGACTGTCTGAAGAAAAAAAAAAAAAAAAAAAAGTAGTTATGATGTCACCAAAAGAGCCAGGAATCAAAATCAGAAATTGATGAGTCTGGCCTGATGTTTGTCAGGTGTGAGATTTCTGTCAGGAATGCCAGCAAGGAGTCTGGAACTGGAAATGCAGGCGGAGCGGGAAGGGATGGAGGGAGATGAGGTGTTCATGAAGCTCTGCAAGTGTGTGATAAGAATATCTGCCTCTGTTTTTCAGATGTGCATCCTGAAAATTTTCCGGAGGATGACTTAAAGGTCCACTATGTGCAAACTAATTGGTAGGCAAAGATTTCTTTTAATCAAACTACATTTTCAAAGACTGTTCTACAATACAATGATCCATCCAATAATAATTGTACACACACATAGCCCCAGAACTAATGGTATATTTTCAAAAATTTAAGAATTGTTTAAATTAGGAATTGTTTAAATTAAGAATTGTGGTTTACCTGCAACCTAATTTTTTTTTTAAAAAAGACAAAAACCTAACCATATTTCTTTGAAGTCTAGAGTACATGCCAGTAGACGGAGCAGCCTTTGTAGCTCTTAAGCAAAAATTATCATAAATAAGAAAGTAGGCAAAGAACTTTTCATTATAGTACAAGATATTTCAAGGAAAAAGGTTGAAGCACAATACATTTCACCCTGGTAATTTCCAGTTATAGTTAAAAAAAAAAATTAACACTGTCATGTCATGCTCTCCAAGTAACAGGAATAAGTGATAGCTGCATTCCACACAGAATGCTTTCAATGCTGTGCCCCAGGCTGCAGAATCACACAACTTATTAAACTTATAAACTTTACTATTTTTGTAGGAATACTAAAGACATCTTAATTCAGTCTACAAAACAGAAACTTGTGTAATTTAAACATAGCCCAAGTAACTAAGGAAATAAACTACTCAGCCATTTAAGCTACTTTAGTAGCGTCATTGATGGGGAAGGAGTAACTGGGCTATAATTCTTACAGAATAATACATTGAAAATAACCTATAATTAGTACCATTCTAGGAAAAAATGTAGGCAATTAAAAAAGTGTGCTACTAGCTAATAGTATAAACAAATAAAAAGACAAATTATTTTCAAGTACTTTGGAAATAACTTCGTCAGAAGAATTTGCTTTCAATTAACGTGTCAATTAAAATTGTTCTTATCTTCTCATTAAATGAGGAAAATGCACCTGTCATAGGCACTAAAAAATAATAAAACTGCACTTAAAATGTGTTGAGTCTACAACTAGAGCTCTTCTCTAATTTAAAAATGATTCCTTTTTTAAACAACGGGAGTAAAGACTGGTTGGATGTGACAAGTGATCTCCTTGCTCTCTTCTTGTTTTCTCTTAAGAGGGAGGAAGCAGCCACCCAGCCACCTGAAGGGAGGTGTCCTGGAAAGCAGGATGCAGATGGAATAGAGCAATGGGAAAGAGGGGAAACCTCATTCATTGCTTTAAGCATCATGTGATGGCAAAGTAAAATAATACTTCCTTGGAAGACAGTTAGGCAGCTTCTTATACAGGTAAACATACACCTACTACATGATGAAGCCATTCTTCTAGTTATTCACCCAAGAAAAATGAAAGTGTATATTCAGGCCAGGCACAGTGGCTCACACCTGTAATCCCAGCACTTTGGGAGGCTGAGGCAGGTGGATTACCTGAGGTCAGGAGTTCGAGATCAGCTTGACCAACATGGTGAAACCTCATCTCTACAAAAATACAAAAATGAGCCAGGCATGATGGTGGGTGCCTGTAATCCCAGCTACTCAGGAGGATGAGGTGGGAGAATCACTTGAACCCGGGAGGCGGAGGTTGCAGTGAGCTAAGATAGCACCATTGCATTCCAGCCTGTGTGACAAGAGCGAAACTTCGTCCCAAAAATAAATAAATAAAGTGTATATCTGTAAAACAACTTGTACATGAGTGTCCATAGCAATTTTATTTGTAATAGCCAAAACCTAGAAACAATGCACGTGTCTGTCAACAGATGAAAATGGTATATCCACAAAATGGAATACTACTCAGCAAGTGTTGGAACGAACTACTGATATATACAATAACATGGATGAATCTCAAAATAATCACTTTTTGAGTGAAAGAAGCCAGACAAAAATCCACACATATTGTGTGATTCCATTTTCGTATGTTAATTTTAGAAGACATAAACTAATCTATAACATAGAAATCAGATCAGTTGGTTGCCTAGGGATAAGATGGTGATATTATAAAGGAGTGCAAGGATACTTTTGGGGATGCTAAATATGTTCGTTATCTTGATTTTCATGATGGTTTCACAGGTGTGTCAAAACACATACATATGCCATACATATGCCAAAACTCATCAAATTGTACATTTTAACTATGTACAGCTGATGTATGTCAATCATACTGCAATAAAGCTATTTTTATTTTATTTATTTATTTTTTTAATTTTATTTTTGAGACAAATTTTCACTCTTGTCACCTAGGCTGGAGTGCAATGGTGCGATCTCAGCTCACTACAACCTCTGCCTCCCAGGTTCAAGCGATTCTCCTGCCTCAGCCTCCTGAGTAGCTGGGACTACAGGTACCCACCACCACACCCGGCTAATTTTTGCGTTTTTAGTAGAGACGGGGTTTCACCATGTTGGCCAGGCCAGTCTTGAGCACCTGACCTCAGGTGATCCTCCCGCCTCGGCCTCCCAAAGTGCTGGGATTACAGGCCTGAGCCACCATGCCTGGCCAATAAAGCTATTTTTAAAGAAAAAAGTCAAAATGGGCTGAGTCTTCAGAGACAGAAAGCAGGCTAGACATGGAGGAACACACGTCCCCTGAAGGAGAGGAAGCCTCAGGGAAAAACACAGAGAAAAAGATGTGTAATTATATTCCATTTAGGAGGAAGAGTACACTGAGGCAGTGGCCCTCCCACCCTACTTGGCGACAGGTCCACAGAGTCTTTTGAACAGGAGCAAGAGGGCTACAGTGATGCACTAAGGTCCTGGAGAAGCAGAAGAGAGAAAGCCGACTATTTGTGGCCTGCTGTCATAAGAGAGAAAACTGTTCAATCCTACACACCAGAGTCACAGTAGGCAAGAAGATAAGAATTTAAGAGAAACATGAACTTCCGCAAGCAGGGCTCCTAATCTGAAATCAAAGGCACCAACCCCAGACCCTTTCTTTACTGTGTCTATGGTCCTTGAATTTAATAAGAGGGTTCACCCACAAGAAGGAATACAAGCCCAGGGCAGGACTGTGAGAAGCACACTGACACCAGATGAGTAGGGGCTGCCCATGGAAGGGGTACTTCTGGGAGTAGTTCCGGTTTTTGGGTAGAGCCCCTCACCCTCTCTGCATGTGTCAGGCATTTATTTGTGCCAGGCACAATGCAAACTACAGGGGATATGGCTGCCCCAGGTGCTGACATCACAGTGGAGGGCTTGGCCAGGTGCTGGAGGTCTGTCTTGAGCCCCCAGCTCTGAGACGGAGTAAGGATCCAGTCACCAGAGTGTTTCCATCAGGACTCCTCAGGCCCCTGCAGGCTCTGACACCAAAGACAGTTCCTGACAGCATCCAAGCTCATCACCCTCCACAGATACCAAGAGACAGAGATTAGTTGTTTAAACCCATCAGAAAGTGAAGGTCAGTGCTAGGTTTTAAATCCCACCTAAACATTGTGTGTTTTTAAATTTGCCTCTCAATCTTTCCTGAATTAGGGACAGCTGATTGTCATCCCATTTTTGAGACTTCAGTCATCCTTCTGTGTGCATCGCCGCAACTGAGAGGAAGGAAAGAGCAATGGATATGGAGTGAGGAGACCTGAATTCTGTCACTATTCTGTTCTGCAGAACCCAACAGTATGTCATTAAAACAAAACAACACAAAAACCTGTCTGTGAAAGGAGACTCATAAGTAAGGGAGTTTTGATGATTTCCCAGTTTACTTATGTCCTTAATTCTAAGGAAGTGCAATAAGGGACTTGTCAATAGGAAACCCTTTAAGTTTCAGGGAGATGGGAGCTGCTTTCTTTCCTTTTATTTCAAATTATTTTAAGCATTAAAAAGAGCGGGGAAAAGCTAGACTGGTGTCAGAAGAAAGAACAAAACCCTGTTCATGAGTTTCTCACTGGGCCTGAGGCAAATCACTTAACCTCTCTGGGCCTCAATTTTCTCAACTGTAAAATGGGAGTTGGATTAGGTGTGGGCTGTGTTGCTGTTATAAACATTCATTCATTCATTCATTCATTCATTCATTCACTCATTCAATATTTGAGAACCTATTCCATCCCAGGAATGTCCCAAGCAATAGGTTATAGAGTTAAAAAACAGACAAGAACCTTGCACTCCCACCTACATTTCAGAGGAACCAAAAATAGAGAACTAAATAAGATAATGTCAGACAGTGACAAGCACTAAGAAAACAATACACCAGGAGTGCTTGAGTTGGGGTGGAGTGTTGTTACTTTACTTTAGAAAGGGTGGTGGGGGACAGCTTCTCTGAACTGGTGAGACTTGAGCTGAGTCTGGAATGATGAGAAGGAACCAGACACTTGCCTCCAAGCAGAGGTAACAGAAGGGCAAAAGCCCAGAAGTAGGAATAGGCTTATTTGGTGAAGAGAAGCTATCCCCTTTTCATTGTATACCCCACTCCTAGTGGTGTGTATTAATGCCACTTAAATATATTCATACAAGACACTTTAAAGAGGAGTAAAATATCATTGGATTTGAACAGTTCCCTCAAGGCAGGCCTTCTCTTCCACACGGCTCCTTTGTTGTTCTCAGGTGTCTGTCCTCATGGTCATAAATTCCCTTACTCCAGGCAGCACTAAACAGGATTTAAATCAGTGCTTTTCAATCTTTTATAACAGCGACCCATAGTGAGAAGTAAACTTTATGTTGCAACCCAGCATACATATAAAACTAAACAAAAGTTTTAAAAATCACCAACTTTACTATGACTCCCTGCAATACACTATCAAACATTCTATTTTATTTCATTTTTTTAAAATGCTAAGGTGATTTCATGGGTAACTTACTGTTTGTAAAACACTATTCTAAACCAACATTGACTAGTAATTTTGTTCAAACACAAACCAAAACATGAAAAAATACAGCATTAACCTCCAATGCCACCTCCTCCCTTTTTTCTGTACACATCCTTGCTTTGACCCAATGAAATCTAAATTTCTCTGTGTAACTTGTAGAGGAAATGACCAGAAGAGGCATTTCCAGGAAAGCTGGAAGTGAAGGAAAGAAACCCAAATATGCAAATATGCAAACTGTTCACTAGGTGAGGACACACCATTGGTTTCAAAGACTGCCCAAGAAGAAAAGATTCATAGTCTTCACAATAACCAGAAGAGGTGTGTATGTGTTGGGGGTGGGGGTATGAGGTGGTGCTAGGTAAGCCATCAAATTTTAAGTTCCTGGAGGGAAGGCAGTCTGTATCCCTACCTTCCCTCACCAGAATTTCAGCCCCTGTGGACTGATGTGTAACCACAGCACTCAGAACCATCCCTGGCACACAGCACATACATGGGAGCTCGAAAACAATTTGTTTCACAACTTTAGAATAATGGAGCTCACTGTCACCATCAAACCCTAACTTTGCACGTATGCCCAATTATTAAATGTTCCTGGAATGTATAAATGTCATGCAATAGTAAACTAACCTCTTGTTTATTTCCCAGTCATTGTTCAAGCCTGGGTATTAATGAGGTATTTTTCTCAAGCACAAAGTGGGAAAAGGATATTTTCTATTGCAAGGTACAAGAGACAGTATTGGCTGTAATGGAAAGATTCCACCTCTGTTAGTGGCTATGGTAAACTCCTAAACAGCTGGGATTAAAATAAGTATGTTAATTTCATAAGTAGTTTCCCAAGGGAAACTAACCAGCAGGCTGTCAGCCAAGGGTTCTCTCTGATAGAACCACGGAAATTTCTCTGTGAAACAGTTACCATCCTCACCCCTGAAGTCAGAAGTGCATGCACCCAATTTTTAGGAGCCCCGGGGTCCTAGTGTCGCAAAAATTACACCTGCAAGGCAAGCATTTTCCCACCTGCCACACAGCTGCCACACACAGAAAGCAGCTCCTTTCAACTATGCCCTTCAGCCCTAATTAGGATAATCACTAATGATTTCAAATTACAACTGTTGCTTTATCTCAAAACAGTGCTAAACAGGGGAGCTACATTCATGACGGTTTTCTTTTAAGTCATTTATATTTATCAGGGGCAAAAAAGATGTTGAGACAAGTGTGAACCTGCCAGAGCTTCTTATTATAGATGCAGCCCTCCTCTCCTCCCTCCCTCTTTTCCACTCCAGCACCCCTCCCGGTCTGGCTTTCCTGAATTGAGGCAGTAGCCTCCGGTAAGAAACTGTAAGTGGCTCCGTTATCAAAACAGGGAGGGATTCACAGCAGAGGGAGTGAGTCAGGCGACCGAGGGAAGAACCCCTCCCTTATCCTGACAGATCCATTTACCCCGTTCCCCCAGGTCAACAATAATTCGGGTTTCATAAAGGAAGAAAGTCTTAGAGGAGGAAAAACAACCTATCCAAATACAGGAGCATCTGCTTAACGCAAGACGGAACGAACCCCGCTGCCAGACCGGTGGTGTGAGCAGGAGAATGTGTGCGCGTGCATAGGGACAAGCCTATATACGGATGAGACATTAGTGGCAACGAGAGGAGAGCCACCACCATTGACAAAGCCACAACTATTACGTTTTGAAATACCCCCGCAGGCACTGACTTTTGGTGCCAGAATCTCCCCAGATTTATTTTCAGGCAAGTGACTCACAACCTGGTCTCCATAAGTAATTCCATTAAAATGAGTCGCCGGTTCCACTAACCCGACTTTCCGCTGCCCTCTGGCTGCTCCTCCTTCCTCTCCGCCCATCCTGCAAACCCAGACAGCTCACAGACCGAGAAACCTTATCCCCAGGGGAGCAGACGGCAGGCTCTCCGGCCTGGCCCCCACCCTCAAGGAAGAATGAATGGGGCCGCGGGCGGGCGGGAGCGCAGGGAGGGGGCGTGCGGGCTGTGCGCGGGGTGTGTACGCGTGTGTGCGCGCGTGGGCACGCACCCCGGCCAACTTACGGAGGTGGAGTTGGTCCTCGCCTGGCCCTGGTTCCGTACCTCCTGCTCCCGGAACTGCAGCCCAGCCAGATGCTTCTCCAGCGCCTCCCAATCCATAGGTGGCACCGGGGGCTCTTCGGGGACGCACGTCCCGCCGTCTGGGGGCTGAAGGCAGAGCCCCCCAGCCGCCGGGCCGAGGCCACTGCGCCGGCCCCCAGCCGGCTGGGGCTTTTGGATCGCCCGGCGGGGGCCCCGGGAACTGCTCGGCCGGCCAGCCACCACCACGTTGCCATTGTGCCTAAGGTCCTGGGGGTCGTGCTGGTGGAGGTTGCCGTTGGGCACCGGGGGCGGCATGGCGGTGGTGGCGCTCCTGCCCCCGCCCCCGCCGCCGCCGCTGCGGGTCCTGGCGCTTACGTCCCCCGGCTCCCGGGCCGGACAGCGGTCATCCCGGTACCCTCGCTGGTTGCTCTCGTCCTCCTCTTCCTCCTCCTCGCCGTCCTCCTCCGGCGCCCACTCATCAATCACCTTCTTCTGGTAGACCGGGAAGGGCTCCTCATAGTCTTCCAGGGCAGACACCAAGTCCAGGCTGCCCCCCGGCGACGATGAAGATTTGCACTCGGAGCAAGGGGTCACTTTGGTGGAGTTGGACTGTGAACTGGCGCGGCTGCTGCTGCTGCTGCTGCCGGCGTCACTGCCTAGATCCATCCCATCCTCTCGGTAATCCTGCGGGGAGGAGGTAGAGAGAGTGAACCGCTGGGCCGAGCCTGCTCCAGCCTCCCGCCGCCCGCCGCGAACGCCCCGGCCCAGTGCCCCGCACCCTGCGCCCGCTGGGTCTGAGGTGCGTCCCCCAAGGAGGCTTGGGGGCGGGTGCCAGCACCAGCCTGAGGCTTCCCTCCTGCCCGCCTTTCCTCTCGCACAGCCAGACTTCCTGCCGGTAACTAACCCTCAAATTAGCAAAGGGGTGCCCAGCCACCAGCGCGTACACTTTTCATACGAGGGGCCCCGCGGCGCGTGCAGACTTTGAATTAACCATTTTGCGCCGGGCGCGCCCCTTTACCCCGCCCCAAGGATTCTCCGAGAACCAGACACTTTCCCAGGAAATTATAATTCCCTGGGGGCGGGAACTGCGAAGTGGGTGGGCGGCTACTAATTTCGCACCTCGCTCTAGGCGCTGAGACCACCCCCCGCCTGGCCCCGCCCCGCCCCGCCCCTTCCCCGCCCGCGGCTGGGAGCCCCGGTCCGCGCGGGAGCTGAGCTTTACTTTCTAAGGAACCGCTGGCAGTCGTAGGTCTCACTCCCGCCTCCGCGCGTCTCTGGCCGGCCCCTCCTCCCACCCACCGGAACTTTCGGGGTGGGGAGCGCCCTCGGCCCGCGCCGGGCAGGGTCGTCCCCCGCCTCCCCAAAAGGTGTTCCTGGCCGGGGCGCGGCGGCAAGTCGCTGCAGGCGCCGCCACCGCCCTAGGGGAGGGAGGACGCGCCCTCCTGGCGGCGGAGCCGGTCCCGCCACCGAGCATGCCCAGAGGCTGCCGGGCGCGGCGCAGTCCGCAGTCCGGGTTTCCGCGGCAGCGGCGGGAGCGGGAGGCAGGCTGGGATGAGGTTGGAGGGGCCCAGGATAGGCCCAAAAGAAGGGGGCACTGGGCGTTAGGGGCGCAGATCTAGCCAGTTAGCAAGGGCGGCGCGCTGGGGAAAGTGGTGTATTTTTTCGCCGACACCCGTATTTTCTTGGCGTGCCTCAAGCCGTCTCTGCGTGACTCGTTACCCCGCCGAGGCCACCCAGCACCCCAGAACACGAGCCTGGCACCTCCTATTCCACGCGGAAATGCCCGAGTGACCCTGTGAAGGACCTCCCTCCCCTCACACACGCATATACACAAGCTCATGTGGGAGCCCGAGTGACGTGTGCTCGGTGGTCATGCACCATCATTTCCCTTCCACCTTCCTCCTCGCCGCTTCCTCTCCCTCCACTGCACAGCTCCAGCCGCCCTGCCGCCGCCGCATCCCCTTCCAAGTTCAGGCTGTGGGTGGAACCTGTTGCTTTAGCTCACGTTTCCTTTCCCCTCCGGGCTGCACGCTGAGGATGACCTCAGCGAGGTGTGTGTATGGGGAATGGAGGGTAAGTGCGAGGAAGGACTCCTGTCTGGCAAGGAGACGGAGGAAGCGGGTGGGAGCGAATGTTCTAAAGGGTTGGGCAAGCCACCAGAGACTCTTTCCGCCACCTCCAATCAAGGGGACCTTAAAGGAGGGGAAGAGGTAGATATCAAGTGAGGGTGCCCCTGGCACATCCGCTGCCTTTGCTTCCTTAGATATTTCAGGTACCTGAGTCAAACCTATGCTGGCGTTTTCAAAAATGTACGGGCTGCCTGAGTCTGGCAGCTAATCTCCTTTGGAATAAGGTTCTGTGAAATGAAAAATACCAACACTTGGAAAAACATAGATGCGTCACAGAGCACCTACTAAGAATTTCCTGTGAACCAACCATTCTGACCTGTAAGAACTGGGAAACTAGGAAATGCTGTTTTCTCTGTGGTGATTGTGAAAAATATTACTTAATTTTATAACAAATTGGAGAGAACCAATTTCTCTGAACTTCCAGATTTGGGCCTGTTGCTAATTATTCCCAGTGAATTCTAGCCTGGACCAAATGACTTCCCTGGCGTGGCACAGTCCAGATGGAAGAACAGGGGAGTGCATGGGATTCCTAAGTAGGGAGTGGCTGCCACCCTGAGGATTCTTCTAAGCCCTAGTGGAATGTGGTGCTGAGACCCTTTTTGAAGTGATTTCTGTGAGGCACGACTCTCCTGTCCTAGGTAGACCTGAGCCAGGGAAGATCATCTAACCTTTCAACTCCTCTGGAAGCAGCAATCTTAGGAATAACTGGAAAAGGGGACTTCTGGTCTGGCCAGTTCTTTTGTAAAACGGTACTGATGATTATTTAAATTGTCTTTTATGGTAACATCTGTAAACAGCCTTTCTTGTGCTCCAAATATGGTTTGATTTTGAGATTGCTCTGGAGCCCTGCCTGCCACTCCAGCGGGTGGAGGTGGCCCTGTGAGTAGGAAGATGTGAGTAGGAAATATTTGATGTGCTGGGAATTAGATAGCTGTTTTTCAGTTCACCCTATGACCTGGCATGGCTTAGATCACAAAAAAGCTCCCTGCTTTGTGGCAGGACACAGATAGACAGATAAGTACTGATCACCTGGGGTGTGATCATCACCTGGGGTGATGAGAGAGAGCTGTGGTTTCATTCCAGGTTTTGAACATTAGGACCTCCTCAGCCACCCACCCAGACTCCCTCTGAGCTCTGGGCTCATCCCCCTGTTGCCCAGATGGTCCATGTTCAGGGAATGCAAAATAAGGCCTAAGAAAAATGTTTGGCAAAGAAAGTCTACTGCCAAAAATGCATGGCATTTCAAAGCCAAATATAAACATCTTTGAATTACCTGTGCTTTTAAATTATTTTCCGACCAGATATTTCTGGATCAGATGGGAAAGTACCAGGTTTCCCTTCTTTTCTCTTCACGCAAGGTGCCTGGCTAGCCCAGTTTCCTTTCTGTTTCCAGCCTTCCATCTCCTGCCAGGAACCCTCCCACTTTGGAACAGGAAGCTCTGCCAACTCCTAGGCCCAGCAACAGCCTGCAGATATGTCCAGCAGGATAGGGAGATGATTTGCAAAGTGATTGAAAGATTCTGTCTTCCTGTTTACAGGAACATTTTTTCAAGTTAGGGGCTTGGAGCTTTCAGACTTAGATTTGTCTCCTGAAACCTTTGTAAATTAGACATCAGAGGTGTGGGATAAGCACCTTCATGCTCTGGCTCCAGCACCTTTCCCCATCAATCAACAAGTCCTGTCAATCTACCTAAGTACAAGGTCCCTCTCAAATACCCACTGCCCCCACCCTATGGGCTGCTGTGTCCTGAAATTACTAAATAGTTTCCCAACTGATTCCTGCCCATTCTCTTCATGCAGCCAGAGTGGCCTTACTAAAAGGCAAATCTGAACAAGTTTCTCCCTTGCTTCATTAACTACTCCCCTACCCACCCGGGTCTACTCACTGCTCTTAAAGGAACTATTTCTCCTCCTCTACCCCACTTCTTTTGGTAAATTTTTACTCATCCTTCAAGTCTCAGCTTAAATGTTACTTCCTCAGGGAAAGCTTGCCTGATTCTCTACACCTGCCCTTACTGGGTCAGGTGACATTCGCATGTGCCCATGACACTCACTGCATATTGAGGTTGCTGTTTAATTGCTAATCTTCTCTACTAGACTCATGATAGGAAATACATTTTATATCAAGACACAGGCCACACATTCATATAAAAGTATATGCAAGGGAAAGAAAGTTTCATAAAACTCTTATTTTGTAAAATCATATCGAATTCATGTAAAACTAAATCTGGTCACACCTTACCGCATTGACTTCCCAACCCTTAGATGGGTCAGGGCTTCTAATGTGAAAAAAATACTCTAAATTCCATGAAGTGGGGGACAATTTCTCTCATTCACGGTAATTGGAATGGAATAGGAGCTTAATAGGTATTTGTTGCTGGAATTATTAATGATAATATCTAATTCATATCATCCTCAAAGATCCTATGAAGAAACTACTATTATCCCTACTTACAGATGAGGAGGCTGAAGACAGTGAGATTACGTAACTTGCCCAGTGTCAAAAAGCTGGTAAGGTAGATGGCAGAGTCAGGATTTGAACCTGAGTAGTTTGCATTCAGAATTCTCGTCCTAGTCACTCAACTCAGTATCCTCTGGTCAAGGTGCATATGAATGAATTTACCAAGCAAAAATGTCAGAAAGGGTCTCCTTGCAGCAACTTCAAACTAGATCTCAGTCTGCCTTGCAGAGGCTCCTTGGGCAGTATTTATGTCTGTGCAGTGAAGAAGGCATCTGGCAAGAACAGCTGTTCCCCTTTGCTCACATGTGCTCAACCTCCTTAACCACCAAGTCCAGCAATATTTAGCAAGTAGGGAGATTTAATTGTGTAAAGGAAGAGTATAGATACTTCCAGAAATGCAATTTCACATTGTTATGAACTATGTGCTGTATGTCCCCCCACCCCCCCAAAACAAATCCTTTAAAAAGAAAGCCACCATGAGATTGGGGTATTTATTTTGGGGTATATCAATAGGAAACTGTCTAGATTAATACTCAAAGATAGGGGTAAGAAGATCGTGTTCCTCAGGGGTCAGTGCTATTTATAGGATTTTAATCTGTAAAGGCAACATTTGAGAAAGGACATGATTGAAATATTTGAATCAAAGAGTATGAATAGACAGGAAAATATTTATTTACAGAATTTCCAGACTAATCCTTATATTATTAGCCCTGATGCTGAACCTTAAGTTGTGGCATTTAGAGTAATAAAGAAATGGCTGGCAAAGGGTTTGTATTTCATCTTTATTACATGAATTACATGCAGGTCACATGCAGTACACAGATGTTCTCCTATTTCATCACCTGAATATAACTACATGGAGATATTTAACAGCCCTGTGGGGTAAAGTGTCCTGGATACAGAACATCTGGGGTTTGTTTCTGGCCCTATCTCTAACCAACTTTATGACCACAGTTTCCTCATGAAGGAGCCCAGACACATGATCACAGTGTTTGGCAAATACTAACAATTAATTAAATGAATAAATAATGAGTGAACTAAAAAGCTACTTCCAGCTTGAAGACTATGGATTGCATTCTAGAAACCATGAGGAATATAGTATAAAAAATGTCTCTGAATCTTTTCATCACCTCTCTTGTTGGTGATATAAAGTTGGTTCCTCCACTAATTAAAAATCAAGGTCTATCTCTGTTAGGCAGGTTGGCCTTCTTGGATGCATAGTAGTTCTCTTTTATTTCTGTAGAGCCAATGGGTTAATCTTAACTTACTAGTCTATACGTGTAGATACTTTGGAGATGGATTCTATGTACATCTAAAATTATTTTCTTCTCACTTTCACTTACAGAGCTATATTTTAATGAAAATATTTCCTTTAAAAAATTAACATATTAAATGTTTTCATTTTCTAGCAAACCATGAGATTATATTTGTTTTCTACGTTTTCCTAAATTAAAAAAAAAAAATGAAATGGCAAAATGTAGGCAAAATCGCACTTAAAAGATATCTCCAACGACCTACTTTCCAAACTTGAAACCGGGACACATGGCTTGACAAACACTATAGTGCTTACAGAAAGTAGGTGAATGGATGTTTGAAATGAAGATTATCCTGAACCATCCGTAGACATTGGCAAATGAAGCAAACCTAATTGCAGCAGGGGGATGGTGTCTTTATCAGAGAAAAGTCACACAGAGGGTGTCAGTCAGGACCTCAGCACGTGGCTGCACAGATTGTGCCCTGTATAGCGCCGGGATTGTGAACTATACAACAGGTCTCTGCCAGGAGGGACCATTTGGCACCATTCACATAGATGGCAATGTGAATGGTGCCCTCTGGAGTTATGCAGTGCACAATCTGCACAACAGTACACAGAATCTCTCCAATAATTCCATTGGTAGGAAATGTGCTCTCTTGACAAGATTGGAAAAGGCAGCCTGCTGTTCTTTTTTAAATAAAATCAGTCCTCAGATTGGATGGCAATGACAAAAATTCAAATAAATTATTGTGTTTTTTCCTTTTCCAGAAGTTTTCTGCCACTATATTCTACTTTCCTTAAGTTCCTAGCAATTCTTAAAAATGCAAGTCTGGGCCAGGCACGGTGGCTCATGTCTGTAATCCTAGCACTTTGGGAGGCTGAGGAGGGCGGATCACGAGGTCAGGAGTTCGAGACCAACCTGGCCAACACGGTGAAACCCCGCCTCTACTAAAAATACAAAAATTAGCCAGGCATGGTGGTGGGCACCTAGAATCCCAGCTACTCAGGAGGCTGAGGCAGGAGAATCGCTTGAACTCAGGAGGCGGAGGTTGCAGTGAGCCAAGATCGCGCCACTACACTCCAGCCTGGGTGACAGAGCAAGACTCTGTCTAGAAAAAAAAATGCAAGTCTGTAAGTAACTCTGAACTTAGTTTTTGAGCTTCATTGAAGAGAATAAATTGAACAAAAGGGCATTTAGAAAAAGCTGGGGAAGTTTGTAGACAACTGCAAGGGTCAGGGAAGCATTGTAAGTCATAGGCATGGAAGCCCATATATACATGACTGTAATACAAGATGAAATGTCTCCAAAACTGCATGCCCTCTACTTTAAAGTGTTTAGCTTATCAAAGAGGAACATTTTCACAAGATACTCTAGGAAGTAAAAACCCTGTTTTGGTCATGTCTTGACATAATTCTGGAAACCTTATAAAGTCAGAAAATAGCTACTGGCATTGTCAGTGCAACACAGCAGTAGGCATGGAGGTAGCTTGGTGGGACAGGGAGAACTCTTCAGGATACTTGGCTCTGCCTCTGATTAGCTCTGTGTTTATGGGCAAGACCATCCCTGCAGCTAGCTTTCTGGGCCACTGACTTCCTCATGAAAGCAGAGTTGTATGAAATTGTCTGAGGCTTAGAAACTGCCAGAATTTCATGGGCTGTAACTTAGGTGCCTCCAGGGGCCAGGCAGGTGAGGTAAATGAGTGAAGGGGGCACCAGGGGTGACAGGGAGTTCCAGATCTGAGTCATTAAGTCAGTGAACCACACAGCACAAAGGTATCTGATATGGTTTAGCTGTGTCCCCACCCAAGTCTCATCTTGTAGCTCCCATAATTCCCATGTGTTGTAGGAGGGACCTGGTGGGAGATGATTGAATCATGGGGGCGGGTCTTTCCTGTGCTGTTCTGGTGATAGTGACAAGGTCTCACTAGATCTGATGGTTTTAAAAATGGGAGTTTCTCTGCACAAGCTCTCTTTTTGCCTGCTGGCATCCACACAATATGTGACTTCCTCCTTCTCGCCTTCCACCATGATTGTGAGGCCTCCCCAGCCATATGGACTTATAGGTCCAATAAACCTCTTTCTTTTGTAAATTGCCCAGTCTTGGGTATGTCTTTATCAGCAGCATGAAAATGGTATTAGTATATGGTAAATTACCGTATTAGTATACGGTAAATTTGTACCAATAGAATGGGGCGCTGCTGAAAAGATACCTGAAAATGTGGAAGCGACTTTGGAACTAGGGAACAGGCAGAGGTTGGAACTGTTTGGAGGGCTCAGAAGAAAACAGGAAAATGTGGAAAAGTTTGGAACTTTCTAGAGATTTGTTGAATGGCTTTGCCCAAAATTCTGATAGCAATATGGACATTAAGTCCAGGCTGACTGAAGTGGTCTCAGTTGGAGATGAGGAACTTGTTGGGAACTGGAGCAAAGGTGACTCTTACTATGTTTTAGCAAAGAGACTGGTGGCATTTTGCCCCTGCCCTAGAGATTTGTGGAACTTTGAACTTGAGAGAGATTATCTAGGGTATCTGGCAGAAGAAATGTTAAGCAGCCAAGCATTCCAGAGGTGACTTAGGTGCTGTTAAAAGCATTACATTTTAAAAGGGAAACAGATCATAAAAGTTTGGAAAATATGTAGCCTGACAATGCAGTAGAAAAGAAAAACCCATTTTCTGAGAAGAAATTCAAGCTGGCTGCAGAAATTTGCATAAGTAACAATGAGCCGAATGTTAATTCTGAAAACAATGGGGAAAAATGTCTCCAGGGCATGTCATAGGTCTTCATGGCAGCCCCTTTCCTCACAGACCCTGAAGCCTATGGGGTGAAAGTGGTTTTGTGGGCCGTGGGCCAGGCCCAGGGTCCCTGTGCTGTGTGCAGCCTAGATACTTGGTGCCCTATGTTCCAGCAGCGCCAGCCATGGCTGAAAAGGGCCAACATAGAGCTCAGGCTGTGTCTTCAAAGGGTACAAGCCCCAAGCCTTGGCAGCTTCCATGTGATGTTGAGCCTGTGAGTACACAGAAGTCAAGAACTGGGGTTTGGGAACCTCCACCTAGATTTCGAAAGATGTGTGGAAATGCCTGGATGCCCAGGCAGATGTTTGCTGCAAGGGTGGGGCCCTCATGGAGAATCTCTGCTATGGCAGTGTGGTAGGAAAATGTGGGGTCTGAGCCCCCACACAGAGCCCCCACTGAGGTACCATCTAGTAGATCTGTGAGAAGAGGACCACCATCTTCCAGACCCCAGAATGGTAGATCCACCAACAGCTTTCACTGTGCACCTGGAAAAGCCACAGACACTCAGCAACAGCCCATGAAAGCAGCCAGGAGGGAGGCTATAGCTTGCAAAGCCACGGGAGCAGAGTTGCCCAGGACCATGGGAACCCACCTCTTGCATCGGAGTGACCTGGATGTGACATGGATTCAAAGGAAATCATTTTGGAGCTTTAAGATTTGACTGCCCTGCCAGATTTCAGACTTGAATGGGGCCTGTAGCCCCTTTGTTTTGACCAATGTCTCCCATTTGGAATGGCTGTATTTACCCAATGCCTGTACCCCCATTGTATTTAGGAAGTAACTAACTTGCTTTTGATTTTACAGGCTCATAGGTGGAAGGGACTTGCCTTATCTCAGACGAGACTTTGGACTATGGACTTATGAGTTAATGCTGAAATGAGTTGAGACTTTGGGGGACTGTTGGGAAGGCGTGATTCATTTTGAAATGTGAAGATACGAGATTTGGGAGGGGCTGGGGCAGAATGATATTGTTTGTTTCTGTGTCCCCACCCAAGTCTCATCTTGTAGCTCCCATAATTCCATGTGTTATAGGCAGGACCCAGTGGGAGATGATGGAAACATGGGGCAGGTCTTTCCCCTGCTTTTCTCATGATAGTGAATGGGTCTCACAAGATCTGATGGTTTCAAAAACAGGAGTTTCTCTGCACAAGCTCTCTTTTTGCCTGCTGTCATCCACATAAGATGTGACTTGCTCCTCCTTCCCTGCTGCCATGATTGCGAGGTCTCCCCAGCCATGTGGAACTGTAAGTCCAATAAACCTCTTTCTTTTGTAAATTGCCCCGTCTCTGGTATGTCTTTATCAGCAGCGTGAAAATGGACTAATACAGCATCCAAATTAAAATTCGGAATGAAAAGCAGGTTTCATCCTCAACTCATCCCTAGATCACCACTTGGACGTCTGCTCTTAGCTCCAGATTTCTAGAGTTCCAAGTCTACATGAACATGAAAGAGTCAGGGAGGCTGTACATCTTGGCTTGGGCTGGATGGTCCTGCTTTAAACCTGTTGTCCTGGCATAACTACAATGGCACCCTCCTTCACTCTCAAAAGTGTCCTAGTTTACATGAGAAGTCATACAGCCATCCAAAGTAAGGGGGAATCAGCAGTGACCTAACACAAACTTTTGGGAGCAAGTTCATTTATTCAAATTTGTGCAAGCCTTCAGATGAAGCTAAGTAGGTTTGGCATTGTTTTGTAAGTATAAAGATAATTAAATAAACTTCCAAAATACCCCAACAGAATGGTTCAATAAAAGCAGTATGTAATGAATTTTAAAATCATAGACAATATAGGAAAGGCTATCAATATGTGAAAAATGTTGAAATTCACTAATAATCAAGCAAGAAATTTCAATAAAAGTGAGGTAACATTTTGCCTGCCAGAGTATTTAAAAATTATTTAAAACTCTAATATCCAGTGTCAGGATAGGTGATCAAAGGAACTCTCATATACTGCTGATAGGTTTATAAATTGGCTAATACAAACCTTCTGGAATGATATTTGATAACATGTCTTAAACATCTTTATGAAGTTTATGTCCCATAACCTGTTATTAATTCAACAAATACTATTGAGCACCTACTATGTGTCAGGCACTGAGGGATAAAGTAGTAAGAGAGACAGATGCTGTTTTCTCCAACTAGGATTTCAGTCTAGTGGAGGAGCAGACATTCCAGGGAAAAAATACACAACAATTTAAATTACGATTTGCAATAAATACCCAAAAAGTAGACTCAAATGATGCTAAGAGAGCATGTGGTTAGTACATGCATTGGGGGAGGTATCAGGAAATGGGTTGAACAGCTGAAGACGGAGGGAAAGGTGAATAAAGTCTTGAATAAAGCCTTGAATAAAGGTTTTGAGGATGGAAGAAGCTTACCACATTGGAGTAATGGGAAGGAACCACTAGGTTGGAGTAAGAAAGGAAGGAGAAAAGTGGCAAGTTGATGGTGAAGAGTGAGGAGGGGTTGCAACTAAGATCTTCATCCTAACAGCCACTCAATGATTGTGAAAGCAGATTGGTATTTTTGAAACTCTCTACATGGTGGAGAACTGAGAAATGAAAAGGTCAGAACAAGGCTGGGTGCAGAGAGACTAATTAGGAAATATGTATAGCAGTCCAGGAAGGAGATGATGGTGGATTCAATGAGGATTGGGAACACAGAGAGAAATAGAAATACTAAAGATATTTAGGAAGTAGAATCAACAGGATCTAGTGACTAAATAGATGGGGGTGGTGAGGGAGAGAAATGTCACTGATGGGTTCCAATTTTGTATCATAAGCAACTTGGTGGAAAGATGGTGTCACTTTACTGAAATGGGTAATAGGAGGAGGAGGTTTTGGTAGGGGAGAAGAAACAGGGAAGATAGTGAATCCTTTTTGGACGTTCTATATCTAAGATGTTATAAGACATACAAGTGGAGATGACAAGTAGATATTTAGCTATGTAAGTTTGGAGCTTAGCAGAGAGATCTGGGGCTGAAGATATAAAGATGGGAATCATAGCATATGGATGGTATTTGAAAGCTTGGGTTTGGGTGACATGATCTTGAGACAAATATGGAGTGAGAAGAGAAGGCCAAGTTTCTAGTCCTAATGGACTCTAGCACTTATAGAACTAGGAGAAGAAGCATGAATTTGTAAGGAAGACAGGGAGCAGAAACGGGGAAGGGCCAATAGTTACTGTTCTAATAATATAGCCTAGGGATACAGAAATGAGGATCTAGATTTATGCACGAAGAGGCATTTACAGTAGTGAAAATTTCAAATGTCAAAAAATAGATGTTTACCTACATTGTGACACATTAATTCTGGGTAATAAATGCAGTCAAATAAGATGCTTTTGAAAATTATAACATTAACTGAAATTATATGGTTTGGATCTGCATCCCTACCAAACCTCATGTTGAATTGTAGTCTCCAGCTTTGGAGGTGGGGCCTGCTGGGAGTTGGTTGGATCATGGGGGTGGATATCTCAGGAATGGGTTAGCATCATCCCCTTGGTGCTGTTCTCGTAATAGTGAATTCTCAAGAGAGCTGGTTTTTTAAAGGTGTGCAGCACTTCCCTCCAGCCTGCTCTCTCTTGCTCCTGCTTCCACCATGTGAGACACATCACTCCCACTTTACCTTCTGTCATAAGTAAAAGCTCCCTGAAGCCTCCCCAGAAGCAGATGCTGTGAGCCAATTAAACCTCTTTTCTTATAAATTACGCAGTCTCAGGTATTTCTTTATAGCAATACAAGAACAGACTAATACAGTGAATAAAAGAGGGTATAAATTATACATACCACATGATCACATTTAAAAAATTAAATGGTTATATGCCTAGAAAAAAAAGGTAGTAGAATGTTAACAGAAGTTAACTATGGATGGTAAGATTGCAAATGATTTCTTACCTTCGTATCTATTTGTATTTTTTAGTTTCTTTGCAATAATCACAAGATTGGTGGTGTTTTAGTCTATTCTTTCACCACTATAAAGAAAAGAGGTTTATTTGGCTCACAGTTCTGTAGGCTGTACAGAAGGGGAGGCCTCAGGAAACTTACAATCATAACAGAAGGTGAAGGGGAAACAGGCACATTTTACATGGCCAAAACAGGAGGAAGAAATAGAGCTGGGCCTGGGTTGGGGGTGGGTTGGGGAGGGTGCTACACACTTTTGAATAACCAGATCTTGTGACAGCTCACTCACCATCACAAGAATAGCCCTGAGGGGATGATGCTAAACCATGCATGAAGTATCTACGAAGTATCCACCTCTATGATTCAATCACCTCCCACTAGGCCTCACCTCCAACATTGGGGATTACAATTCAACATGAGATTTGAGGCCAGGCATGGTGTCTCATGCCTGTAATCCCAGCACTTTAGGAGGCCGAGGCAGGCAGATCACGAGGTTAGGAGATTGAGACCATCCTGGCTAACACGGTGAAACCCCGTCTCTACTAAAAAATACAAAAAAATTAGCTGGGCGTGGTGGCAGGCACCTGTAGTCCCAGCTACTCTGGAGGCTGAGGCAGGAGAATGGCGTGAACCTGGGAGGTGGAGCTTGCAGTGAGCCCAGATCACGCCACTGCACTCCAGCCTGCGGGACAGAGCAAGACCTCATCTCAAAAATAAAAGAAATAATTGTTCAGAAGAGCTGGAATTACTTTCTATAAATTCTGTGGTGAATTGCTTTATAAAACAATAATTTTATAGTTATATAAATCACCCACTAATTTGAAGTTTTTGAATATCAGATTTTCTTTCCAAATATAGACGGCATCAGCACACTATGGGGTCATAAGACTGAAGGACAGATTGGCAAACTTTTTCCGTAAAGGATTAAATAGTAAATATTTTTGGCTTTGTGAGTCATATGGTCTCTGTTGCATATTCTTTTTCGTTTTTTTAAAGCAATCTTTTAAAAATGTAAAAACTTTTAACTCCCAGGCCATAAAGAATAGATGACAGGATGGATTTGGCCCACTGGCCACAGTATGCTGACCCTTGGACTAAAGGATGAATTCACAACAATGCATACGTACTTTTTAAATAAAAAGCTAACATGATATTGGAATTGTAGGTGAATCTTCTATCATTAGAGTACTAGAACCAGTTTGTATCTATTTTCAACAGGAAGCAGACTAAATGGAAAAAGTCTAAAAAAGCAATACTTAAAAAAAAAAAAGTTTATGTGTTTTTAATGGGAAATTGATCCCATGCAATTATGTCAAAGAGTTGTTATTTTTAACCTAGAAAAGTGAAAGCAAAGGGGATTTTTTTTTTTTTTTTTTTTTTTTTTTTTTTTTGTAAAATGAAGAGTCTTTTAGTATTTCTTCTAAAATCTTAGGTTTTTGGTATTATGAGGGGAGTGTTGCTGTTATATACAAGAAGCTATTCAGTTGTTTATATCACAAATTTGGGAGCCATCCTTGTCACCCTCCACCCGCTGCCCCATCACCAAATGTGGTTAATGCTGGTAGTGTTCCAAGCAGATCCCTGTTCCTGGCTGCTGTGTACACCCGACCCTACCCCTAGCTGCTGTGAGTGTTTAGCTGTGAAGGACAAACAGCTGTCCTTTATGGTGAAATTTATTCCTCTGCTTTCATCAGGCCAAGGATAGACTATCTGATTCCACATCCTACCTGGCATTTTATCCCTGTCTATCCTGCTTCTCTCACTTTCTCACAAGTTTCTCGCTCAATAAAGCATCAGCACCCAAATCCCTATCTCAGGGTCTGCTTCTAGGGGACCTGATATAAGACACTAAGTCCTAATGATTCCACCTTCTAATTATATTTTGGCTATACACCTACTGTGTACCCACAAAAATTAAAATTGAAAAGTAAAGATATAAATTATATATATGCATATATATGTATATATGTGTGTATATATGTACACATATATATGTACACATACACACATATATACACACATATATACACACATATATACATATGTGTGTGTGTGTATATATATATGTTTGGCTTTTTGACCAGTGCCTCTGCTTGGACAAAGGGTATTGAAGTAATCTTATAACTTTATTCTTCTCTATGAATAAACTTCTAAATTTAGTATATGATATCAATACTTTTTATGAATATAAGGAAATGGTTTCAGTGAAGTGATGCCCCAATGATCTGATAAACAAGAACTCCCATAAGGATAAACAAAGAACTTAGAAGAGGGTTAGTTTTCAACTGATATTACTATATAGAATTATTGCTGGTATTACTAGTACTAGTGAGTGGAAACCACTGTATATCCAGTATTATCAATTTTGCTAATTGTTACTGATTATGTTTTAAAATTACACTAATAACTAACAGCCTACAAATAATCTTCTAAGACCTTTCCACTTTATTATACTATAATACGTTCATTGATGCTTAATAGGATGTGAATATTTGCTGACTCTAAAGAATACCTTTATTAGGATTTGCATATGTGTTCAATTTATCTTTTCAATTACACCTACATTAAAACCTTCAAAATTAAGTTTGCAAAAACAGGCTATGTGCAAGCTGCAGAGCCTCTATGACTTGTGACCTTCTGCTCTGTTGCATTTGGGTTAATGATTCACAATAACCTTCAAGAATAAGCACCGAGTAAATCAAAGGGTTCTGCATGGCTCTCCGGGAATGTTGCACACAATGCCCAGCAATCGAAAGCGCGACCTACTGCAAGATGGGAGCTGGGAGCATGATGAACACAAATCCACAGCAATGGTCAAGGAGATGGTGTTTTCCCAATGGAAACTTCACAGCTTTCCCCAACTCCACCTAAAATGGTTCTGTCTTCATTTTTCTTATTCTGGAAGTAGGAAATTAGTTGCTATTGCTCCTTCTTTTTTTTTTTTTTTCTTTAATTCTCTTTCAAGATGGGGGTCTCACTTTGCTCACTCTGTTGCCCAGGCTGAGTGCAGTGGCACAATCTCAGCTCACTGCAGCCTTGACCTTCTCAGACTCAGGTGATCCTCCCACCTCAGCTGCCCTTGTCCCCTCACCCACCCCCACCCCACCAGTAGCTGGGACTACAGTTGCACACATTTCCCCTCCCCAAGTAGTTGGGACTACAGTAGTGCACCACCATGCCTGGCTAATTTTTTGTATTTTTTTAATGGAGATGGGGTTTTATCATGTTGCTTAGGCTGGTCTTGAACTCCTGGGTTCAAGCAATCTGTCCACCTCAGCCTCCCAAAGTGCTGGGATTATAGGCGAGAGACACTGTACCCAGCTTCTTCTTGTACTTTCCCAGTGAAACACATTTTGTTTCAAGTTATTCTTAATCATTTTCAATGGTAACTCCATGGTAAAAAATAAAGTAGACCATTCTTTGGTTTCATAATCACTGAACTGCTTAGTGTTTGGTTACCCATTTTTAGTATATATATCATCCAGCAACAGAAACTAAAATGCTCTTTTTCCCTTCTTTACTTCTTGAAGAACAGGGTCAAAACAGAAACCTCTGAGTATCTTGTTATTTAAATAGAGGCAAGTCCAGATTATTCCAATACTGGAAACGAGTCTATTACCTAGGAATTCCTTTTGACTCTCATAAAATGGCTTTGGTGAGTTATAGCCACATTCTTCATTCTAAGCATCGGTATGATTGCCCAAACCCTGCTCCCATGCTTGGTGGTCCAGGTAGGAGCTGGGCACAGTGCTGGAGGGTGGCAGGGGTTGGCATGAACTGACACATGGGGCCAAAGGGCAATATCTGGACCTAGGCAGTTAGGCCAAGTCACTATCATGCTGCTACCACCTCCATGATTTTGCCATATTATACTCCATCTCTACTTCTTCTTATATAATTCTTTTATTTGAATCAACTCATTTTTAAATTTAATTTATTCAAAATAGAAACTTTACATTACTACTATCAATGAAATATAAGTATCACTTGCTAACGTAGAAGAGTTATGTTACACAGTAAACACATATACTGTGTTTCATCAATTTTGAGACACACTTTAAAAAATAATTGTGATATCTCTGAAATTGGGGTGTAACTTACAATCGATGGCATCTAGCAATTATAATTGGCAACATTTCTCTCGTTCTTAGTGGCATATAAAATAATGTGCTTTACACATAAATGGCATATTAGATCTGATGAGACAAACTATAAAAATGATGTATTAAACTTTTAAAAACAAAAGGTAAAAATAGTAAAAAAAAATGGAATAAATAAAACTGACTTACAAAATGTATGGCTGAAGATATTTCTTATTAGAAGGATGGAACTTTTTGATCAAAGTAGTTGGATATTCTACTTTATAGTTTCAGACAAAGTGGAGGATCCACATTAATGAGACAAATCTGTCCATTTTTATATTAACCTACATTAAAAATCTGAACTTGCATGGGGATGTGGTTGGAAAGCTCAAAAGATATTTGACTATTTTGTGTGTTATTATTATTATTTTATTTTATTTTTTCCTGGGAGAGAAGGAAAGAAAACGGGGGTGCCGGATTTAGAAATCGGTCACTTCCAGCCTCAAGAACTGCCGTGGGCGACCCTGGCCACACGTGCATCAGTGGTTCCTTTGTTATGTGTTATAATTAAGTATACATGTATGTACTCTGCAACTTCAGGGAGTGACATTTCAGCATATCACTGAATAAAACACACAGATGCCTGTGAAATTCAGTGTATGGGAGTCTCGCCCTGTTAGTGGTCTTGGCTGTCTCTGCTTCTCACGGCCATGAGTACTGAACCGTGATCATGCCTTGCCCCTGCTTTATTAAGTTAGGGTAAGGTTGATTACTTGGTCCTACCTATGTTTGTCTCATCCTAAACAACGTTCTGCATGAAATCACAGGTCTTATGTGCTAAGTTTTCCCCCAAATGTAAATGAATGTAAATACAAGACTGCCAAAAGACATTTAGCTGAGTATCACTTAAAAATTACCCTCTCCCACGCTCTGGGAAACATTTGTCTAGATAAAGCATTAAATAGGAAGGACTCACAGAGACAAGGAAGATTGGGTTATATAGCTGGAGCCAGATGCATCAGGTGGGTTAAAGAGAGGAGTTAAGAGGCAAAGACTGCAGGAGCTTCTCAGGTCCAAGACTGTTGGCCCAGACTTCTAGAGAAGGCCGTTGGCAAGGAGGTGCTACCTTAAGGACATGACATAGTATTCATTTATCCATTTCTCTGTTGACACAGTTACTCTTTCATCCAAATATCTACTATGTGCCAGGTACTGGGTTGGGTGTCTGGGGAAAGAAAGCTGAAAGAGTTCAAAGAGTTCGTGGCTCAGAAAGGAAACAATACTCATGGTTAACAGTTGGGTTTCAAAGTATTAGGGTGGACATAGACAAAGAGTGCTATGGAAAAGGTACTGGAGAGGTGTTTAACTCAATGTGGGCGGCTTAAAAAAGCCTTCCCAAAGGAATCACGCTTGAATTGGGTGTTGAGGTAGAAACAAAAGTTGCTCAAGTTCCCCAAAGGCTGAAAGACAGAAGGATATTCCAATTTTGGGGAACAGTATGGTCAAAAGCTTGGAGATGTAAGAAACCATGGTCCGTCTCCCACAAATGAAGGCAGCTTGGTATAGAATAGCTGGAAAGAGAATGAATATTGCAGGATATAGGGAAAGAGGCCGGAAATGGTAGGAAAAGCAAGAGTGGATGTGAAGGATATTGAACTTTACTTTCAACCTGAAATTGATAAAGAGATCTGAAGAATTTTAAGACAGAAATGGCTAGATTATAAGTATTTTGTGTGTTGACTGATGTTGAGAAAAACTAAATTTTATATCAAAACATAACCTAAAGGCCTTAGCCAGAGTGCCAGACAGTCAGCAGTATAGATCTGCACCATTTATAAAATGATTTAGAGTCTAATCAAGGAGTAGTGGTGACTGGAAGGGAGTGAGAGTGCAGATGATTAGTGTTGTGGATATAAAGCACTGGATAAGCCACACATCAAGACAATGTAATCTCCCACGTGAGAACTAGAGTATTGACGGAAAGGAAGAGAAGAAGCAAGTGCTAAACTTCTCAATGAATGTAAGGAAATGGCTGGACCACTGATAAATGATAAGACAATGATAGGATGAGGTAGAGAAGGATGAAGGAATTACCCTTCTGTAAATCCTAAGGGAAGAATTCACAGGGCTAATTTTATATCTATAGTTCTATATTTTTTGCTTTTTTAAAAATAATTTTTCATTATGGAAACATTCCAAGCATTTACATAATTGCATAGTACTATGAACCCCATGTCCCTATCACCTCACTCTAGAGATTATCACCCCATGGCAATCTTATTTCACCTCTTTGCTCCTCTTACCCCCACTAGATTATTCTGAAGCAAGTCATATCATATCATTTGAAGACAGTGGTCTTCATTCTTCTCAGCCCAAACCTGTATCAGAATCAGAGGATATGATAAATCTTGCACTGTGACTAATTAGACAAACACCGAAAATTAACAAATATAGAGGCAAAATCTACTCTCTAATAAAGAGAAATAAAAAATAAGACAACATTAACATGACTATGAGTCATTTGGAGAAGACGATAAAATAGAATAATTTCTAAATAATAGTAATCTACTAAACAAGGTTACCAGCAAAATCCCACAACATGAATTAAACTAATATGGTTAAATATATGAGCAGGGAAATAAAGGAAATTCAGTTTCAAAATGTGTAAACTAAAGCATCAATGAAATAAGCTATGAAATAAACTACTGGATTGCAGTGAAAAACCTGAAAGCAGAAAGAGACTAGGGCTGAGGGTGGAATGGGAAAGCAAATGAAGTGCAAGTTAGAACATGGCCTAACCCATTTAAAACAGATCCCAATTACTTCCTCCATTTGGTGATTATTACTATGCATCTGCTATAGTAGAACACTGTCTGGGCTCTGGAATTTTTAGTAAACCATCTCTTCCGCTTAAAGAAGAGGCAACACTCTACCTGGGAGCACTCAGGGGCGTTTACCTGATTCGGCCTGACTCTTACCCAGATTCTTTATTAAACACCTGGCTCCTTAAGAAATGGAGGCAAGTGGAAGAGGTTCAAAGAAGTGGAACAGAAGATAATTAGAGGAAGAGATTGGTTTTAGCAGAAAGATCAAAGGAACCAAATGCAGGGAACTTGGCTAAGCAAGAGCTCAGGAAAAATGAGCTATTTGAGGCATGTAAAGAGTGAAGCAAATAAGAAATATGGAGCGGGTGCACAGAGCATAATGAACAGCCGTGTGATAGACATACACATAGGAAAAGGCAGGCCGAGGGCAGAACAAACTGCTCACCTGGCACAGGATTACACAGCAGTCCCATTGAACACTTTCTCCTTCTTTTTTTTTTTTTTTTTTTTTTTTGAGACAGAGTCTCGCTCTGTTGCCCAGACTGGAGTGCAGTGGTGCTATCTCGGCTCACTGCAATATCCACCTCCTGGGTTCACACCATTCTCCTGTCTTAGCCTCCCAAGCAGCTGGGACTGCAGGCGCTTGCCACCATGTCCAGCTAATTATTATTATTATTTTTTAGTAGAGATGGGGTTTCACTGTGTTAGCCAGGATGGTCTGGATCTCCTGACCTTGTGATCCACCCGCCTTGGCCTCCCGAAGTGCTGGGATACAGGTGTGAGCCACCATGCCCGGCCCCATTGAACACTTTCTGACATTCAACAGGCTTCTGTTCAATGGCTACCTTGAACACCAAGCTGTTAGAATGCCAGCTTTCAAAGAGGTAGGCATCATTTTTAACCTTTCAACTTTGGACAGGAAAATGTGCTTAATCAGTACTGCTTTGGCAGGCAGGATGGGCAGAGGAAAAACTATTTCTCTGAAATGTAATTTATAGATAAGTTCTAGTGCTCCTCACTCCTACAGAATTTTTTCTAGTCAGCAAAATTTTTACCAGTGAAGGCAGACAGAGAGAGAGAGAAAGAAAGAGATTGATTCTGTCTGTACTGGTTCTAATGGGTTATATTTAAAGTTTTTGCCTAAGGTCTTATTGACTTGATTTTGGCAACATTTTAAAGTTCTTTGATCAGTTTCTTTCAGACACTGGGTCTTTATGTTTAATGGAGAGTTAAAATTTATCCTTTTATTTTTAAATATATCATACATACAAAGCAAAATATAAAAACATGTATGTGCAGTTTAAAGAATAATGCTTAAATGAATGCCTGCATTTCTCACCTCCCACTGTAAGTCAGAATATTTTGTTTGGCACCTTTGAGGCCCTCTGGGTGTCTCACCTTGATGACGTTTCCTTTTCTACCTCTTCCCTCTCAATACTATCCTAAAATTCACCTTAATTCCTTGCTTTTCCTTATAGTTTTACTATACGGTACAGTATATATACTGTTTAAAAATTTGGGGGGTGCTTCTTCTTTTGAGACTGTGAGTTAGGGGTTCATCTATGTTCATTCATTTAACTAGTTATTTTTTAAATTAAACTCTTAATTTTGATATTATTGTACATTCATATGGAGTTTTAAGAAATAATATAGAGAAAAATCCCTTGTGCCCTTTACCCAGTTTCCTGCCAATGGTAACATCTTGCAAAACCACAGTAGAGTATCAAACCAGGGTACTGACACTGACACAGTCAAGATATAAGACATTATACACAGTAGAGTATTAAACCAGGGTACTGACACTGACACAGTCAAGATATAAGACATTCTCTTCACAGCAAGGACCCATTATGCTGCCGTTCATGGTCACACCAGTTCTCTTCTGTCCCCATTCTCTAACTACTAATCCATTCTCCAGCTCTTTACAACTTGATTCAAACTAATGAGGTCAAGTATATGAGCAGGAAATAAAAGGAAATTCAATTTTAAAATGTGTGAACTCAAGTAACCATTAATCTGTTCTCTAACTCTGTAATTTTGCCATTTCAAGCATATTATATAAATGTAGTCATACAGTATGTAACATTTTGGGATTATTTTCTTCACTCTGTCATTCTCTGGAGATTTATCCAGGTTGTTCTTAAGTGTCAATAGCTCATTCCTCTTTGTTGCAGACTAGTATTCCATGGTATGGATGTACCACAGTTTGTTGTACTGTTCACCCACTCAAGAACATCTGTGTTGTTTCCAGATTTTGGCAGGCTCTTTATTTTTTAAAACAGAGAGATATTTTTAATGTGTATGGATATTTTTAATGTCTTAATGTTCTGTTTCTAATCCAGATTCAGAAAAACCAACTAAAATGACAAAGACCAAAGCAACTACCCCTTAGGAAAAGATTAAGAATCCATTCAGCCTATGAGAGAGGCTCAGAAGGGATTGATTGAAGCCTAGAAGAATATTAGCTTGTTCTTCATCTCTTACAGTTATAACAGTTAGAAAGAAGATAGTCAGTTTTAGGAGGAATACACTCGAATTCACTAGTCCTCTAAAGAGTATATCCAAGGCCGGGCACGTTGCCTCACTCCTGTCATCCCAGCACTTTGGGAGGCCGAGGTGGGTGGATCACCTGAGGTCAGGAGTTTGAGACCAGGCTGGCCAACATGGCAAAAACCCATCTCTACTAAAAATACAAAAAAAAAAAAAAAAAAAAAAAAAAAGATTAGCTTGGTGTGGTGGCGGGCACCTGTAATCCCAGCTACTTGGGAGGCTGAAGCAGGAGAATTGCTTGACCCTGGGAGGCGGAGGTTGCAGTGAGCCGAGATCGGACCATTGCACTCCAGCCTGGGTGACAGAGTGAGACTCTGTCTCAAAAAAAAAAAAAAAAAAAAAAAAAGAGTGTATCCAAAATGAATCAGAACAAGGTTAATTATTGCCATTAACCCCATACCATGGTCTCATGGTGGTCCCTTCCCTCACTACCAGGACAGCATGAAGAAGAGTTCAAAAGACTTGCTTCTGTAAACAGTGGGCAGAAAAAATAAAAGTAAGTGAGTTCCTAACACTTGCTACTTGAGTTGCAAACAGAGCTCAGAAGAATGGATGTACTAGCCTTATATGGCACATCATGATGATGAAGTTAGAGGCATTTGTTATTCCTTGCTTCATGGACAATATTTTGAAGAAATCCCCAGGGGATACCACTGGAGATTCCACACTTTTGGGGGCAGTGTCTTCTTGTCCCAGTCCTGCGATAACTCCCAATGGCAGCATCTGCTCAGCCCTAGTGCAGGAAGGGGAACAATTAACTGCATTGCTTTTCTTTTCTTTCTTTCCTTTTTTTTTTTTTTTTTTTTAAAGACAGAATCTCATTCTGTCACCAGGTTGGAGTGCAGTGGCACAATCTCGGCTGACTGCAACCTCCGCCTCCTGGGTTCAAGCTATTCTCCTGCCTCAGCCTCCCCAGTAGCTGGGACTACAGGTGTGTGCCACCATGCCCAGCTAATTTTTGTATGTTTAGTAGAGAGGGGGTTTCACCATGTTGGCCAAGCTGGTCTCAAACTCCTGATCTCAAGTGATCCACCTGCCTCAGCCTCTCCAAGTGCTGGGATTAAGGTGTGAGCCACTGTGCCTGGCCTCCTTTTTCTTTTTGACTCCTTTTCTGAGGCTGGAATCCCTCATGCATGGTGCTCCCTGGTTAGTCTAAGACTGATCAAACATCTGGCCACTACCCAAAAGTTCTGATACTGCACCCTATCTCAGTCCCCTCAAATCCATACTCCTGGAACTGGACCTTGTTTGGGGTTGCCACCTCTGCTGCCCTCTGGGTTTCCTCCCTTGTTCTCAGCACCACATCAGCAAGACTTTGCCATTTTTGGTAACTTGGCTAGACAGGCCAGAAGTTTGATCCCATATGGCCTTTCCTATGTCCTTTAGCAATTCTAATGAGGCCTTGATGGTTACATATTTTAAATAAATGAAAGGATCAAAGCTTATGAAGAAAAGATGAAGGCAGCTTTAAACTTTTCGATTTGTTATGTTTTTTTTTTTTCTTTTTTTCTGGAAAGAGCTTAAATAGGCATGCAGTTTGAGAGTAAGGAATCTAGAAACGTCTGCTCAGCAAGTTTATACTAGCTCTTTATAACTGTAAGACATTCCATAAAAGCTCGGTAAAACTCTAGTATTTCTAAAATCCTGTGAAACTGGTACATCTCAGTGGAGACACAGGGTATTACAAACTGTGATGTCTGAAAATTACTGCTATAATATCTGAAATCCCTCTTTCCTCTCTCTCCTTTTTTAATTTTAAGAAGTCCAGAATCTTATGGGCAGAATATATGGTTTTAAGCAAAGCTTGCTCTTGAGCTTTGGATTAGCCTGGGCTCATTCTTCTCTATTTTTATGTTCACATTATCCATTCATTCAACAATAAACATTTATTGAACATCTAATGAGTGTCTGGTACTCTCCAGACACTGGAGATTCAAAGAAAAGGCCATGATACCAATACCTCTCTTCACGGAGTTGAAGAGCTAGTGGAGGGAAAGGGATATTCAAAGAAAAAAGGAAATACAGTGTTGGGAAGGGGGAGTTGGGTGAGGTGGATGGCTTGGTTTGGTTTGCAAGAGGCTTTAGGGGAGTGTTGAAGATCTTGAGCCAAATTATAAATCCACTCAGAGCAAATCAGGGTCTGAAAAACTTGATTCAACTCCTTATTTCTGAAGCCCAAGAAGGTGACCTGGTCCAAATGTGTGTGCCTAATTAATAGCTAAGATAGGATATCTTAATGCAAAGTATTTGGTCTTTCCCCCCCCCCCAAAATATACAATTCTGGTTTCCTCCCTTTTTTGGCTACACAACGAAGTGGCCTGTCTCTCTTAGGGGCATACCTACGGACCAGAGATGAAGGCAGAGATTCCTCTTTATAGTAAAGTAAGACCACTTGCTTTTTAAATTCTTGGAATCTTGGCTTACGTAGCTTGTATGATGGATTTAAAGAAGATTTCATTGGATTTTTGGGGGGTAGGGGGATGACCCTATCTTCTTTCTGTCTCTCTTCTCCAGTTTAATCCAGAAACTAGAAGACAGGCTATGGGTTGGCAAGCACCTGCTTCCCTCAGTTTAGTTGGAAGCTGTGGTCTGTTGTTCCACCTGCCCAGCACCCATTCTCCAGTGTTCCTGAGGTGACTCTCCTCTCAGGACACAACAATCTTTTGGGAAAGACCCTCATCCTGACTGCAGAGGCACCTACCACTCAGTAGAACCATTCACCAGTGTGGGGATGGCCTGCAGCCAGCTTTTCCCCTCTCTTTTCTTGCCACCCACTTCAGCTCAGCCTGGGGACAGGATGCTCCTCCCCTCAAATGAGAATTGAGTTGTTCTCCAAGTGAACTGACAAGTTTCCACATTGCTGCTTTGTGAATCTCTGCATTTGCAGAGACACACTGAGGTCAGTATGGGGGCCACTTGCTGTGGAGGTGCAGAAAGAAGAGTTGGCTATGAGACAAGAGGACAACAGTAAGAATTTTCTGAAGTCTTGGAAGCTGAGTTGCCTTTGTCAGGGAGGAGCCAATGCACCTGGAAAGTATTTGTGAGGCTTTAATGCCTAAGTAAAATTAGTACTGAAATGCCTGAATCTCTGCAAGAGATTCTGATGTTGAATGTTACTCTTTCAACAGAATAAATGTAGACTTGGTGCCAGTTATTCATGTAATAAGGCACCGGTTTAGTAAAATGATATATGTAGGCTAATTCATATTGACCCTCAGAGAAAAAAAATCACCTATTGTTATTCAAGAAGCACAAGTAATTTTATCTCTTTTTACAAGCCCAAATCAAATAGATTACCTTTCTGAGCAATGAACAACTTGAAATGCAGATAGATATGCAAGGTTAAAGAGCAAGAGGATAAGGACTTGCATTTGAAAGAGCAAGGTCTTCTATAATTTGGTACCACAAAATTCTCTTAAATGAATGTAGAGGAAACCAGGGGATTCTGAAACTGAAACAAATATCTCAAGGAAAAAGAAAAAGATAACATACAGGTGTCATGGGAAACAGCATTTTATATGTATTTAGCAACCTTCCTCTTGAAGGAAAAATACTTCTCAAAACCTTCACCAATACTCCTCTTGTCCAGGCCACCGTCATCTCTGTTGTGGACACTGAAAGAGCTGCCTAGTGAATGTCCCTCTTTCACCTTTGTCCCTTACAATTCACTCTCCACTCAGTAGCCAAAGTGATCTTTGAAAGATTGTCTTTTGAAGCTTGCAATTCTCCAATAGCTTCCCACTGTACTTAGGATAAAATTCAAACTTCTTAGCCTGGCTTTAAAGGCTCTTCAGGATTTCTCAATAGAGACATTTTTTTCAGGACAATATGAGCAAGACAAATCTTGTGTGAATCAAGAGCAGTGCAAGATGTTTATCATCCCTGGTCCTTGCCCACTAGAAGCCAATAGTGTCCTGCCCTCAACTCTAGCATTGTATATGCAAATTGCCACCTGTGCATCTTCAAACATCCTCTAGGCGGAAATAGAGATGTTGCAGCACCTCCAGCTGAAACCCCCTACTAGCCTATGCAATCTGGCTCCTACCGACTTTTAACGTCAGGATCTTTGCATTGGCTATTTTCTCTGCCTAGAATGCTCCATTCCCAGACCGACCCATGTTTGGCTTCTTTTCCATATTCGATCTTACCTCCTCAATCAGGCCTTCCCTGACCACCTATAAAATAGCAAAACACACGCACATTTGGGCACACAAATACACACAGAGTTTCTCTCTCTCACTGATCACGCTTTATCACTATTTACAATTTCCTTCTTTGTTTACTCATTTATTGTCTCTCTCTTGCCTCTCTAGAATGTAAGTTCCATGAGAACAATATATTTTGTTTGTTGTTATATCCCCAGTGCCTGGGGATACATTTTTGTAAATATTTGTTGATCAAATAAAATAGATGCCATTATGTTATATGCCATTTAATCACATTTATAATAAATGTTAGGATGCAACAGAAAAACATTATTTAATTAATTGTTCATATAAAGCACGGAGACACTAAAAATAACAAGTCCCACAGTGAATATGAACATGGAGACAGAAACTAAACTAGAAATGTCATTACCTTCCTACTAAGTCACACTGGATTATTTCAATATAAGGCAATCCATTAGATAGGTCACATTGAAAGACATAAATATGCAAAGACTATAATTAACATAACTCTCTTGTCCCAGCCACTTTAGGACAACATGCTTATGTTGGTTACTATCTATATACCGGCTGCATTTTTTTTTTTGAAATTTAAAGAAAAAATTTATTGAAGATCTGAAAAACAATTCCGAAAAGATGGACTTTTCCAGAAAACTAGCTACACAATGCATTGTGTCAATTGTGTTAAAATGTGCATTAGACACAAATGCAAAAACCATGAATATTTCATTTCACTTTATAGTTTATTACACCTTCTCAAATATAGGCTCAAAAATTTCACCTTTCAGAGAAAGGAAGAGACAAGGAAATAAATTTACTGTTTCCTCTGGAACAAACTTAAATACATGTCTTTCAACTGATTCTAGATCCTAATCAAATTGATCAATGAACAAGGCAAAGCATCATGTGGGGACGGCAAACACAACACATACCCACTGCCACTCTCCACTCCCACTCCCGTGCAGTTTGGCTTAGCAGTTCTAGAGCTCTCTCCTACCGAGCACCCATCCCACCTGGGACTCCTCAATCCAGTGCTCCAGGAAGCTGCTGCCAATGAATTGGAGTTGACAGATAAGTTAAAAATCTATTTGCCAGCCCTGGAATCATGGAAAGAGCAAACACCGTTCACATCAGTCTGAGTATGATATCTTCTCTTTATCACTTGTGAGATCTTGGTTACTTAACCTCTTTCTGTTTAATGATACCAAATTTGTATTTGAAATAATATATGTCTTTAGCACAGTGCCTGTTACAATTAGAATTCAATAATAGTAACACATAACTGTAGTGAGATGGCTGTACTTCACCTCCAAAAATAGAAGAAGTATTATATAGAAAGGCGAGAGTAAGTGCAAGTTACTGGGAACACTAGAGTGAGATTTACTATTGGACTAGAGGAGCAGTTCCCAAAGTATAGCCCCAGATCACCTGTAAACTTGTTAGAAATTGCAAACATTCAGGCCCCAGCCAAGACCTACAGATCAGAGACTCTGGGGATAGAGCCTGGCAATCTGTGTTTTAACAAATCTAGGTAATTCTGATGTATGCTTTCTAGTTTGGGAGACACTGCACCAGAGGGGCAAGCAGGAGTGGAGAATAGAAGTGATGAAGTCAGGGGAGAAGGATGTCTACTCACCTGATGATTAATCAGGCCGAAAACAAGGAAGTGCTGCCCCTCACAGAGGCTATGACCATATCAGTACTCCCCACTTTAGTGGAAATTTCCCATAGACAGGATATCAATTTGCCGTAAACACAAAGGACAGACCCGGAGCACACTAAAAGAATATGGGCTTCAGCCGGGCGTGGTAATCCCAGCACTTTGGGAGGCCGAGGCCCACGGATTATGAGATCAGGAGATCGAGACCATCCTGGCTAACATGGTGAAACCCTGTCTCTACTAGAAATACAAAAAATTAGCCAGACGCGGTGGCGGACACCTGTAGTCCCAGCTACTTGGGAGGCTGAGGCAGGCGAATGACGTGAACCTGGGAGGCGGCACTTGCAGTGAGCCGAGATGGCGCCACTACACTCTAGCCTTGGCGACAGAAGGAGACTCCGTCTCAAAAAAAAAAAAAGAGAAAAAAACGAATATGGGCTTGTATTACAAGGGTAGGTGTGAGGGGAATGTCCCCAGTGCAGCCCCGGTGCAGGCATGCAATAGACTGAACTTCAGTCTCTCTCCCTTGGAAGGGTAGGCAGCCGTGGTTCCTGATTGTTTCAAGTGCAGCTTTGACTGAAGGCAAGAAGCTGGCATAGACTTCTTCAAGCTTCCCCAGCTTGGTGGTTTCATGAATGAATTACATCTGAAAAGCTTAAGGAGAATAGTTGGGGAGTTGGGGAAGAAGGGAGTCAAAGATGTATCAAGAGATTCAACTTCACTAGGATCTCTCATTTCCATCTGTTTAATGCTTTCCCCCGTTCTAACTCCTGCCAGTGTACCAGACACAGAAATACTTGCCTTGGGGTAAAAAGTTAAAAAATATTTTTAAGGAGCACAGCCAATCCAAAACTCTTTGAGACCCAGCAGCTTTTAAGCCACATCTGCATTTGTAGGCTGTTTCCACAGTTAACCCCTGTAGCAGGTTGATGGTCGCCTCAGCATCTACTTCTTTTTGATCCACCTAATTAGAAACATAACTTACATTTTTATTAAAAATTGAATTTACACATCCTTAGAAACATATCCATACTTGCAGATTGTCTAAAGCGTGTAGATAAGATCTGGGGCCATTACCTTATTATTAAGGTACAAGACTTTGTTAGAGACTATTAGGCATTCAGATCCAACATAATTACTGAGCACCTGTCCTGGCACATTTCATGCGTTCCCTGAACCACGTGCATAGGTATTATTATCATTCTCATTATGCAGGCCATAGATCGAGGCTCAGACACATGTAGGAACTAGCCCAGAGTTTCAAAGCTACTTTAAGTGGACAAGTGTGGACTCTCAACACCAGTCTCCTGACAGAGGCGGTGTTAATCCATGACTAGAAGATAGGCTGTGTGTGTGACCTGTTCTTAGTTTAGTTAAAAATGGCATACTCGGTTCCCAGCTTATGTACATGCTGGGATGTGCACTTCCAGTGGAATGTTTCTGCTACTGAAATTTGTCACCACCTTCCTAAACTGGTGAGAGAATTTGTTTGGGTCATACACAGACTCATTGCAAGTAAGGCAAACCTACTCTTAAAGTGACCTAAACAATGAAAATGCTGAAGTAAGGATAATCATGTTCTTAAAGACCCCTGTGTGAATAGGCTAGGAGTTTTTATAGAAAAGTAGCAATTGGGGCCAGGCGTGGTGGCTCACGTCTGTAATCCCAGAACTTTGGGAGGCTGAGGTGGGCAGATCACCCGAGGTCAGGAGTTCAAGACCAGCCTGGCCAACATGGTAAAATTCCCATCTCTACAAAAATATAAAAATTAGCCAGGCATGATGGTGGGTGCCAGCTACTTGGGAGGCTGAGGCAGGAGAATCACTTGAACCCAGGAGGCAGAGGTTGCAGTGAGCTGAGATCACATCACTGCACTCCAGCCTGGGTGACAGAGCAAGACTCTGCTAAAAAAAAAAAAAAAAAAAAAAAAGTAGCAATTTTTGAAATACTTCTAAGAGGTGCCTTATAAGAACCAAAAAAGTTCCTTTTAAAATACTTTTTTAGCTTATTATTGGAATAGACCACCTTTATAGAGATGCTAAGATAACTTACTATTGTTCTTTAAGAATATGGAGTAATTTTATATTAAAAGAAAACAATCAACAATTCTTCACGTCTCTGAATACAAAATAAGTGGAAGTGGGTTTGCTTAAGAAGAGCTTCCAAACAGTGAGGTGGCTGATGATTAGGAATGGGTTTCCCAGTGAGTTGGGCATCCTTCTATGAAGGGAATGGACACAGGGGATGGAATAACTGTAATTCTAAAGCTGAGCTACAGAGCTGGTTTCCATTTTCAAAACTTATTCCTCTGCCAAGGAACAGTATAGTTTCCCAGGTAATAGAAAAAGAAAAAGAAAAAGAAAAAAAAAAAAAAAAAAAAAAGGAGAAATAGCATTTATGGAGCCTATGCTGAGTTCTGGGGTCTTCTGATCCTAATTAACATTCATTCTCTTTACAAATAAGAAAGCTAAAGTTTAGACTGGCTGAGTAATTTGCCTATGGTTATGGAAATAAATGAAGAAACTAGAAATATAACTCAGATCTGCTCAATTCTAGGTCAGAAACTGAGGCACAGATAAAGTAAGCGGCCTGTGTGAAGTTGTAAGATCCATATGTGACTGAGGGCCGCGAGAGTCATTGTGTGAAATGTTTGGGAAGACACATCATTTTTTGCCTTTGAAATGCCTTGATTTATCTTATAAGAGATAACAGTATGGGCTGGGCATGGTGACTCACGCCTGTAATCACAGCACTTTGGGAGGCCAAGGCAGCAAATCAGGAATTCGAGACCAGTCTGACCAACATGGTAAAACCGTCTCCACTAAAAATACAAAAATTAGCTGATGTGGTGGCGCACGCCTGTAATCCCAGCTATTCGGGAGGCTGAGGCAGGAGAATCGCTTGAACTTGGGAGGCGGAGGTTGAAGTGAGCCGAGATCGCGCCACTGCACTCCAGCCTGGGCGACAGGGCAAGACTCCCTCTCACAAAAAAAAAAAAAAAAAAAAAAAGTAAATAATAATAATAATAATAACAGTATGGGACTTTTAGAGATTCTTCAGCTTTAAGGACAGAATTTTGTTTTTCTCAGTGGCATCTATATTTGAAAGCAATGTATTTGACACTGCTTTCTGGATTTAGCTTGGTACAAAATGAAGCAAAACTATACCCATGCACTCTGCTCTCTTCCACATTGTGAATGCAGAAGTTAACTTTTTGCTTGGGACACCAATGTTTCTGAATGAGAAAGGTCCAAAGTAAAGCCCTTTGTGATTTTAAAGTCAAGAACAGATCTTTCTTTTCAGTAACCAATAATCACCACTTTGCCCATCCATCAGAAGTCAGAGGAGAAGAGAGGAACCCTTACACTAACAAATACCTCTTGATAAAATCTTTTTTCATGAACATTCTGTCTTTAGAAAGCACTAACACTTGTTAGTTAATAATAAGAAGAATTCTTCAGTGAATACTCAGATGAATGAATATTCTTAAAAGGCATGCAGTATGTAAGGAATTTTAATCCAGCCTTCTTGTTCACTCCCCCACACAACTGTAGAGAAACCACTGCCTCTGAATGATGAATGGACCTAGACTCAATTAGGAGGGAAGAGGACCCCAAGCCCTGTAATTTAGCATCTCTCCTTTTAAATTCCCGGGTGGACCCCTTTTTTGGCTGTAGGCTCAGTTAAACGGCTTTGGATAGTATGTAAAATGACCATCAAGTGTTTCTCCTTCTATACCACACCCATCTCTTTTCAAGCTCTCAATAAAATCCCAACCCCAGCTGTATATACATCTCAATCTTAGAGAGAAACACACTTCTGCTAGCAAATCTTTAGCTATTAAAAAGTTTTATTACCTAATTTCAAATTAATATTGTACAAGGCTCCAGACCATGGAAGAAAAAAAATCAAGAAGCTGAATTAGTAAATGACGGAGCAGTAATTAGCTTAAATGAGATTTCTTCCAGCCCTTTGCTGGAAGAAAGATGACACAGAAAATCTGAGGTTTTTCTGTGGATGACACAGAAAATCTGAGCTTAGAAAATCCCTCTTCTCTGCACGTGGTACTAAGAGGATGCCAGAGATGCATTTCCACAGTCACAGTCTTGTTTATTTATTTAGTCTCCTACTGCAGTACTTCACACATGCACCCCCACCTTCTGCTCTGTGGCAGCCAAACCCTAATGGTTAAAAAGCCAGGCTGCATAAAGGGTTAAGGCTGCAGCCTTCCAGGCGTATAGACATTGCAAACATTGGCATGTAACTTTCTCCTCTGTAGTCAGTCCTGTAGCTTGAGCTCCTGGAAAGCCTTCAGCACTTGCAGAAGCAGTATTTCCTACCAGCTATGTTTGGTTTTAACTTGCAGTTCACCAGATTATATAGCTCAAGAGTCTAAACTTATCCCTCCACGGTCTGATCTAGAATTTGTCCCTCTTCCCGTGCTGAATTTGTTTCCCCCGCCCTGCCCTGGAAATGCCTCAGGGCCTTCTGTAACCTTGCTGCCTTCTCCCCACAGGAAGTTAGATGCATCCTCACTGGCTGCATTACTGCACATTTCCCTTGTAACCTTGTTTTTTCCTTCGACTCAAACTTCCCCAAACAGCACCATCTCTGCTGACCCTGAAATTCCCTAGCTCTTTCATTCCAGTATTTCTAACCCGCCATGAGAACGATTATAGAGGGCAAACTGGGGAGAGAAGGTTTGGGAACTCACCTGCACAGCAGCAAGGATCAGACACAGGATGGGGCTGCCCGCAAACTTCCCAGGGACTGTCTGCAGCCAAGTCTCTTGGCCTTAAAGGGACAGGGCGCTTTTCACCATATAAGGAAGACAATTTCACTTGACTGCTTTGGAACCTGTTTGGGCAAAGCAGCTCCTTCTCTTGACATTGCCTGCCAGGCTTCAGCCTTTTGAGGAAATTTGGAGCCTGACAATTCACAAGGATCTGCACATAGTAGGCAATTTAATAATTCCTAAATAAGGGGCCAGGCGTGGTGGCTCTTGCCTGTAATTCCAGCACTTTGGAAGGCCGAGGCAGGTGAATCACCTGAGCTCAGGAGTTCGAGAACAGCCTGGCCAACATGTGAAACCCAGTACCCAGTCTCTACTAAAAATACAAAAATTAACCAGGTGTGTTGGCGGCCTTCCAGCTACTCAGGAGGCTGAGGCAGGAGAATGCTTGAACCCAGAGGCAGAGGTTGCAATGAGCCAAGATCGTGCCATTGCACTCCAGCCAGGGCAGCAGAAAAAAAAAAAAAAAAGAAAAAGAAAAAAATCCTAGATAAGGCACAAGAAAGGTATTTGGTGGGGTATTTTTAAAGGCCAGAAAACCCTTTATGTGGGGCTTATTCTCTTACAAAAAGGGTTTCTGGCAACTGTGAAGTCTTCCTCAATTATATGAAAGGGCTTCTGCTTCTATTTCAGGTTTGGCTTCCTTGAAACAAATAATCTTGCTCACCTCAGAGAGGAGCGGCAGTTTGCCCCCTTCCTCCTGACTCGGAGACAAAAGAGAGACGACTGAAGAGTGGTTAAAGCCTGTGCTGTGAGATTCGGATTGTAGCACTGCACGCTGAAAACAGCGAAGTGGAGATGATTTTGCTCTTTCAGCGGGTAGAGAGCCCTTCCGAAACCGATAAACACGCACAGTCCTCAATGGAGGCTCTCTACCAGCCTTGTCTACTTCTGAGCACACCTCTTGGACTCCCTTGGCTAAAGCCCACAGCTGAAGTTTGAGGGTTCCTTTTACCTTTCCAGCTGGCAGGGAAGAGGATGTGCTTTAGCAACAGCAAACATTTGCTACTGATAATATTCAAATGCAAAGCTGTCCTGTTGATTGGGGGTGGATTAAAAGTAATTATAAAATGTTAGATTCTAAGAAGACAGTAGAGCCTAATTTGGTCATCACTTGTGTGGTAACATACTTCTTTCTTTGCTGCCAACTGGATGTTGTCTTTGAAAATGCTTTGACGTCTGCCAGGTGGCTCCAGCCAGCACCTACTCTTTTTTGCTTAGCTTACTATGCCTGATATCCAGTGTCTGAATCACAGGTTTGGGATCTTTTAAAAATGGAATTTGGCACTTGATTATGGAGTCTCATACTATCTTCACATCTTACTTTCTTGCATAAATTTTGAGTTTTAAGGAAAAAGACCACTCCATATTCCTCCATATTCTGATTAACACCCAGCATGGAATAAGCATGTAGTAGACTGGGAAACCCTTGTTGGATTTAATCAACTGAATAGAATCCTGGGTTTTTGTATGATGTCTAGATAGTTTTATGAATAAAATAGGTGTTTACTAAATAATTGTTTAGTAAATGGCTAACCCATCCCAGCCTCACTGGGAAAGAGAGGGAAAGGGGAGCTCGTCTTCATTTTGCTGTGGTCAAATAAATACATGGTTTCTTTGCTTTACTCTCTCTTTTATATCAACTAGTAATTTTCATGTCATTAAATTTTCTTTAAGGGAAGAGGTCAAAGGAATATCTTTAAAAGGTAATTATTGTGATTACTGTTTGATCCAGTAATCTGATTTCTAGGAATTTAATCTAATAAAATAATTAAACAGAAGCAAAACATTATATTAATAGAGCTACTCATTGTATTACTATCTATAATAGCCATAACGAGAAATTACTTAAAGGCTCTAAGGTTATTTCATACAGCAATAATAATAGCTCATGCTGATTGATTGCTCATTATGTATCAGGCACTGCTCTAAAAGCTTTATGCAGATTAACCCACTTAATCTGTAATCTCACTTAATCTGTCTCAATTCTCATGACAAACCTATGAGGTAAAAATGGTCATCATCCTCATTTTACAGGCCGGAAGACTAAGGCACAGAGGTTAAACAATTCCCATTTGGACTGAGGTATTTTGGCACCAGCACTTATAGTCTTAGCATCATTCTTTGCTCTCATTAGGACTTCCTGAACATTATAATAGGCACTAGGAACAGACAGATTTATGAAAAAGAAAGGACTCCACTTCATATAGTCATTAAATATAACAATTATGAAAACTATGTACAAATGAGGAAACATCCTAATTTATATGGACATACATATTTATAGGTATATTATGATGCCATTTATTTTATATAGATAGATATAGTGTAGATATAAATTGTGACCCTTTTATTTAACAACATATCTTGGATATTATTCCATATCCAGGCCTACAGATCTCCTTTACTTTTTAAATGGCAGAATACAAGGCTGTCTTCTGGGAATATACCATAATTTAACCAATGTCCTATTGATGTACGTTCAGACTGTTTCTAGTCTATTACAGCTAAAGTAATTGTGTAATGAATATCTTTATTTGCCATATGTGATTTCAACAATAGCCAAAAAAATCTTATTTTTATTGATATTACATTCAATTAATAATTTGATTTTGGGAAAGTTGACTTCTTTATGATATTTAGTCTTTTTATCTAAACATGGGGAATGTCATTTCATTTTATCAAGATTCAGTTACATATATTCTGCATGTTTATTGTTATTTTTATTCTAATGTATTTTATTATTCTAGAAGCTATTTTAAATGGGAACTTTTTCATTATGTTTCCTAACTTGTTTTTGTACAGAAAAGTTATTGATTATTGCATTTAATAACCAGCTTTTGTACTGAATTATCTTATTGTTTCCAATAATTTTCTATGTGACTCTCTTTTAGCTATGCGATTATATCATCTGTAAATAATTATCACCTTGGCTCATCCTTTTCATTGTTTTATACATTTATTTCCTCTTATTTAATTGGGTAGTACTTAAACAATATTAATTAAATACGTTAAACAAGGTCACCATTTCCTCACATTATTGGGAAGGCTTTTTGTATTTCATCATTAAACAACATGCTGCCTTGGAAAAAATAGGTAATTTTTTTACCACTGCCACAATATTATAAAGAAAGTGTTACCTGGAACACATCTATTTTCTTTTCTTTTTTCTTTTTTTTAGATGGAGTCTTACCTGTCTCCTAAGCTGGAGTGCAGTGGTATGATCTCAGCTCACTGCAACCTCTGCCTCCCAGGTTCAAGTGATTCTCCTGCCTCAGCCTCCCAGGTAGCTGGGACTACAGGGGTGCACCACCATGCCCAGATGATTTTATACTTTTAGTAGAGATGGGGTTTCACTATGTTGGCCAGGCTGGTCTTGACCTCCTGACCTCAGGTGATCTGCCTGCCTTGGCCTCCCAAAGTGGTGGGATTACAGGCAAGAGCCACTGCGCCTGGCCAGAACACATCTATTTTTAATGACTGAACTTGATAGCTCCAAAATCCCCTGGCCTGACAGACAGGAATAATTCTGCTTCTAACTGTCCCCCACTATTTCTCCAGGGATCCAGGGCCTCTCAGAGTTCACCTGAGCTTTCCCAAGGCATGTTTGTTCTCTCTACTCTGCTGTTACTACTGCAAGTGACTTTCACAAGATGCTTCTGAGCCTAGCATTGCTCTGCTGGTGACCACTGCAGCTAACCCATCCCAGCCTCACTGGGAGAGAGAGGGAAAGGGCAGCTCCTCTTCCTTTTGTTTTTCAGACTAATGTGAGACAGATTCTTCCCTTTATCTCATAAGACAGCTGATGCCAGGAACCAATTTAACAAGACATTACTGGAAGTTGACAGTGAGTGGGGGAGAAGTAGTATAGCACACTCTAGACTGGCCTTAGGGTCCCCTGTGAAGCTGGTTAGATGCCTCATTCTCCATCCTCTTTCAGATGTCGAGAGAATTTCTGCCTTTTGGAGCTTGGACAATATTGGTCACCTACCCAGAGAGAGGAGAAAGATAATCGCGATATAAATGTAAGGCCGACTTCTTTAGTCTTTATTGCCTGCCTAGGTGTGATCAACTCCCAGAATGATAGTGAAAAGATCCATTTCCTTCTAAGAGGTACTCAACTACCCACCCACTGGCATATGGTCTGTCCCTAAGGCACTAGCAAGACAATCACAGCATAATCTGACATCATGCAGCTTACATATTTTAAATGTGCCCTGGGGAGCTAACAATGGGCCCAGATTTATTGAAGTTACTCTTAAATTAGAGATTGCCTTTTTTTTAAAGACAGGATTTTTAAATTTGATGATGACATGGCTGTGACCAAAAAACAAACAAACAAACACAACAACAACAACAAAAGTTTTTTGGAGCCTGAAAGAGCAGAACCAGGAATCATCTGGACACCCATTTAGGGGAAGGTCTGACCAGTGCATGAGGCAGCCTAGATATACTGAACAGGGGCTTATTAATTTGTTGACTGTCATGAAGGCTTTGCTAGCAGCCCTTTGTTTCATATAAAAATATAGGCATGAAACCAAACATATATTCCCTGTGTGTTGGCCACACTTTACTTTGCTCCCTAGACCCACACTAGGTGAGGAAATCAAAGTTCACCCTAATCACTTCCTCTAGGAAATTTGATTCATCCTATAAGATAACATCCCTCAATCCTCCAAGCCCTTTATTGCTATGCTTAAGCACTTTTTTAAAAAGTAAATAAATATATTAACGAATATTATTGATATTTGGGGCTTCATTTTCCAATCCTTGCAAGTTTATGCACCTTCTTATGGTGGGAATTTATGCAGTCATTTGAGAAGATTTGTTAAAAGTCTATAACATGCTGGGCGCTTCAGAACCCCGGGGATACAGCAGTGGAAAAAAATAGGCAAAATCATGATACTCATGGAGCTTATGTTCTTGTGGGGAGGCAGACCAGTAAATAAATAGAAACAAAAATGTCAGGTAGTAATAAATTCTGTGATGAAGATAAAATAGGATACATGAAAAGGTG